>NW_008345290.1:520455-564081 GCF_000622305.1 Nannospalax galili
CAGTGCTCCTGGAGCCCAAGAAAGGGACTGAGTTGCTCTGGGTGAGAAGGATCAGGAAGCAGTATTGGTTCCCCAGGTGTCTGGGGCCCCAAGACTAGGAATGGCGCAGGGCCCAAACTATGAGTATAGAACGCCGAGGCGGGGATGGAAGGGTGAATGTCACTTAGGGAGTCCCGATGCAGAGAGCTGCACTATAGACTTACCCCAAGAGGCCTGAGGATAGTAGTGCAGGCTAGGAGAGTTAGCTGGTGGTGCAGGCCCAGGGAAGCAGAGAGAGGTGGGGGTGGGGCCAGGACCAGAAGCGGTGCTCCTGGAGCCCAAGAAAGGGACTGAGTTGCTCTGGGTGAGAAGTGTCAGGAAGCAGTATTGGTTCCCCAGGTGTCTGGGGCCCCAAGATTAGGAATGGCGCAGGGCTCAAACTAGGAGTATAGAACGGCGAGGGGGGGGTGATGGAGGGGTGAATGTGGCTTAGGGAGTCCCCGCACGCGGGGGCAGAGAGCTGCGCTATAGACTTACCCCAAGAGGCCTGAGGATAGTAGTGCAGGCTTACTCTAACTCTTTTTAGAACCAAATCTGGGTAGAAAGCAATAAACTAGAAAGAAATAGGCTAGAAATTCTTTCAGCCATGTACTTACCAAGACATTTAGAAACAAAAGGTGTTGGAGCAGAGAACTGTATTCTTGTTTACTTTCTTTCTTTTGGAACTGCCGAAGTCAAAAGCAGTCATCTTTAACACAAAATATGCACAGTAGCTCTGTTGATACCCCCTGGGAAAGGCAGTGCATGGCTTTAGTTAGTAAGCATGCTTGTGCTCATCCAATTTGGTACCAGGTGGATTTGGAATTGACTCCCAAGTTCACGTGGGAGCCACAGGAAAGCATGTTCAAAAACAAAGAACAGAGCAGTTACAGTTATGTTCTTGATTTTCCAAGCTGCCTCCCAAGGAAAGGTGATGAAGGGCCAGTCTCAGAGTCTCTCTCAGGTTACCGAGAGCTGAATTCCAGATGTTTTTTTGCCATCAGCAAGTGACACACACAGCAGTTTCCCTTCCATAGTCTGAACCCTGCAAGAGAGAAGTGACTTCCAAGGCCCTTGACACTCTTGACTCCAGTACACATTGCTTGGGTTGTATGCACCATGTGGACTAGGATGATTTGTTTATCTGAGCCTCCTCCCACAAGTCCATTTCTTCTGCTGGCAGAGATGGGGGTGGGTACCCAGCACTGCATCTCCAGAGCCCAGTGTGTAGCTGGCATGCAGTTGATGCTCAGTGAAAACATGCTGACTCTATAAATGAATCAATGATCATCTTACTCCCCTTGGTCTCAGTCTTATTTGGAAAGCAAAGGAATTAGCTCTGCTGAATCCCAACTTTCCTTCTAATTGTTTGTTTTTGGTCTTGGCAGATAAGACACCCAGACCTTTTCAGAACATAAAATAGGCAACTCTTACAGCATTCCCACAGAGCAAGAAGCCCCGTGGCTTTGTGGCTATCATTTTGAGTGCTGAGACAGCTAATGGTATTTAAGTACCTTTAATATGACTGAGATCATCTGAAGAAAAATAATCCAAACAAACGTGGACATGGCCCTTCACACATCCAGGATAGACCAACACCACCCATATGTCCTAAGTGCTTTATTATTATGTCCTTGAAAAAATAGTAACAAGAAAAGGAAAATCAAGAAGGCTGTAATTCGGAAACAAAGACAGGAAAGGCTGGGGGAAAACAGGATTAACATCAACTGGAGGGAAGACAGAGTATGGCACTGTGCCTAAAAAAAGAGGCTGTGGTCAGACCACTGTGGAAGTGGACAGGGCTGTCTCTCCAGGCTTTGGATCCCCACTCTTAGAGAGCAACTGCAGAATGACTTCTTGTCTTTTGTCACTAATACTTTATTGGAGCTGTTTGAAAATGAGAGTTTTAACAGAAGCACTCTAAAACAGATTGAGACAAAAATGCAATAATTGCACACTCAGCGTTGTAATTTCAGAAATGCGTGGCGTGGAGTGCTGTGAATGTGCCCCTTCAAATCTGGATTCCTTTTCTCTCTCCACAGAGCACCAGGCTAGGCAGAGTGGAGCTGATGGCTGTTTTTTAGTCAGACCAATAAATGGCTAGAGGCCTATTGTCAGAGTGGGAAAACTGTATTTTTTCCATAATTCAAAATAATTGAAAGAATGTAGCTCACCAATTTTGAAATAATGAATTTTTTTAGATAATGGTTAAGTTCAGTCCAATCTTAGAAAATTCTATTCCCAAAGTATTTCTCTTTTTTTTTCAGAAAAATAAAGAGAAAGGAATCGATGAGTGAAAATGGCGTGTTAGTGTGAAAACCATCGTTTTTAGCTGTTATCTGTCACATTCCGTAAAGGAATATAGAATACATTTTTAAAAGATATCTCTGTTGACAAAAGTCAGGAGAAAAATGTGCTCTCCTGAGTCAAGAAGAGTCGCCAATGGATTGTGTTTTTAATTGCTCAGGGTGGATGAGGAGGGCAGGAGAGAGGAGATGTGCCCCTCTCAAGGTTGAGTACTTTCTTTTCTTGTTATTTGCCAAGTGTTTCACATAGTGCTGGCTCTTACCTTATTTTCCTGGAGGGAAAAAGGGATAGGGATGTTTAAAAAAGAATGAATAAACAATAAATAAAAACATGGAAGGAAGAAAGGCCAAGGAAGGGAAATCATGGGTCCAGTGAATAGAGCTGCATTAGCACAGGCCGGCCTCTGTCATTGTCCTCCCTGTGCACTGTCAGAGTGTTGCTTTAGACTGCCACCACAGGGTGCATGCAAATGGGGGCACAGACAGCGCCCGCCACCTGCACGGTTCAGATTGTTGGCAGGTACATTGCAGTGGACTAAAACAGAATAATTACTGGAGATAGAGTTGGCAAGTAGAGTGTGCTGGAGAGGCATTCAATCGCACACGAGTACGATAGGTGAACTATGAAAAAATAGCGAAAAAGGAGGGGGAAATATTCCCCAGGAAACACCAGACAGCTGGCAGTGCCGGCCTTCCATTTTGTTTTCTATGAATAAGAAGGCCTGACCTCTGATGTCAGACGCTAGCGGATTGTGGACTGTGGATTCAAGCAGGGTACAGAGACGGCAAAATCCTAGTCTTCAGGGGTCGCTTTGAACGCCACGTGGAAAAGGCCCTTGGGGGATGGGCAGTGTGAAGGGTGATGTACCTTAACCTTAGAGCACAAGAGCAGTATGGGTCCATTGCTGTTGTCAATGTTGTAGGCGTGTCTAATCCATCATGTACAGTATGCAGACATCAGTGCTGTTCTAGCTCCTTCCATTTATGAATTCATTTACTTCTCATAACTCTTCTTATCACTACTGCACATGCAGATGAGGAAACTGAGTCGCAGAGAGTAAAGAACTTCCTGGGGACCAGTTAGCTGTTCTGTGGCAGGGGAGGGACCCTCCATGTCTTCTAGACCCCAACGCCTACTCTTAACCATCACACTGCCCTGTCTCCCAATGAGTATTTTAGGGATACTAACTGAATAGGATCTCTCTGAGATTCCATGGAACAAGAACAAAGAATGATCATTTATGCAAGTTATCAAAACTATTCAAGGTAAATAGCATTATCTCTTTGAATGTGTAGGTATTTGCATTCAAATTATTTTTCTATATAAATCTCTAACATCCAGTGTATGTCTAAACCATTATTGTGACTCTGTAAAATCTGAAATATGTACGTATATATATTATATATTTTTCCTGCCTTGCAGTTATGTATTGGGTGGGAAGGTCTGCCCCAAGGTCATGATCACTCTGCCAGCCAGTACCATCATTGCTATCTCCCCAATTTTCACCATTTGAGTTACTTTTCCCAATAGTAGTCCTTAATGTTATCTGCCCAGAGCCCATTCCCCCTTATTTTGGGAGTCCATACCTCCCTGACAGACCTCATTTCATTTTGTCAGAATAGTGCAATCATAATTAAGATAGCATATAAAACAGAAAGAAGTTCTATCCCATTGCATTTCAAGGCTCTCTCTCTCTCTCTCTCTCTCTCTCTCTCTCTCTCTCTCTCTCCCTCTCTCTCTCTATGAGGTTAAGAAACACCAAGTCCCATATTCCTTTTCCAGTCCCATTTGCAGATCCTTGTCGGCATCCTGGGCATCTGACTGTCCTATGTTTGGAACCTATAGACCACATGAATGTCTCGTCTTGCTACACAGATTTCCATATTGTTTTCCAATTACTTGCAGCGCGTCCTTGCTATGCCCGAAGATAGATCTGCACTCCCCAAAAGTGCCCTCCCCTGCACATTCTATCTGCTCCCAAGCAGCTGTAATGCAGATCTGCACACACAGCTTCACTTGCCTGTGGATCTAGCCCCACTGGGGTGGGGGTGGGGGTAATCTTTTACCTGCTATATCCTTCATGCAGTAGGATAGAAGGAAGACATTTTTCAGTTAAGTACACTAAAATCAGATTCTGACTTCAGCCCTCAGGGCAGTCATCTCAAGCAAGTCACTGTACTTACCTCACCTCAGTTTCCTCACCTGTGGAAAGAGGAGTAATAAACACATTGTTTCAGTCTGTTGAAGAGTACAGGTTACATAGCCAATGGCACAAACTAAGTCCCAAAATACTAGTCATTATTATGATGTTGACTCTGCATCACTCTAATCCAATGGTCTCATTCAACAAATAATTACTGGTCCCCAAGAAGGCTCAAAAGCCAAAATTTCTTTCGAAGAAAATCATATTGTTCTTTTCTTTCTATCTAAAGTTTAATCTACTTCATAAGGAGAAAGATAGTCTAGAGTTTTAAGATGACTAACAAGAACTCTTGGTGGTTTGCTAAGGCATTATTCACAGTAGCCATGTTATAGAATCAACCTAGATGCCAACAGTTGCCTAATAGATAAAGAACAATGGAATCTCATTCAACCATAAAGAATGAAACCATGTTGCTTGCAGGAAAATGAGTACAACCGGAGATCATCATATTAAGCAAATTAAGCCACACTCAGAAAGATAAGTGTTATATGCCTTTTCACATGCAGAATCTAGACTTTTTTTAATGACAAGCAAGTAAAAAGGAGGCTATTTGGGAAGAGGAAAGAGACCAGTGGGAAGAGGGCCTAAGAGAGGGTTAGTAGAGAGAAGAATGTATAAAAGATATGATACATATGTAGGAAAATGCCCCAACAAGTCTTATTATTTTGTACAATTAATCTATGCTAATAAAGATATGTTGATAAAATTGTTTTAAAGAACTCTACATGGGAAGAGAGAAGAGCGGACTGCTTTGTTCTCTCTTATAAGAAGACAAGTTCAGGACCCGAGAAATTGCTCAGTGGAAAAAAGCACTAGCTACTAAGTCTGACCACCTGACCTCAATCTCCAGGACCCACATGGTGGAAGGAGAAAACTGAAGCCTGAAAGTTGTCCTCTGACCTACACACCCTCACACACATTAAATAAACAAATAGATAAATAAAAAGAATATGGGTTCATATGATCATCCTGAATACAGTACAGCTAATCTATCCCAGAGGTGCAGAGCCAGTTTCTCACAGGGAGAAGGTACACACAGCTGCCACCAAGGCAGTGCCATGGTCTGGGCATTTCTAGACAGTCCGCTTAAGGAAGCTGGCCCATTCCTTTCCATATGGTAGGACCAGCAGCGACCATCCATGGAAAGCAGAGTCTCTAAAGAATTCAAGAATTTGTGAGCATAGATTAGAGGTTGCTACTGATGTGGAGACTTGTCCCTCCTCTTTACAGGAAGAGTGATGGTGAAGGAGAGGAGTGCCTTTCCTGGGGTTTTAAAGAGGGAAAAGCTCTCCACTCTCTGGGTGAAAGCAATAATCATGAAAGAGAAGTCTCAAGACAATGGGGCATCTCTGACTCTAAGGACTTGGGAGTTTAGTTGCACCTCTGCAAGTGTTTCTGGCCACATCCAGCCTGGAACTTCTCAGTTCTCATTCATTAAGGAACTCTGTGGACCCCAGACACACTTAATTCATGGATTACTTCACTGAAATTTTCTTATTTCCCTCCAACATGAAGACTATTCTTTGGGGACAGAATTCAGTGACATGAAGAAAACTGGTAACACAAGAGGCCATGGCCATCACCACCACCCTGGGTTTCTAGCACAGTCAAATAATGCTTTGCCAATGCCTGCTCTATGACTTAAATCCTGTCCTCTACTGTAGTTGTGAAAATAGCATACTTGGACTATTAAGGACTATCTCTGCACCTTAACCACCACATTCTTAATGTTTATTTTTCATGTCAGGGGATGAACTGGTGTCTTTAAAAAATTAACTAAGATTTTTTAAAAAATATTTTTATTTATTATTTTTATTTTGTGTGTATGCATGTATCCTGCATGTATGTGAGTGCACCCGTGTTGTGCAATGCCACAGAGAACAGAAGAGGGCTTTGGATTCCTCTGGAACTAGATTTAAGGATGGTTTTAAACCCAGGTCTTAACAGCTGTTGTTCTTAACCTCCAAGCCATCTCTCCAGGCCCCCAAAATTAACCAAGATTTTAAAAATTAAAAAACTACAAACGTGGGGCTGGAGAGATGGCTCAGCAGTTAAGAGTACTGACTGCTCTTGCAGAGGACCCGGGTTTGATTCCCAGCACCCAAATGGCGGCTATGAACCGTCCTTAACTCGAGTTCCAGGGGAACCCGAAGCCCTCTTCTGACCTCCGTGGCATTGCATGACATGGGTGCACTCACATACATTCAGGCAATACACTCATACACATAAAATAAAAATAATAAATAAAATATTTTTTAAAAACTACACACGTGACAGAGCCCCCCTTTTGCTTAATGTTCTGAAGATTAGAAAGGAGCATGACATGTGCTTCCTAATTCCACAAGGAATCCGAGCAAGATTCAACTCAGGTTAGAAGAACAGACATGCAGGAGACACAGGAAGCAGGAGAGGGGCTGCCTCACACCCCAGCAGGGAGAGCACACCTCAAGACCCCCGGGGGCTGGAGTGACCAGGCAGGGATTCCAAGAGGACCTTTAAGAATGGTTAGGGTATAAGGGAGAACAAATGAGAAAAGAGACCGTAGGTAGGAAAAAAAAGAGCTTCCAGGGAAGCTCCAAGCTGGGTCTCAGCTTTACTAAATCCAGGGAAAGCTGAACTGTATTATGGAGCCTATGAGCTGAGCTTTGAATGTGGAATTCAGGTGTGTAAGCTGTATCTTGCATCCACCGAGGAGACACTGAACACTGCTTGGCTGATTGTTATGAAGAATGGAGGAATCTCATGAGAATCTGGTATGTGAAGGAGGGATTCGAAGAGGGAAAGCAGGAAGACTGGAGAAGCCAAGAGGTCTTTTACCAGGATGCTAGTAGTGTGGAGAGCAAGAAGGGGGAGCAAGATGAAGATTTTCAAGTTTTGTTTGGCCTTGTTTGTTTTACTTTGTTGGGACAGGGTCTCATATATTCCAGCCTGGCCTCAAAATTTCTATTTAGCCAAGGATGATCTTGAGTTTTTCTATCCTCCTGCACCTGCCTCCTGAGAACTGGGATTATAGGTGCATACAACTACATCTGTTAGGGATAGAACCCAGAGCTTCATGCATGCTAAGCAAGCATTCTACCAAATGAGTACATCCTAGACCCTCTCAAATATTTTCCCTGTGGAAACTCATTAAAATATTCCTATTTCTTCACTACATTTCATGGGGGAAAAAAAAAAAAAGTCACAATATTTTCTCCAGCAAGTTCA
This sequence comes from Nannospalax galili, assembly GCF_000622305.1. NCBI lineage: Eukaryota > Metazoa > Chordata > Mammalia > Rodentia > Spalacidae > Nannospalax > Nannospalax galili. The sequence continues at coordinate 528,191 of NW_008345290.1, forward strand.
AAATGCCGAGCCTAAGATTTTTCCACGTAAGATTTTTCCACATCCACTCTCTCCATTGCATGTGATAGACGTAAGCAGAACATGCATTTGGTGTATGATTTGTGTATATCAATAATAATGTAGAAAGAAAGCCTCTAAAATCTGATCAAATGAGTGTGGTGGACATAGGACCTGGCAGATGCCCACACACCCTTGTCCTCATCATTGACAAAGTGCAATGCAGGGTGAGGCCTCCATTGAATGGATCCCAGGTGGTTAATTTCATTTGCTGATAGCAGATGTTGAAGTCATAGACAAACTACTCTTGCTGTTCAAAGAGCCTTTTCAATGTGTGATCTGACAGGGAGAGGTACATGGTCTCTGGGACATGCAGTTATCTCTCATCAACCTCTTCGGTGCATTTCTACCCATCTTGACTGAAAGCAGGTCTATTGTGGGCTCTTTCTGTGGCCGTAGCTTACACGTGTGGCTCAATGAAAAGATCCCTGATAAACTGGAAGAGAGAATGAGGAAATAGACTTCTAAATGATCAACTGGCTATTCACTTCTTTAGGCTCAGTTTCTGTCTGACAGAGTTATTAAAGGAAATGTTCCACAAAGCAGACCGGGGACATGTTGGTCAGGTCCTGGGAAAATAAGAAACACAGCCTCTTGCAGAGCTGGAAGCCTTTAGAGGCCATTTTAAGGGAGAGGAAGGGAACTGATGCTCAGAGGTTAAAACTCGTCTCCAGTGGTCATTAGTTCTGGATAGAGTCAGGACTAGAATCCAGCTTTGGGGATCTATGTTGATATGTTTGCTGACAGCTGTTAGGGAAACCAAGGAAAAAAAGACAGATTTCCACATTTTTCATGGTCTATGTCTAAGGAAATGATCGTGTCAAGGATTATTTGAGGCTGTTGAGGTCCTTGGCTAAGTCACCATTACAAAGGAGAGAGGGATAGAGAACACTGGCTGTGAATTTGGTTAGACTTGAGATCAGTTTTTAATGAGTGTTGTAAGGCCCTGTATGTGTTGTTTTTAGTTTCAAAACAAATCTGGAAGGATCTCTATTTTGGGGAAAGACTGAAGCTCGGGGAAGTTAAGTACCTTTCCCAGAATCATCCAGGCATTCTAATCCAGTGTCTGACTGACGTCTACATCCTTATTTCTAACCCCAGACCATACCATTCACATTAACAATATATCCTCAGGGTAGTTACTAAGCTTCTCAAAACCACAGTTTTCTTAACTGTAAAATGGATGCTTTAATAATCTTCCTAACATTACTGTTGGATGACACAACAAATATCATATATGTGTAGAGTGCCTGGCTTTAAACCTGACACACAGAAGGTATGCAAGTCAGGATTTACATTGACTTATGTTGGAAAGAGAAAGTGAAACTCTGTTGCAAAGTGTCAGAAAAGGTCAGATGTAATTACATGTCCTAGATGAGAATCTCAAATTGTCAAAATAACCTGGTTGCAAATTTTAAATTACAGAGAATTGGGTTCCAATCTTGTTCTATAGAGTGAAATAATTGAAATCCAGAGAAAGAACAAATTCCTATTCATCATCCTAAGCTTGTAGGTAGGGTTTCCAAAACAATGTGTGTTCAATATTCAAGTAAAATGTTCCTTCATTACACAGTGGATTTTTTGGAAATCTCCTTTATTGATCCTACCCTGTTATGTTGTGTATAAATTGAAAAGATGTGGGTATATCCATTTAATAATTGAAAGTAGATACTAGAAATTACCTGACTGTTTCTTGAAGCAGCAAAGTGCTTTTGTAGTGCACTTCTGAAATTATAGTTTAAGTATAAATACGGCTTAGTTTATAAAAACCTAATTTGCATGCAATGTTTCAGAAACACATCTATTGTATTTAGCCAAGAAAACTCTTTATAGTTGTTAGCAGTCAAGGAGGTTTATATTAAGAGGGTAACAATGAAATGAAAATACAGGTAAGGAAGAGCATGCTTGATTCAGCATCCCCAATGAAGAGGAGCAGACTGATAAGGAAAATCAAATGGTTTACAACAAGATCAGTATGTTTTTAGGTAAGTAATTGATCCCAGGAAAAATCATTACACAAACCCCTGAATGGAAAGATGTGTGTTCATGACTGAAATATGAACACTCAGTTTCGTATAAACCTCCCAAGTCAAGATTTGAGGGGAAATAACTTCCAAAAACTAAAAGAAAAAAAGAAAGGAAAAAAGACAAATCTATGCTTGCCTATAAGTTGGAAGAAGATGGGTTGGCCTATGCTTGTCATTTGCCACTTTCCACATTGTATTAGCACAGTGTTTTACCCAGAAAGTACTTAGTCATTATCAAAAGAGTAAAAGCAAGGAGTGAAATCTAATCTGTGGTGGAGAAGAAGGTTGCCACAGAGCTAGTGAATGAAGATTTGGGTCAAAACACACAGCATAAGGTTAAGAATTCCAGAGGTGCTATGTAAGTTACTGGCTCTGTGCCAGGTCTCTTGTGGGTAAAACAAGATGGAGAAAACTGCCTAACCTCATGTTTTACTACAACATTCCCTCCACGAGCACAGCATCTTTTCCAGAGAGTGTTATTTCAGAGTCTTCCTTCTGTTCTTCTCTGACAGGGGAAGACAAATCCCTCTGCACCATGTAGTTTAAAATAAATTTTCTATGTAAACGCGTCCAAAAGTTTATTTACAGGCTTTGAACCACAAAGGGACTTTGGGACTGATCGCTTGACAAATAATAGAAAAAGAAGTTGCTCTGGAAAAGTGACTTCTAGCTCATTGTCTGTTTAGCTGTACTGTGTTGACTTAAAGAGCTTTCAAGCATTTCTGTTGGACCAATCTGCATACATGTTGCAATTAGGAAGATACTGTTCTTATTCTAATGCAATAATTGGGTTGAGTTGTTAAAACAGCACAGGATTTGTTTTTACGAAAGTCCATTTTGCTCAGGGTGGTGGAGCTACCCCAGCTCACAAGTGCCGAGATGCTACTGGTGATACAAGGGAGAAAGAGCATCCCCTAGAGGGTTCTTAGTCTCATTCATAAAAGAATTTAAGAACGGACCCAAATGGAAGCTTTAGGACAATTTTATTAGGATTTTAAAGAAAAATACTCAAAGCAGGTGAGCTAGAAATGTCTAAAATTGCCTTGAGGAAGAGAATGGAGGGGAGAAGGAAAAAGCCATGAAGAAATGCTGGTTTGGTTTAGAGCCTGCATGGGGGTCAGACACATGGCAGACTGGCAGCCACATGGCTGAGAGAAGGAAGCTTTAGAGAAAAAGTAAAGAACTGCAAGTTGCTAGGGGCAGTCCAAAGCGCTAAAGAAAACCTGTATAGAAAAGGGATGTGAAGAAGAAGAAAAGGAGAGATTATGCTTTTCTGAAGAAAAGCGGACAGACTTACAGAAGGCTGTATGTGTATGACCGGGTCCAGAGCACTGCACTGGGAGATGGGATTCCAGGCAGGAGGTGGGATTCCAAGCAGGAGGTATCCCACCCATCTATTTAGCATGACTTAAGGTAAACCTGCCTTCCTAGGGGTGGGCCTATGACCAGGTGATTGACCAGTGAAACTGGAAAGGTGGGTCTTCATCCAGACTAGCGATTTTACAGTCTTGAACAGTAATCTTACAGGGCTTTTTGCTACTCTAACACTGAGAATCCATCTCATTATCTCAGGGCTCAGGATGAGATCTCCATACAAAACTTGGTTCCTTTAACATGAAGCTCTTCTTCCCTGTGTGTCCCTGATCCCCTTTCCATACTGCATATGGTAACTGTCTCCATTTTCTGGATATTGATATCACTTCTCAGGGAATGCTGACATTTTCCTCTGGCCTGCCCTACCCCAAACCTGGCTCCATGGAGCTAGATCAATCTTGCTGTAACCGCTGCCTCCAGTCTTTCCTGGGTATCGGTGAGCAGGTAGACTCTTTTATGACCTGCACTTAAATAAGACTCACACAGATGAGCAGCTGCAGACCCAGAGTAAAGACAGAATTGGTTCAGTTTCCTTTGAAGGGCTGCTTGGGTACAATGAAAAGGAAGGGGGAAATTTCTTCCTTTTAAGTTATGAAAGTGGAATAATCTTTTTCACTAAAAGAGATAATTTACAAAGTCACCCTAGTGACCCACAAGTATGGTGTTTACTTCCATGTGACTGCAGAATGGGCCCAGCACTTCACACTGCGTCCTTCCTGCCTGGATCCCTACCAAGACAGTTAAAAACAAAGAACAGGAGGCTGCCTCCCTGGAAGCCATGGGTGTTTCCATGACTTTTCATGCACAAGTGTCCGTCTTGTTAGAACACAAGCTCTTTATGAGAATAAGCAAACCATACCCAGGGGTATGACAGGCAGAATTCTAAAGCGTCCTCATGTGAGTGTACTGGTCACAAGCCCTTGAAGCCACCCAACTTGAAGGGAATACTAATTAACAGGTAGGATTCTCTGTACTGATTTTGTGGGTTTCCACAGTCTGCAGGAGCCACCACCCTCACTTGCTTTCTCATGCTTCCTCTGGCTCAGGAGGTTTTATATGCTTTGGGGACTGGTGTGAAGTTAAAGGAGGGCTTCCAACAGCTTGTGCTTTGAGTCCACATACCTCCTATTTATTTGCTGTGGTAAGACACTTCCTTTGAAGAAATGGATTTTTATAATCTAGCTAAAATGGGAGAAAAGTCCTAGGATAAAATAGAAATACTTGTCAAAGGGAAGGCATAATTACTTAGTAGGTAAAAATCACCAGAAATATTCTTAATGCTTCACTTTGAAAAGGAGTGTGTAGGGGTATGTGTGCACAGGGCCTGCACATCCATACATGCAGATAAGCAACCTGTTAGGGATCAAGGAATGCATGCATTGGAACACAGACTTTAATGTCACACAGAATAGTCTTTACTGATAGTTACTCTTGGATGGAAGTGTTTGGGTGAAACTGGTAAGTCACATTCTGATCTCTCTAATTGGCCATAATAACGTATTTCTTAACAGACACCTCATCTTAACCCAGCTGAATCCTAGGTCTCCATCTGCTACTTCACCTCAAGCAAAAAGGTTTGATAGATAATCAAGGAACATGATTTGATTTTAAAAAGCCATTAGGGAAGACAGTCCACAGAGCAATTCTGTTAATATTTCTGCTATTAAGATATCTGTTTTCCATATTTGGAATACCCACAGAATAGAATCTAAATATTTAAATGCCGCACAGAAAAATATCTGACAACCTGAAAATGTCTTAAAAGCCTATAAATCTGGCACTGGATAATCAGAATCAGCTAATAGAATTCATTTTTATTAAAGCATTTCAAATGATCAAGTCACTGATGCGTTTTAACACTATAATGGCATAATACCCTTTCCTCAAATCTTCAGAGAGGCAAAATGATCATAGATTAAGCAAGTTCAACTACACACAGTGTTTTCATAAGCTCAGGAATATCACTCCATAAAAATACTTTTGGTATGAATGATGGGATGTGAGGAAGTACCATTTTGGTATAAAATGATCCAGTTGCCTGTGGTTATAAATTGCTTCAAGTCCAGTTCTCTTCTCTTCTTCTGCCAGTTCCCTTCCTCCCTGATGACAAAGAGAGTTCTGAGCATGGAAGAAATGAACCAAGTGATGAGGTGAACGAGAACCTGACCCTACCTAGTTTTCCTTCCTCGTCCCTCCACCATTTTGTTATGTGTAATAACTGAGCTGGCAGTAGGAAGTAATCAACAGAGAGGTGCGGAGCCTGGAGCAATGAGAGGGCAGCATTCGCTGCCAGGAAGTAATCTTAACTTTCAGCTTTCATTCCAGCCCTAACACTCATCCTCCTGAGGATGAAAAAAAGAAGCAAGCTCCCATGCTTTATTCTCTGTACAAGAACTATGGGATCTTAAGGTCTCATTGCAGAATCCCTGCATATAAGGGATGGGGAGCAAAGCAATCATCATTATCCAGGGGAGGTGTCTGACTTCTGTGCATCCTATAGACAGCTGTCTTATCACCCTCTGCAGAACTGGGTGACTTCAGGAGTTGCATTTGTGTAGGGTATGCCAGAAGCACTACAGCCTGCCAGCAGTAGTCCATTCATCCTTTGCTGTAAATACAAAACATTGGCACGTTACAGGAACTTTTTTTTAGGCCGTGAAGGACTGACACAACATCCTTTCATGGAGAGGCAAGGAGGAACGTGTAGATTCTAAAATAGAACATAGCCTGGTTTTGAATTCTGCCGCTGCATAATCCAAGCTGGAGAGTACTGAGCAAATCACTTAACTCCCCTAAGATCAGTGAAAGATTTATAGATTTATAAAGTGAGGCTACTGAGAATACTTTCCTTATAGGATGTTGTAAAGGATAAAATCAAGAGTTTATGCAGAGGAAAAACCTTAACCCAGTGCCTACCACTTAGGAAAACTCAAGACATGTTGGCTCAATATCATGACCATAAGTGGTTTTTAAAATAATTCATATGTTGTTTACAATGTTTTTGAAAGCTCATAAACCTAGTTGGACAGTCATGGTCTTTTCAGCTGTTTTGTAAAAGATGGATGTATATACATATGTATATTAACATAGATGTGTGTATATGCATGTATACATTTCCAGTAATCGATAAGTAACAAAATCAGTACCAATGCACGACTTCCAACTAGCTGATATAGAACATCACAGCGTGGACATCCTTACATGCTAGCTGGGGTCTTGGACTGCTAGGGGTTCTGTACCTGGCCCTCCCAGCTGTGCAGGTGGTCCCCTGCCCTCTCCTTCCCCTGTTCTACTTATTCTACCTCCAGAAGCAGAAGTCAGCAGCTGGAGTCATTGAAGAACCTGACAGCTGACTGCAAGACCCAGATGGCAGAGGTCTGAAAATGGTTCTGGCAAATACCACTCCAAGCTAGAGCATGTGTGTGCGTGTGTATGTGTGTGTGTGTGTGTGCGTGTGTGTGTGTGTGTGTGTCTATATCCACGCTCCTCCCTTTTATTGGCACTTGAGTTAAATGCCCAGCAGCCGCTTCTTGGCTTAATTCCATTCACACTACAGTTGGCGCCTGTAAAAGTGGCTTTGGCTCCAGTATCTTCTATGAGACTGTCTATCATGAAGAATTTTCCCACTGCTGCTGATTTCTATTTTTATGACTACTTGAAAATACATGTCTCACATAAGAGTTCTGACCTCCTTTTATCTTTCCAGTGGAAATTCTTTCATAGAGAAGTGTCATCTCTTTTATACAATTATGTTTTGTGTGGGCTATTTATAGTGTTGTGAAAATTAGAGAATGTAGTATTCCTTTTGACTTTCAGAAAAATTGTTAAGCATCAAATTGCATGTCAAGGGAAAATGATCTCATGAAAAAATTAACAGGCTTCACCATCACCTCCTAGCCCATCGTTGCTCCCCTCCCCACATACACAGAGGACAAGTATAAAATAAAACTAGCAAATAAATAAAACCCTGCTTTTCCTGATCTGATGCAATAGATATGCTGCTGAAGGGGGCACTGAGTACACGAGGAGAATGAGAGGTTTTCTTTCCAAATGGAAGTCAGTAGTAAAAGCTTTCTGGAAGGAGTGACGCTGGAGGTGACTGTCCAGAGCCTTTTACACATGGTTTTTAATTGGGATTTTTCTCACACTGCCCTTTCTTCCAATTGGCATCTCGGATGAAAAGGCTAGATTTGCTGCAGGGCTCTAAGAGTTCTCATGCCTTCCAGAAGCTCTGCAGATGCCTGCTGTCTCTTCACTGTCTTTTTTGTGACTGTCAGAAACAGCAAATTTTCTATTGTACCTAAAAACTGAAAATACATTAAACTACGAAAAGAATTAAATGTCTCCCTCATTTAATGGCCATCCATTTAAATTCCAAAGGGAACACTCCACATTCTACCACCTATGAAAAGGAAGGAAGAGAAGCTCCAGGTGTAGACTTTTCTTTCTGTCTGTCTTTCTTTCTTCCTTCCTTCTTTCTCTGCCCTCCTCCTCCTCCTCCTCCTCTTCCTCCTCTTATAGCTCATACTGGCCTTGAACTCACAATCTTCCTGTCTCAGTCTTCTGAGCAGTAGGAATGTATGCACCGTTATGTCTGGCTAAAAAGAACTTCCTTGAAAAACATAAGTAAAACAATGAATAAATATTACAGATGTGCATATTATTATTAGCACTATGCAGAAATGTAAAGACTAAGAAAATATGAGATGACAAGACTATAATATGAATTTTAAGCTTTGCTCAAGGAGTAAAAGAAGTCTCTTTAGGAGACCTGGAGGAGTTGGTGTACAAGGAAGGTCAAGGCCAAGCACTGTCCTTCTGTAGAGGAGTATTTGGAAACTTGTTCAGCACTAATCCTAGAGCCAGAATCCAGAATCTCTGAATCTGCATCCCTTTGCATAGTGCTATATTTGCAATCTGTCCTAACTGTTAACAATCCAAATGTTCTTTGGTACATAGAAAGATAAACTATGGTTCATACACACAAAAGATAGTTCTCATCAGCCAAAGGAATGACTATAGACAGACAGAATAATATGGATGGACCCAGATTCCTTATGCATAGTCAGAAAGGTTATGTATGCATGGCTTCATTTAAATGGCACTCTATAAAGCTCTAAATGCAGAAACCCAACTAGCATTTATCAGGAAGTTTGAAGTGAGGACTGACTACAAAGACACATGAAGGAGCTTTGTGAGATTATAAAACTGTTCTTGATTGGAGCCATGGTTTTATATTTTGCTTGTCAAATATTGCAAAACTATACACTTAAAATGAATTTTGACATATGTAAATTTTACGTCAATAAAAAAATATTAAGAATCCATTCCATTAAAAAACAAATGAAGAGCCAGGTGTGGTGGTACATGACTTTAAACCCAGTGCTTGGAAGGCACAGGTAAGCAGTTCTCTGTGATATTCAGGCCAGCCTGGTCTATACAGTGAGTTCCAGCTGGGGCTACTGCAAAACCCTATCTCAGAACAAAACAAAACAATAACCCAAATAAACGAGGGGCTAAAGAAATGATTCAGTAGTTAAGAGAACTTGCTGTTCTTCCAGAGAACTAGAATTTGGTTTCCATAACCAAATCAGGTGGCTCACAACCTGTAACCTCACTTCCAGATGACCCAGTGCCCTCCTCTGCCCCCCTTAAGCACCTGAATGTATGTGGACATACACATAAATAATAAAATAATTTTAAAAATATACACATTGGTGGGTTTGGCATACCACATCTTTAATCCCAGCACATGGAAGGCAGAAGCAGGTGGATCTGTGTGAAATGGAGGCCAGTCGGATCTACATAGTGAGGTCCAGGCCAGCTGGGGCTATAGGGCAACCCTGTATCAAAAAAATAATAAATAAAAATTATACATTGGCTAATAATAATATTTGACAGATATGTTTATAAACAGCCTATACACAATCACCATGTAAAACTTTCTCTGGCAGACCTTCTCACTTGGATGTCACTTGTGCTAATACCACCAGATCTGCTACACTCCATTAGATGTTGAGCCACACAGACACTTCTGTAGTCTTAGTAACCAGAACTCTCCATAAACAGCAGAATATCTCAGCACAGTTCCCCAAACTAGGAAGGATTCCATGCCATTGTTGGGATGCTCAAGAGACTGTAATCAAGAAGGCAGGCACACTGGGTCAGGGTTAGGGATCACGAACTCTAATCATTTTATATAATACTAATCCTAAAATACAGGATAATGCTCAATGGATGCATGAAAACTTTCTTTTTCTAGATTATACTGAGTTAGCATAAACTGTAAGGGTACGGCCTCTGGAGACTGGAGAAGTGCTGTCTGCTCACTGATGGTAGCTGGTCAGGCATGGTGGGAAACAGGTATTACAGGTGCATGTATATGGGGTGTGTGTGTGTGTGTGTGTGTGTGTGTGTGTAAGCAGGCAAGCCATCCCTTAACTTCTGAAGTACCTCCTTAAGATACTTTTCTGCCTTAATTTTTATTTATTTATTTTTATTTTATATATATGAGTGTTTTGCCTGCATGTATGTAAGTGCATCCATGCATACAATGCCCAGGGAGCCAGAAGAAGGTATTGGATCCCCTGGAACTGGAGTCAAAGATGGTTGTTAGCCAACATGTGGGTGCTGGGAACTGAACCTGGGTCCTCTAGAGGAGCAGCCAGTGCTCTTAACTGTTGAACCATCTTTCTAGTACCTTGTCCTACCTTTTGATGCCAAGATATACGTGTTCTTTCATAATGTGATAGGCTCAAAGTTTTCCTGATGTTTCTAGGTGTTTGGGAAACTACTGTGTTCTGAGTTCCTATCTTTGGCCCTGATCTCTGTCATAAGAAAAGCAATTATCAGTTCACCTCATTTGGTGCATTTGAGCATCTTTCTGCCAACATCACTCATTCAATAAAGAAAGGTCAGGGCTGGAGAGATGGTTCAGCACTTAAGAGTGGGTACTGCTATTGCAGAGGACTGGAGTCATTTCCCAGCACCCACATTGAACAGTTTACAGCCCACTGTAACAACAGCTCGAAGGGAATCCTATGCATCTGGTCTCCACAGGCACCAGCATTCATATGTGCATACCCGTACATAGACACACACATATAACATAATTTAACAATAAAAAAAAATTTAAAGAAAGAAATCCATTGGTTACAAAAGTTCTTGCAAATCAATGAGGTCAGGATTCCTCCTCACCACAAGTATAACTCAACTTCAAGAATCCAACTGGTTGTAGTGATCTGTATCTCTCTTATAAGAAATGGACCTGACGTATCTAGCTACACAGGCCAAAAGCTTTATTCAAACTCCCATTCATTACAACAAGGAATAGAGCACACAGTCCTCTAAAGATCTTGAAAGTGCTTCACCAAACAGATCAGAGCCATTTGTAATTAGCTTGGTAATTTGGGGGCATACATGCAAAGCGGATTCTGCTAAAGTGATTTCTAATCTCCTCAAAACCCAGTTTGCCTTTCCCCCTGAAGTAGGCTAAACAGTTTTCCCGTCAGCATTGTTGACACTATTAATTTGCTTTGCAACCTCGCCTGTCCCTCCCCCCCCCCCACCCCCCCGCTTTTCTCCCCCATCACTTTTGCAACCAGAAGTGAGAAAAGCAAGGTTTGGAGAGCTCTTGGAGAGAGAGAGCCATTTGCTCTGGTGCAAGCAAACAACAAGACCAATCAGCCTGAAATCTGAATTTTTTAGCCACATAATAGACTGCTGGCTTATCAAAGCCTCTTATCTGATTGGGAAAAAAAAAATCAAAGGTAAACTTCAGGGCTCATAGAATTAAAAGACAAATGAGATGTCATAATTATCAAAGTGGCTAATTTAGAAAATTAAGCTGTTCACATAGGTGACATAATTGCTTGTCACAATCACTCTTTTTCTCATTAGCTTCTTCCATTCAGCACCTACACGCTGCAGAACAGTCTTTGGCCTTGCTCAACAGCGTGTGTGCTTGGCACTCTAGCAGCAGGTTGGCTCTTGTGTCTTCTAACAAATGCAAATAAACAGTTGCAGAAAATCCTCTTCTTTCACAATTTGATATTTGGTCCTATTTTAACTTTGTTTAGAACCAAACATTGTTTTGAAATTAGCTAATTATCAAGAGAGGATTTATAGAGTTGATACAATGCATTAAAACTCCTTGGAAAGCATTAAATGTTCTGATATAGAGTCGTATTTTTATTTAATTTATTTTTTTACATTTTATTTATTATTGTTGTTATTTATTTCTATTTTATGTGTATGAGTACATTTCTTGCATATATGTAAGCGCACCCATGTTGTGCAGTGCCCACAGAGGTCAGAAGAGGGTATCTAATTCCCCTGGAACTGGAGTTATGGATGGTTGTTAGCCACCATGTGGGTGCTGGGGATTCAACCTGAGTTCTCTGCAAGAGCAGACAGTGCTCTTAACTGCTAAGCCAAATCTCCAGCTCCCCACTCCATGGTCATATTTTAAAACCTCGGAGAACTTGTCTGTATCTTCCCAAATTCTAAAGAGAAAAAAAAAAAAAACAAAAAAAAAAAACATTTTTATGACATCTGTTTTGTTAGCCTATTATTTTATTGTTTCATTTCTATGATCCAGCCTAATGTAAATGAATTACTACAAGAGAGTTATTTGTAAGATTAGCCATAATACTGTTTATCTGTCAACAAATTCAGAAGTTATTAAGGGTAATGTCTAAGAAGGATAGTGAGTAGTGTTTCTATGTCTTTTAAAGCTCACCAGAGTAAAAGACAAAAATACACTTGTAGGTTTGAAGTGAGGAGCACGAGACTGACTCAAGCCCTCCTGTCTTGTAAAGTTAGGGCATTCCTGACTTGGCTGACACAAGGATGATATCCATGTCATTCATTTGAAGGGGGGAGTAATCCTACATGCCTACCATGAAGCTGTCATCTGAGGACTTCAAGAATATTCAGGTAGCTATAGTGTTTCGATTTCATTAGCCTTGAACTAGTAAAAAATTTTGATACAAGAGCAATTATTGTATTATATTATACATTCTAAAAGCAAAAGGAAAAAGAATAAGAAAAAAAAGTTCAGCCAAATCCTAAATATGTGGAATTTCTAGAAATTTTGCCTCTTTTCATAAATGAAACTGAGCAGTAGTTAAACTTAAGGACTTACAGAATGATAAGAGAGTGCATGTTCCCTCAAAAGAAATATAAGTTTGACTGTCCATGTACCACTTAGACCCAGGACACTCCCAGGTACAATCTTTAGCAAGAGGTATGGCATGTTAAATACTCTAACCAGATCAGACCAAAGATTAAGAAGGAAAAGGGAGAGAAGTCTGGCAACTTGTCTGAGTTTTCTTTGTCTGTTATATCCTTCAGGCTCTGATAAGACAGGAGTTTACTACAGGATTTTTGAAAATAAGAAAGGCGGTGTGTAGGACTGTGACAGAAGAGGATTGAGGTAGAATTCCCAGAGACAGGAAAAGGAACCAAGAAAACAGAGAAGACAGCCTTATGCAGATAAAGTAGCCATGGGCTACTGTGAAGCAGGGTCAAGGTGTGACAGAAAGATGTCTCAGTGGGTCACTGAGAGCTGAGGAAACACCTGCCAGTGATGACAAGATTGTAGCCGACCATTCATCATCTGACAGTTCACTATCTTTGGGGCTTGCCATGAAATTCAGTGGACTTCTGGAGTAACAGTTCAAATTGTGCTGTTAAGTTCTAGGCATTGGGAGTTGGGAAAGCAACATGGAAGAACTCCGTCTTCCAGCTCTTTCTACTTTAGCGTGAATAACTATGCTTTCTTGTTTTATGAAGTAATCCTGTACAAGGATGCGTTTGGAGTTAAAGTTTCATGACTGAAAACATTTGGAAAACTCTGGCCAGAAGACAGCAGGTCTGAGGCGGTTGTGTTAGATGCTTTTTTCATGCTGACGAAAGCAAGCGTTTCTTTTTGGCACCCAGTGCAAAGGTACAGTCCATCATATCAGGGATGTCATGGTGGCTGGAGCACTCGCAGTCAGCAGCAGACAGAGAGGAAAGATGCTGCTCAGCTCCCTTTCTCATTTCATTCATCTAGGGACCCCAGCCCATGGGGTGGTGCCACTCACATTTACAGTGGGTCTTCACACCTCAATCAACCTAATCTAGAAATTCCCTCCCAGACATGGCCAGAGATTTGCCTTTCCAGTGATTCTAGATTCTGTCAAGTTGGCAATATTAACCATCACAGTAGTAAAATAAGAATTGTATTGTTCAGGAAGAAATGTATCATTGACTGAGTGAAAACCCAATAGACAAACCTATTTAAAACCCAAGAAGTTACCCTTGCCAACACTCATTAGACAAACTGTTAGCAAGGTTTGCCCTCGATAGCATCTCTGAGGAACGAAGCTCAATAGACAAACCTATTTAAAACCCAAGAAGTTACCCTTGCCAACACTCAGACAAACTGTTAGCAAGGTTTGCCCTCGATAGCATCTCTGAGGAACGAAGATGACACCTTACCAAATGGCCACTTTAAACAGCAACAAGCAAGGAATGCAGAAATATAAACTTGTACATACTAGTAAGATTAGGAAGAGTACAGTGATTCTATTTTATCCTAATATATCTTTAAACAAGTAACTTTCTCCAGCCACAACCAAAAGTGACAGATGGGATTTAAATAGGGTGCGTCTGAAACCAAAGTCTGACCAGTACAGTAGGAACACTTCAAATGTGGGCTGTAGATCGTGGGGTCTGCAAGGGTTAAGTCCAGGAATTGGGAGTATTTTAAATACTTTTAGAGTGACTGGGCAGTCATTGTATGCCCATTGAACACAATATTTAGTAAAAATCATGCCTTAAAATATTCGCATCTTTGCTGTTTTTTCTCACATTTTAGTAATATGTTTGCATCAAATTGCATGTAAATGTCAGTCCATGACAGACTGGGAAACAAAAGCCAAGACAAAAACTTGTGTCTAGATGTTATTTGAGAAACATCTGAGTGCTGCCCTACACTTTTAGCTCTCCCGGTAAAATAGATGCAGTACAGAAAAGTCATGGCATCTGGCTTAGTCAGCACCTTCTTCCGGCCCATAAGAAGAATGGAGGCTTCTCAATGGTGTGCTGGGTTGGTTCTGCTGTTAAATACCTGTCCCATAGCCTCCTTCCCACTGGATGGCTGAAGCAGCACTGCACCTGAGGTCCAAGCTCTTTTTTCATCCTAATCACCTTCTTCTGCATGAGGCTTTAATTAGTTTCCTCTAGAGTCCTGCTGAATTAAAGTAAAGCTTTCTAGTGGTCAGTTCAGGGGCATACTCTGAGGGGTGATCAATGTGTTTATGATGCCCTCTGGCTAGGCATTTGACTTCCTTGACAAAGCATGACTTGTGTTTTAAAGAGTTGTCTTTGGGTGTTCTATAACTGGCCTGAAGCCACGTTCTCTTCACCAGAGATCAAAGATACAGACAGAAGAGTCAGTCAATAGAAAGCATGTTTTGTTTACATAGGATGCTTGGAACTTCCTTTTTTCCTTTTTTTTTTTTTTTTAAAGGGTCATGTATTGGACATAGTTAAAAACAATTCTATTGTCCTGTAATTATGTGAATAATTTTAAGTTGCTGCTTTTATTTTCTCTTTAAAGACTCAGATCTGCCAGGGCAAATGTATTTGGTTAACTTTTATTCAAAGAACACACATTAGAAGTTTAAGTAGCATGGAAAATCCACTATTAAAAGGGTAACTACATCATAATTGTTTTTAAAAAATTAGAATTCCAAATGTGTGAGGCCTTGGTTTACTAGGCATGCTCTCAATGAAGACAGGTTTCTTAGAGACTAGAAGTGTTCCTGTGTTTATTCTAAAACTTGAATTGGGAGAGAATTGTTGTAGTGGTTCCTTTTGTAGTGGTTGGGGCACTTCAAAGATTACAGTACTGGGCCTGGTGGTGCATGCCTGCAGTCCCAGGACTTGGAGGTAGAGGCAGGAGGGTACAGTCCTAGTGGTGCTTTGATATTTGTTTGTTTGTTTGTTTAATTATTTATGCAGTGCTTGAAAATGAACCCTGAGCAATATACAAGCCAGGCAAGCTGGGTATCACAGCTACACCCCCATCCCTTATGACTTGATTGTTTTAACCCAGTGAGACCTCATGAGCAGCCTGACATTCAGAATTACTAAGAAAGCAAATTCATGCTGTTTCTGTAATGATACAAAGTTGATATAAGCCCATAAAGACTTTCCATCATGGCCACAGCAGGTCACAAGACTGCATTGTTCACTTTGTCAGGACCCTGTGGTCCATCAGGACTTCGTAGCCAAAGGGACACCTCAATTTGCCAGTGCCTTTTGACTTAAAGTGGAGAAGAATTATTTCACAGCAAGAATTTATCTCCCAGAATCAAAGAGACTCTAAGTTTTTTTATTTATTATTTTTATTTTTGTGTATTCGTGTATTGCCTGCATGTAGGGAAGCACACCCGTGTCGTGCAATGCCCGCGGAGGACAGAGGAGGCTGTCAGATCCCCTGGAACTGGAGTTACTGACAGTTGTTAGTTGCCATGTGGGTGCTGGGATTCGACTCGGGTCTTCTGCAAGAACAGCCAGTGTTCTTAACTGCTGAGCCACCTCTCTAGTCCCAAGACTCTACATTTTTTTCCCTCCCTGTTAAAAACTTACCCCCTTTACTTAATAGCAGGGGACAAATGCTTGGGTCAGATCCGCAAAAGATCTGGCACATATTTAAATTTCTTGGCCTAACTGAACATTTCTGCCAAAAACTTTTGAATCATTTACTTTCTTCTCACTCTCTGAATCTTACGTTACACAAATGGTTTTAAATACTCTGTGTGTGCACTGGTGCCATGAAAAATGAAATTTATAGCCAGAGAGATGGCAGCTCATAACCTTCTGTAACTCCACCTCCAGAGGGATCTAAACATTCTCCCTCTTCTGGCCTCCACAAGTACCCACACACATGGCACATACATGCATCAATAAAAATAAATCTATTTTTTAAAAATATTTTTATTTTTTAACTTGATGTGTGTATTACCTGCATGTGTGTTAAGTCATACAATGCCCTTGGAGGTCGTAAGAGGGTGTCCCCTGGAACTGGAGATACGGATGGTCATTAGCCACCATGTGGGTGCTAGGAATGGAACCCAGGTCCTCTGTAAGAGCAGTCAGTGCTCTTAATCACTGAGTCAACTCTCCAGTCCCAAAATAAATCTTTTTTAAAAAATATGAAATTTGGGGCCAAAGAGATGGCTCAGTGGTTAAGAACATTTACTGCTCTTGCAGAAGACCTGGGTTCGGTTCTCAGCATCCACATGGCTAATCTTCCTTAACTCCAGTTTCAGGGGATCTGACACCCTCTTCTGGCCTCCCCAGTCATTGCACAACATGGGTGCACTTACATACATGCAGGTGAAACATTCATACACATAAAATAAAAATAAATAAATCAAAAACAATCTTTAGATACAAAATTTGAAGACCAGGCATGGTGGTATATGGGGAAGACAGAGGCAGGTGGATCTGTGAAATCAAAGCCAGCCCTGTCTACATATCCAGTTCCAGGCCAGCTGGGGCTACAGGGAGATCCTGTCTCAAAAAAAGAAAAAAAGAAAGAAATTTAAAGTATTTGTTCCCTGACTGTGGTCCCCTCCCCCTAAACAAGTAGAAACTATGTCTAAGTTCACATCTCCCTAATAATGTTCTGATTTAAGGGGTGGGGGGAGGGAGACATGAAGTTGGGAAGAAGGATAGGGGATCCAGGAGGAGATGAAGGGGGGGAGGGGAAAAGGTGAATATATCAAAATACAGTGTATACAGGTATGAAATTCTCAAGGAATAAGCAGTGTTACATTAACAAGAGAAATAGAAAATCTTTAGTATTTTGTTATTACATCATATACTGAAATATATATGTGCATTTATCAAATTATTTAGCAAGTATTTTTTAAAATTTATTTTTATGTATATGAGTGTATTGCCTGCATGTATGTGAGTGCACCCGTGTTGTGCAATGCCCAGAGGTCAGAAGAGGGCTTCAGATTCCTCTGGAACTGGAGTTAAGGATGGTTCCTAGCAGCCATGTGGGTGCTGGGAATCAAACCCAGGTCCTCTGCAAAAGCAGTCAGTGCTCTTAACTGCTAAGCCATCTCTCCAGTCCCTTAGCAAGTATTTTTAAAGCATTTACTATGTGCAAATTTTTTTCTAAGCTTGGGAATATGGAGGCATCTGGAATGAGCCCTGCCTCTCTCCATGAGAACTTGCACCAGGGCGCCTTCCTGACACCTCACATACTAGCAAGCTTTCAATGTTCTCTGTCACAGAGCCTTTTGATAGTTCAGTGCTACTGATGGGCCCATTCTCTGATTTTTTTTTTTTTTTCGGTCTTTTTGAGACAGCATATTGCTATAGCCCCAGCTGGCCTGGAACTTGCTACATAGACCAGGCTGGCCTTGATCACACAAAGATCTGCCTGCCTCTGTCTCCTGAGTGCTGGGACTAAGGACATGTACCACCACTTCCATATTCTCTGAATATTTTAAATGCATAAAGTGAAATACGTAAGACTATAAAGGAAATCGATATTTAAAATATATCATTGTAATATAAATGATACATACCTCTCCTAATTCATTTTATCAACATGAGGTTGAAACAAGGCTGAGATCAGTGACAGTTCAGGTAATACTAACACTGTGTGATTTGTTGCCAATGTTAATAGTTGAAGAAAAGGCTAAATACTGGTAGAGCATCATGAGTGAGGATGGAATTCTTTTCCCATCCAAGCTGAAGGATTCCCACTTCAGGAAGAATTCCTGGTCTAAGTTAAAGAACAGTTTCAAAGGATGTGATTCTTAAATCAGGATACACAGTTTTTTTCTGATTATTAATTTTGACTTTGATGGGTCACCCATAAGAACATCATACTCTCTGGGAAGAGAAAAAGTGATCTTTGGAGGAAAGAAATCATCTTAGTAAAGGGATAATCTGCTATTGTGTATTCATTTATTTACTTATATCCTGCCTTGTTCTAGGATGGATTTAAGGCAGCTCATTCCTGCCTAAGCTCCTAGAACTTAGTTAATTAAATCTTTCCAAATGTAAATTAAAAATGCAATAACAAATTTTGACAAATGGGATCAAATTATTATCATATTTTGAATTAATTATGTGATTGGAAATGTCTACATCATATTTATCTAATCTGCAATTAAATCATTTATATGTGCAATTAAATCATTTATATCTACAATCCATAAATTTGCCTCATCAATAATGGAAAATGTGGCCAATGGCCAAGTGTGTTGCAAGAACAAAATGGCCTGTGTCAGGAGGAAGGGTCACCAATGATGTTCTAATTGAAATGCTGACAAATTAAACAAGGGCATAACTCACCCTTTCAGCTAGCTAGTGACACAGAGATTTGCAAGCTGAACTGGCACTATTTTGTTTACTCTTTTCTACATATTCTGTAACACAGGCTGGCCTCTTGGCAACATCACTGTTAATCACTAAAGTGAGGGCTTTCTACATAGTTTCTGAGATCTGTTGAGGGGAGTGCCTACCTGGTTTTGCAAACCTTAATTAGCAAAGACACCATAAATTTCCAGGTGCAATTTCACACTCTTTCAGAAAATATTTACTAAGCACCTAGCGTGTGTAAAGTATCTGCTAAGGCATGCAAAGCAGGAGCACAATTTGTTTACAAACTAGTCTACAAGACTCCAGTTTCTTTATAATTCTTTATAAATCAATATAAACTCCACTCTGACCCTGAACTCTCTTCCTAGGAAAGCAGCAACTGGGCCCACCTTCCATCTTTCTTTTTTTAAAAAAATATATTTTATTTATTACTTTTGTTTTATGTGTCCGAGTGTATTACCTGCATGTGTGTTAGTGCACCCATGTGATGCGATGCCCATGGGGGTCAGAAGAGAGCTTTGAATTCATCTGAAACTGGAGTTATGGACGGTCGTTAACCACCATGTGGTTGCTGGGAATCGAACCTGGGTCTTCTGCAAGAGCAGCCAGTGCTCTTAACCACTGGGTGCTCAGCCATCTCTCCAGGCACCCCATTCCTCTTTCATTAGAGAAACACACCTAAACTAGCAGAAACTCTAAACCATTGGACCACCACCCAGCTACAAGTCTATGTGCTCTTTGAATTCGGGCAGCATTCTCTTTCCGTGGTTTTTCAGAATCCAGAAATCTTTGCAGAGAATGGAAGCCCTAATATGATACTTACATGTGATCTGCTGAGGAACACACTGCTGTTTCCTCAGACAGTCTACTACTTTCCCAATGTGATGGCAGCAAGCGGCACTGTGGAGACATTGCAAGCTGTCTATACCATTACTGCAACCTATAGACCTCACTTCTTCCTATTGTGGGGGAAGTCTCCTCCTTTTCTCTGAAACTGAAGAGATACTTCCATTTCTCCTCTTGCTCTCCAAGGCCTTGTTATGATGACTTTAGACCTGTACCAAAGAACAGAAATGCTACTGACTTCAAATAGCTGATTTTCTCTGCTCACGGCAGTAACTTCTGTTTCCAGAAAAAAGAACTCAAAACATGCTTGGAACAGGAATGGATAATAAATATAGCCAGAAGAAACACAAATCAATATCGCAATGTGCCTGCCCTTACAGAAATGATTATAACCACCATGGAGCTGCAAATTAGGCCCTAAAATCCAGACATTTTGTACGGTGCCCTCATGCTTATGAAATTACCACATAAGTAGGAGTTGCTGAATAGTCTCTTTTTTATTATTTTGTGTGTAGGAGAGGGTGTGCTCACCTTGTGGAGGCCAGAGATCAATGTCAGGTGTTTCTCACAATCACTCTCCACCTTTTTTTTTCAGACAGGGTCTCTCAGTGAACCAGGAGCTCACTAATTCATCCAGACTAGCTGGCCAGTGATGCCCCCAGATCCACCTGTCACTCCTCCTCCACAATGCTGGGGTGGCACCATGACCAGATTTTTTACAGGGGTGCTGGAGATCCAAACTAAGATCCTCATGCTTGTATAGCAATCACTTTGCCCACTAAGCCATCTTCCGAGCCCCCTAAATACTTCTTTAAGGTCAAATTTTATCACTATAGTAAATAATATTTAATATTACAGCCTGTGTAAATTGGAGTGTTTAGGTCATTTTATATATCAAATTGCATTATGAACCAATTGTTAAATACATTATAAACTATTTGTTTTTCCATTTTTAAAGTTAGGGACACATAATAAGTATCACCACATTAGAATAGCAGCAAAAGCAAACGAATTGAATGTTTTGGCTGAAGCAACTTTCCTGGGAATAAATCTTCATTATTTATTGATCAATATGAAGTATTGATGAGCGTTTGTGAATTTTAGCTATTTACTTATGGAGAAATTAGACTGAGGAGTGCCCACTAAGTGCTTATGGTGCACTAGCTCAGCCACAAGTGATTTACGCAACAATTTTATTACATCCTTGCTGCAATTCCCACGCCTAAGACACAGAAACTGGAACTGAGGTAAGACAGACAACCTGAGGACTACTAGTATCACGTGGGTTGTAGGTCGTCAACCAAAGAGGGCCTGGTGGAAGCAGTTTTCTTGGAGGAAGTCTTGGGAACAAGAAAGGGCTAGAAGGGTCATCCTACAGTTATAGCTACAGCAGGCATTCTGGTTCTAAATACTAGACGTTTAGGCTGGAGATGGTTGATAGAGATTACAGAGCTAACAACCAGGGCTGCCTGAGTTATTCACTAATATCACAGCAGTTCGTAGGCAAAATTTAATCCCCAGGGAATCTATGGAATAGAGGCACATAATCATGAGGCATCCAGTCAGAGATCAGTGGATCTAGTCCCTCTTCTCACAGCCTCGGCTCTGTATTACAGAGGGCTGATAATCCTCTCCACTGCATCAGGTTGGGGACACAAAAAAGGAGAAACTGGCCTGTGAGAGGGATCTCAAGAGAAGTCATCTGAGGACTCTCTGTTCCTTGGAAAGGGTTAACCTAGTCTTACCTGGTCTTGAATTCTGGACCATGTTGAAAGGCTTATGCAATAAGCCGCTAAAAGTGGTTTCATTTTTCCTTGTTTCTATAGTACCGTGTGGTGGTCAGCAGTAGCACAAGGAATATGCATGGAAAAGTTTTGATTATTTTATTTATTTACACTTGGCAGCCAGTCAGGTAGAAGGTAAAGCCAACCCTTGCTGGTGCAGCAGCACTGAGAGTTTCTTTGAACAGCATCTGCTTTTATTCCCTGAAGTAATGCGTTTCACAGCTCTTAGCAGGTATGTGAACAATCATATAAAACTAAGTGATTTGAACAGTTATTCAAACTTCCTTTTTTAAGCAGAAAGTACATCTTCTCTGATATGTTTCAAAAATGTTGCCACAAATGCAGGAGGCCACCAGTGGCCAATCCACAGCCCAGAGAAGGAAGACAGACAGGCCACAGTGTCCAACAAGACCAGCCCAGTGAGAAACAACGATCTGCCAACACTTCCAGGAAAGCAAAGGTGAAGCTGGAACTGCAGCTAAGGAGATGAAGCCATTGCTCGTCCCTTCATTCGGGTCTTGATTTGTGCCCAGTCCTGCAGCTCGTTCCCATCAGCCATCCTTATTTGGGGTTCGACATCGCAAACTTACTTTCTCACTGGCTCGCTAACGACATCCAACCCCAGGAGCATTCTCATTTTAAAACAGGAATTGGAATGCCAAAATTAGAAATTTATAGTCGTTACAATATTTTAAACTTTAATGTTTCCTGAGAGACTGGAGCACAGTTAAATGACCAGTTTGACTAGCTTGTTGGGAAGCATCTGCTCTGTTGCCACACAGGGACAGGGGCAGGTCAGAATTTCGAAGGGGGGATTACCTCTTCATGGGGAAACAAAGCCACAAAAGCAATAGCTTGAAACTACTGGAAGAACTTACAACCAGCTCATGACTGGGTCACTATGGCCAATGTAAAGTCAAACACAAATACATTGTCAGTTTCAAGTATTAGATGATGTAAACAAGAGACAAAGAACTGAGTAAACTAGAGAAACTGACCAGAGGACATAAGCAATGTGGGAACAAAAAAGACAAGCTATGAGAAGTTTCTTATAATAGGTCAGAAGAAATCAAAACCTCGTATGTAGTCTTGATTTAAGAAGTATCACATAATTTGTAGTATCCCAAACCAGCCAGTATCAGGTCTGGTTCCGGTTTTAAGGACTGAACAAAGATAAGTTCTCCCCATCAAGATCTCTTTCATATTATAAAGTATGATAATAGGAAAGGTTGTGATACATGGGCCCAAGGTTTCCAGGTATGGAGCAGTACAAGCATGCTCTAAGGAGATGCATGCCTGGAATCTAGGACAGAGTCGAGAGTATTAAGTATGGAAGAAAGAAGACTATATATGGGGGGATTATTTCTATAGTTGATTACTAGAGAAGTTTCTCTGACTATGTAGAGTACTGGAAACCACGAGGATAGTGTTGTATCCCAAGCGTGAAGCTGGCTCTTGGTGTTGCTTTGCTGCAACTGCTTTTCACCATTGATGATCGTTCTCTTCCTTTGGGAGAGTCAGAAGGAAAAACTGCAGTCTGAGTGGCTTTCCACATATTAAAAAAAGAAAGGAAGAAAGGTGGGGAGATGGAGACTTATTTTAATATGTTAATCTAAGTATGTTTATTTGAGGACTTCTGGCTATTTCTCTCCCTGGTACTGTCGACACAAGTGGAAGATACCTGATCCACAGGTATAGAACCTGGGAAGGAGATCAACAGAACTCCTCATCGCTAGAGAATGAATACCAGGCCCACATATTAAAAACTGCTTGTTCCAGGAGATTCCCGCTCTTAGAAGTGATGATAGAAATCTAACCAAAGTAGTCTGCTAATCAAAATTAGCTTCAAGACCTTCTCTTATCCATGTCTATCAGTTCAAAGCCACACATTTCCCAATCTTAATCCATTCCCACCTTTGCAAGACCCACTTAGAAATCACTCAATTCAAATCCTATACATACCCCCACTTTTAGCTTTGCTTGAATTAGGAAAAAAAAGTCAGAGTTGGGTTGTGGCAAGCTTTGTGGTATTGGGTACTCTGGCTTAGGTTAGCATGACAGGGTGGGAGTTAAAATTCAGACAGATACAACTTGCTGGGATACACGGAGTTTCAAATAGGTCTGCCCATTGCTCTAGTGATCAGTGGTTTCTTACAAAGACTTTCAGAGTTTTCAAAATATAAACATGCTCTGACAATGGAGCTCTGGCTGCACCATGCCCCAGGTACCCCTTGACAGGGAACTCTGTGAGCTTCCTGCCAATTAACTGGGACTTGGGTTCCCATTCATGGGCCAGAGTCTCTATGGAGTGTCAAGTCAATCTCTAACAAGGCGATTTCTCGAGCCTAAATCTTTATTTATATTTGCCAAGACACTCTCACTGGTTTCTCAGTATCAACTTTCAGTTCCTTGTTTCATGGGGCACTAGGCATCTTAGACAGGACATCTTTATGGAATTGCTTTCATCTTCAGAAGTTAAAAAAGAAAAGTTAACTTCTCAAGTTAAAAAAAAAAAAATAGTTCGGGTAGAGAAGGAAGAAGGTGCTTCTTCAGAGCAAAATTGGGAAGCCATGTGGAGGCCAGTGGGAGGGGAGGCGTCAGGCAGTTGGGCAGGTGGCCCAGCCAGCAGGTAAGCTGCACACCTTGCCTAGATAATTGATAGGAATTACACCTGCTGTTTCCATAGTTTCGGGAGCTGTCATTCTTGAAGAGATGGGAGCCAGCATTCATATCGGGACAATTTAGTGAAAAACTTGAAACTAAAACTTTACCAAGAGATAACCATACTTTGCTACTTACCTTCTGGCATTCTGCCTCGGGAGAGCCAAGGGTGTAATAAAGGCACAACCCTAATAACATATGTGCTATGTTATTGATGAGAGAATGAGTTCCATGCTATTTTCAAAGAAATGCATAGAAACTCAGAGACTTTTACTAAAAATGAAAAGGTGTCCAATAAGCCAATAACATTGACATGCTTGGGGGCAAAAGTTACTTCTGTTAAACATCGACACAGCCCAGAGAAGTTATTCATACATTCCTGTTGAATAATACAGCTTGGTTTTGCAACATGGCCTCCTTTTTGGTAAATTGATGAAACTTTAAGGGGAAACAATTACCATAAAATAAAATTCCTTGTGACTCAGTGGAAATGTATGTCAGGCATTGGTTACTAGGAAGGTCCTCAATCAAGCTGTTAAGGTATCATAGACAACAACAAAAATTTTCCAATTAAGGAGGATTAAAAACCTCAGCACATAAGCTGGGAATGTCTCATATGACATGGGGGTGTGGAAAGGGTTTATGGAACTGTCAGTTAATCAGACGGACTGCACTTGTCATTCAATTTTAGGTGAGAGTTCTGTGACAGACTGAGGTTGCAGGCAGGATTGTGAATGGTAGATAAGCAGCCAGGCAGGAGGAGATACCACCAGGCCAGAGGCCACTGATTACACTGATTCTCTTGTGCTTGGCTCAGGATGGCAAGTGGAAGCCAGGAGCTGTGGTTTGGGCTGAGGATGATAAATATTTGGATGATAAACTGGATATAAGCAATTCCCCAAATATGACTACAGTCACCCTTCTAAGGTTCTAACCTTGTGGGGTAATGGTGTAGGCTTGACTGGAAAGAGTCATTACTTTTTAGAATTAAAAAAAAAAAAAAACTAGAAAAGAGGAATAAAAAAAAGACAAGGGAAAAAAGAAAAGAAATAATTGATTCAAATAGTAAAAGAAAATAAAACATTCAAAATTTTAGGTGTTTGGAAGCTAGAAGAAGTTGTGAAGATCAGCCAAGAGTTCCTCCTCCAGTGGGTACAGACCAGGGAAGCAGCACCAAGCTGATCCGCCCAAGGTCATCTTGCCTGTGACCTGCAGGTCCAAGAGCTGAGCCAGGGGCTATGCAGAAAAGGACATTGTGTGAAGGACCGCAACTATGCTATTTGGAGCGTCAACTTTTTAGAATAATTTTTCTTGCTTTTAGCCAAGAGCTGAGCCAGGGGCTATGCAGAAAAGGACATTGTGTGAAGGACCACAACTATGCTATTTGGAGCGTCAACTTTTTAGAATAATTTTTCTTGCTTTTATAAAGTGCAAAGTGCAGACTGAGAGATGGGTTTGGTGATAGAGTACTTGTCTAGTATGTATGAGGCCCTGGACTTGATCCCTAGGACTACAAACAAACAAGAAAATGTGCGCTTTTCTTATATAGTAGCTCTGGTGTGCCTCACAATGGCCTGTCTTCTATGCTGAACTCCTAGAGATGAGAGATCTGTGTACTTAGCCTGCTTTTGCATAGCCTACTAGACCTTACCCCATGTCGATCCATGCTAAGTCCATGTTCTGACCACTCAAGACACCCAGGGAAGAAGCTCAAATGAGCATGTCACAGACCCTTGGGAAGGTTTTGGTTGGTGTTTTGACTTTAAGGTATTTCTGTTGATGAGTTATGAAGAGGTATTAATCTCTCCTGAGCACACAGGACATGATGCCCAGTACCAGAGCTCTACTTTACAAATCATTTTACCATTAGCCTGAGCAGCAATAACACATCAACAACCAGAGCGAGTGCATTTGCTTTATTTTAAGGTAGAATATTTATTTTGGATAATGGATTATTAAATAGATATGTATCATTTATCTCCGCGAGTCGTTTTATTGAGAATGATTTATAGCACATCAACAGGCATTGCAAATGCATTTGCTCTCTTTTGAGGGCAGCTCATTTTATTATGAATGGCTTACTGAGCAGGGAGAAGCCAGCCACAGCAGACCAGCTTTCTTCAGGCTGTGGTATTTTACAAGAGCTGCCTTATAAATATTTTGTAAATTACTCATAAATCTCTTCTTGGCAAAATATTCTGAAGCTCAATTAATGTTCCAATTCTGTGTGGCCATTCTTTGTAAAGGGTACCTATGAAAGGGACTCTTAAAAGGTGGCTTCCTTTACATTAAATGTGTACAAAGAGACCCTGGGCTTGCCTCTGAAATGTCAATATAAATTAGGCTTTTGGCCTATTAGGATTTAGGTGACATGAGGGAGGTTTCACAGCTGGGAATGTGAAGAAAAGAGCATCTCTAGTTAATCTCTAACTTTTCAGAGAGTATTGCCTGGAAAAGTCATATCGTTTATATTTGAATAGATGAGAACTTGTGTGTGTGAAAAACACAGAGATAGGCATGGAATACCACCTTGATAATCGCTTGGTTTGGTTCTTTAAAACAGACTAGTGTATCATTCATACTCTAATATCTATTGAGATGAAAAATACAGATTCTTGGCCGTAGTATAATACTATCTGGTTTTTAATTTCAGGGAGGGAAAACATGGCCAAGTTCTGAAGGTCTGCATCAAGGATACCGACATAATTTTCAAAGTCACCCATAATGCTCTGGCACCTCCCCTCCCCATAAAACCCCAGTGGTTGACACCAGCAGTCCTCTCCCTAATCTATCCCATGCATAAAAATGTTGCACCAAGTCTTCCCCAGATTTGCAGAGGTGGGTTTTGCAAATGAAGTGGGGGTGATGTATTTTACTGCTGATACTGTTTCACCTGCATTTAGTTCCACTGACATGGCAAACCCTGTGGCCAATTGTCCTTATTATAGCCGCTGTGTATTTCTCCCCAATACACTTGCACAGGGGGAAGATGTGAGCATGGAGCGTACTTAACTGCCAAGCTGAATGGCTCTGTAATGTAGCTTCAGTGTGGCATAAATTAAGCTGTCATTTTTTTGGCAGCAAGTGCAGAGAGGCGATTTTCCTGTACTGTAACATTTGAAACAACAATTTTCTGGCTCCAGTACTGACTGACAGTTCTGTGTGATACATTCTCAACGTGTGTGCTTCAGGCTGCAGCTGGAACGAGCCTTCAGAGCAAGGTATTGTCTCTATTAGCAAATCCTGGCTGCAGTTACCCTAACGTACAGGTTTCCTGACTCCTGCTGCTGCCACTCAGCCCAAGGAGGCTGCCACCAAGTTAGCCAAATGGCCCTGGGAGACCTGTCAACCTCAGCAAGGGTTTAAAGCGTGCTTCTCATATGCAAAATGGAGCTTGATCCTGAAAGATCAGATTGTGTGTTCTGGGTGCTGGCTCTAACAGTGCCAAGCCTTTCGCAAAGTGGGAGTTTTTTACCAAGGCAGGCTGAGGGTTTGTGGCAGGGAGACACTGGTGAGTCCTCTCAGGGGCTTCTGGGGATAGGTTGACTGGGACAGCTCCCACCACTCACAAGCTAGCTCTAGGGGAAAACAGAATGTTGATAAAAATAATGAGAGGGTCAACAGGAGGGTCTCTGGAGGGAGCCCAGCAAACTGCTCTTTCTTTAAATGTCCTCTATCCCTCCCCTTCCACTCTCCTACCCCCATGGGTGACTACAAAGCAATATGGGCACAACTCACCAACTGTCTTGAATACACAGAAAGGGCAGAAAAGGTTACCTTGAAAGCAGTCAAAATAATAAAATAGTAATCACATCAGTCACAATGCAGCAGGAGAAATAAGTTATGTTAACCCTGAACTTACATCCAGAGTTGGTACGGGCATCCTAGCAGGAGGATGCTGCTTGAGCCAAGGCTTTAACCAATTCATGGTTAGAAAAGACTGTATTAACCCTGCTCTAAAGAAGGCTGAAATCATATTTCCAGGGTTCTTCGAGGAAAAGTAGATGACTTCTCTGGCTTGGCAGAGTGAAGCTATTTAGCAAGCAGCTTCTCCCATGCCAGCAGGTCTGCTCTGGCGTAGAACTGAAGTTTTCCCTGTGTTAGTATCCCCTCATTCTGTTTGGTGCTCTTGTGGGGGAAAATACACATGTGATAAGCATTCCTCATCAAATTACATGAAGAAGCTCTCAAGTTCAAATATCTTGACGTCTACGTTTCGTGTTATTTTTGAGAAGCCTTCATTTACTTGTCCACACAGTTCATATATGTGTAGCTTATTGATAGATCAGTGAAAATGCATTGCTTATTACTACAGACACAAAGTTCAACTGCCGATTAACATTCAAGTCCTCTGCTTATGAGGAGAGGTACAGGCTCCTCACCAGCCTTTCCAGGGTCACATTATGTGGTAACTCTTCATCCAGACACATTTTCTCTTTTCTTCATAGTTGGTTCAAGTGGCTTTATCCATAAGAAAGGACAGCCTCATTCCCTTTCTCCCTGATAACTCCCAGCTCAGACAGGCAGCTTCTCTAACCAAGTCCTGAGGCAGAGCATCTCTGTGCCCTGGTTAGGCATTTCTGTACCCTCAGGAGGATCTTGTGCATCTATCTCTTTCAAATTTTGTCTTCTGTTTCTAAAATCACATTTTAGGTTTTTCCAGATAGGAACTGCCTTTTTCTCTGTCCTGCCACAATACCTGGTAGTTAATGGCTATTTAACACATCCTTAACTAAATGGATGAATAAATTTATGGTTATCACCTTTGGGGTACATCCACAAGTCATAAATATCCAATAGCGAGAGTGGAGGGGGTGCTGGTAATGACTTATTTTACTTTGGATGGTGTGTGAAGAATTACAATATAGGTCATTCACATTATATTTCTTTTATGATCTCCTATCAAAATCAACATGTTGCTGTTACTTCATGTTCCTACATGGTAGCCCATGCTCAGCCCATGGTCCATGGGCTCCTACGTGTTTTCATCCTGGGCATAATACTCTACTATTCTCGGCAGGTTTTTCCTGCAATTTGTGAGCTATGCTCATCCATATTGAATTTTCATTTGGCTTACTCTAAGCCTCATTATGAGCTTGTCAAAACCAGTTTAAATTCTCAGACTAGATTGGAAATTCTATGCTCTGCATGTCTGTGAGAGAATAAGACAAGGATAGCACAGGTGAGGGAGAACAGAAAACAAATGAGCCAATCGCTCTTCAGGCTCCACTGTCAGCCCTGAGCCACATCAGTTCTGAGGACTGGCTGGGGAAGGGAAAGGACAGACAGAGACCTGGCTCTGGTCCAGAGCTCAGCATTTAATAGCTATATGACATTGAGTAACTCACATAACCATTTCTAAGCCCAGTAATGCTTATTCTACATTCAGATTTAATTTTTTTATTGTTTGAGAATTTCATACATGAATATTATATTTGCAACATTTCAATTCCTGCTGTCCACCTCTTCCCATGTCTCTCCCCATCCCTCTCAATTTCTTGTCCTCTTCTTTATTACTGCTACATATGCATACATATACATACATTATATATATAAATATATGTATATAAAAACACACTAAGTACATTTAGTGATGTTCACAAGTGTTTAGGGATGACCTTAGCTATCCTATCAAGGAGACTTACCCTGGAGAAAATGAATTCTCTCTCCCTTAGCATACATTGACTTTCTGTGGCTCTTCTTCTAGAGGTGGGATGCTGCGTCATGTTAATTCTATGATGATCCATATTTCAAAAGACCAAAAAGTTGGGAAAGATGAAATGAGAGAAATTTGGTTGCTCCTGATTTTCCAACAGCCATACTGATTTACAACTAATGGGAAATCAGTCTCTGTCAGTTCTCCACATTTTTCTCTATCTCTTTCTTTTCATGATAATCTCCATTATTAATTATATATGTACTCTGGAAAAAAATCATTAAACCAATTCCTATGGTAAACCATTAACCAACTAAACAAGAGAGGAAAAACCCACTACATCTTGTTTAAGAAGGCTATGAACTCCCTGAAAGAAAATAAATGCATGGGCTGGAGAGATGGCTCAGCCATTAAGAGTACTGGTTGCTCTTGCAGAAGACCTAGGTTCAAATCTCAGCACCCACATGGTGGCCAACAGCTGTCTGTAACTCCAGTTCTAGGGGCTCTGACACCCTCTTCTGGCCTCTGCAGGCATTGCATGACACCGGTGGATTTACATACATGTAGGCATAACACTCATACACATTAAATAAAAGTTAGAAAACAAATGGAACAAGTTCCTGCCAGGTACATGTCAAGTGGGTATGCCCATTACTAGCTAGGATAGGTGTGGGGATATGAGGCCATGTCAGGCAAAAAGTTATTTCAATCCAGAACTTGAACTTTTGGTAGAATTCTAATCACTGGAAAAGAAGAAAAAATCTCTTCCTGCAACAAGGAGATGGCACATGAGTTCAAAGGTAAAGTCTGTGCGTTCATGTTCATAGCAGCATTGTTTCACAATAGCCAACATGCAGAAACAAGCCAGGTGTTCATGCCTTCTATGCTATATACATATAATGGAAGAACCCTGAAAAGGAAGGACATTCTGTCATATGGCATAGCATGGGTAAACCTTGAGGACTGTAATGCTAAGTGAAATAAGCAAGTCATAAACGGATCGATACTATGTGATTTTTCTTACATGAAGTCGAGTTCATGCAGACAGGATGTAAATGGTTGCCAAGGGCTGGAGATAGGGGATTGGGGAGTTTTATGGGCAGAGGCTCACTTTGGAAAGATGAAATGTGTTCTGGTGATGGCTGCACAACAGTGAGCATAGTTAATGTCATTAAACTATATACTTAAGATAATTAAGTTGGTAAATTTTATGTTCTATGCTTTCTACAACAATTTCGTTAAAAAATTCAAAAGTAGAAAAGTACAACTTATCCAAGAATAGATGGGTTTTGCTGAGGCAGAAGTTGATCGAAGGAATACCGAAGGAATTCTAGAAAGTCTTCAGTAAGGATGGGATGATGGAGAGTCATCCCTGGAAGCTTTGAGCCAGGGAAGGACTCATCCAGAGCTGTGGTTGAGAAGTATGCTGGCCCAACAGCACAGTAGTGAAGAGGATAGTCCAATGTGACCACATGTGATACTTGATGAGACTGTGAAGGCCTAGAGGACAGGGGTAGAGGAGACTATGTCACTGATGGGCAGATGTCTGGTATGTGGTAGAAAGCTGTGAGCGTTGTTCACTGACAGGAAGAGTGAGGAACAGAGGGAGCTAGAATCTAAGATAGATCAAGGATGTACCTGAGAGGCTTAAAAACTGGCAGTGTTATAGCTTCAAGGGCAATATCAGTAGCTGGTCTAACAAAGAATGTGACAAACCCAGTTCAAGACATGTTAAATTTGAGAAGATGGTGAGTTATATAAAAGAAAATATCCAACGGGCCATTGTTACACAACAAAAGATCAGACCCTGAGATGAGTGCCCAAGACTACTAGAAGAAATTAGAGAAAAATGGGCTCTAAACCAAATGGAAGAACTGAAGGAACAGTTTTATAGAATGGCCCCACTCCTCACGAGGTCAGGCACCTGTGAAAATTCCCCTAGACTGCCCAGAGGGTAAAGTGGTGATGACCTCTTTTACAGAGGTGGATGTTGGAATGCAGAAAGCCTAGGTTGCCTGGGTTCCTGGGGAAATGATAAGAGGCAAGGTCAGAGAGAACACAGAATAACCTGACTCCATAGCCCATGCTCTTACCAGAATGTTCCATGCCACCAATCTTAGAAGACACCAATCCTAGCCCTGGTTCTGCACTTCCTTGCTGTATAACCTTCAGGAGATATCCTTTCTTAGACTCACTTTATTTACTGGTACAGACTCAGACTAGATATGATTAAATGCAATTACTGTCTTCCATCCCCATTAGTTCCACAATTCAATGTAAATTTTGGTTGAAGACATAGGAAAGCCTATTTTCTGTAGGACAATCAAGGAAGAGAAACAGGGGTACAAACAGAAGAAAGTAGAGCTAGCTAAGGAGGGTCTACTGTTTGGAGACAAAATCAGTAGAGAGAGCAAAGGCATAGAGGGCAGCTTCAAAGGCCATTTGAAGAAGGTCAAGGTAGTATGTCACAAGTCATGAAGTAAACCTTCTGCACCATGCAGACAATAGGTCCCAATATCTGACTGAGCCATGAAGAATAAAGACTAATCAGGACCACTAAGCATAACCATTGTGGGCAGGGCGGGGGGCAAATGCGTGCCTGCAGCAGAGCAGAGCAGACTGATCAGACTTCCAGAACTCCAGATTGTGAGATCTGGCAGCACGTGCCTTTACTCACTGAACCACCTTGGTGGCCCTCTAGCTTTATTCTTGAAAACAGATTTAGACATTGGTCAAGACATATCCCTATTGGGTTTCCATTCCTCTGTCTGACAGGTTCCCACCTTCTTAATATGAAAGTTATTCCCAAGGTTTTTAGTTCACTATGCTGAATGCTTTTGAAAACAGTCACTTTATTTTTCCAGAAATCAAAGGCAATAGCATCATTGACCTGGTCATCTGTGATCATGCTGGATCATGCTGAAGACTTACCCAGACTCCATCATCAACACAGTCCCTGACTTACTCCCCAAGCTTTCCACAATCCTAAGAAGGAGGTTTATTCATCAGTCTCACCTTATAGATGATGGGACATAAGAAGAGAAGAATTCTGATGTTAACTCAGATATGATTACAGCTTGGATTCTGAATGTTCTTCTAATGCTGCATGTTGAAGATTTAATCCCAAACCATGGTGCTATTGAACAGTGGTAGAAACTTTTGGACGTGGGGCCTGATGGAAAGATGTTGAGGTCTTTGGATCATGCCCTTAAAGGAGGTAGTAAAATCCAGCCCATTTTGCTTTGCCTCTTGGCTACCATGAGGTGAACAGTTTTGCTGCACTGTGTGTTGCCCCTCTTCACAGGCCCGAAAACAATGGCCCAATCTATTGTAACTGAAACCTCAGAAACTGGGAGCCAAATCCAATGTTTTCTTTATTAGGCTGATCATCTTGGGTGTTTATATCATCATCATAGAATGCTTTCTTCAGTTCAAGCCAGAAGGCTAGTGAATACCAACCAGGTACAAAATTATCCACAGCTGAATTTACTCATGCTGCCTTGTTCTAGGTAAAATATCTTTCAAACTTTTTGAAATATTGAAACCAGTGTGACTTACTTTCACTTGTACATTAAAATATGTTTCAAGAATAGGCTGTGAATCCCATTCTACAAATTCTTCAAATCCTTGTTCCTCACAGTGGGGCCCACAGGCCATCAGCATCAGCACCACCTGGGAAGAAATGTAGGCGGCCAGACCCTGCTCCAGAGCTGCTGCATCTGAATCTGTATGTTAACAAGGCTCTCTGCTGACCCATGCACATGGAAGCCGGAGCAGCATGCATCTAAACGCTCTCTCCCTTCCACTGCTGCTGTGCTGGGGGCTCTATCAATTTCCTTTCCTTTCCTCCTCTTAGCACATTGAGAACCTGTTCTGCAGAACTGACCCAGGCTTGTTTATTTGTCACCCACGATTCCACGTTCTCTTCTTTTTATATATAAATATTTTATTATTCTTATTTTATGTGTATGAGTGTATTGCCTGCATGTCTGTAAGTGCACCTGTGTCATGCAATAACCACAGAGGTCAGAAGAAAGAGTCAAATCCCCTGGAACTGGAGTTACAGATGGTTGTTAGCCACCATGTGGGTGCTGGGAATAGAACCCAGGTCCTCTGCAAGAGTAGTCAGTGCTCTTAACTACTGAGCCATCTCTCCAGCCTCCTATGTTCTCTTATATATGGAGAAAGTCAAGTCTTTTCCTTTAGACAAATATGACCTTGACTGATTTTTGCAGCCTTCCAGTTCTAAACTCGGCTTGATGTTGGCTCTTTCACATGTGATATGACACACAGATTCCCTGGCAGACTCGGGCTATCTTATTTCTTGTCTCCTTGGAGGCATGAACCAGAGATTGTGTCTATCACACAGCTTTATATAATTTTATGCTTTCTTCTTCACTGCCTGTCAACTGAGCTGCAGTTTCCTTCTCATTGGTCCTACGCATGACTCCTGCCACTCAAACGGCTCCTACCAATAAGGCAGCACCACCTAATGCTCACCTGTGCCTCTTCCTCTGAAGGTACCACCTTCATTACGGACTGAGACTGAGTGGAAATCAATAAAAGATATAGCTGAGACTGTGCTGCTGAAGGGTGATGTTTGCCTGCTTTCCTTCATGAATCTGAGGCTTTGTGTCTTGGAGCTCCAGTCAAGGAGTAGCATGGATCCCAAATGGAACCATGCTCCTTTGGATTGTCTTCCCAGGCAAACTCAGAAGGCATGGTACTTGGTGACTGCTCATATTACTCATGGGTTTCTGGGCTAGATTGGAGTGTTTATGGGCTAGTTCCACACATTTATTATATCCACACTAAGGAGCATCATTGTAATTAAGTATCTGTTACAATTTCTTTTACCCACCCTTTTTTAAGGGACCTAACATACAACCGTAAAATCTACTCTTGACTGAAACTTGGCATCACTGAATCCAGGAACCAATCATTGCTTCTCATAAAAAGCATGCAATTATATTGTGCTTCCAAAATGCTGGTTTACTCATCATATTTTACTTTCAGAGGATCAAAGATGCTCCTTCTGCACCTCAAAATGTCCATCTATTGTCTATTGTTTTTCTTAATTAAACACATGGACATAAATTCACCTTCCCATCTCCCACGCTGGTCTCTCCTCCTAGTGTGGGTCCTGCCCCATTCCTTGTCTTGGGGCCCCAGACACCTGGGGAACGAATACTGCTTCCTGATCCTTTTCATCCACATCAAAATGGTGCCTTCTCTGGGCACTGCTTCTGGGCCTGGCCCCACCCTCACCTCCCTCTGCTTCCCTGGGCATGCAGGACCCACCTCAGGTCTCTCTCCTAACTGCAGGCCTGTCTCTCGGGTAAGTCCATCCTGCCCTTAGCACCTTGACTCCCCCAGCCACATTCACCCTCCCATCTCCCACACAGGTCTCTCCTCCTAGTTTGGGCCCTGCCCCATTCCTTGTCTTGGGGCACCAGACACCTGGGGAACCAATACTGCTTCCTGATCCTTTTCATCCAGACCACCCTAGTACCTTCTCTGGGCCCCAGAAGCACTGCTTCTGGGCCTGGCCCCGCCCTCAACTCCCTCTGCGTTCTGGGCCTGCATCACCCACCAGCCTCTTTCTGGGACACTGGGGCTGACATTTCCTCTTCCTGATCCTCTCATCCAAACCAACCAAGCTCCTCACTGCAGTGCCCAGGAGGCCTTGGGGCCTCTTCCCACCCCATCTGCCTTTGCATCTCTTGGTGGCATGGCCACTAGCTGCCCTAGACCAGCATCTTTCCTGGGCCAGGCTCCCAGGACAGTCCAAGCCCAAATTCCTGAGGCCAAAATTGTTCCTGGAGGGATCCAGACCTTAGGAGAAAGCCAGAAAACATTTGACCCTCATCTGAATTAGGCCTCTTTGGGAAGTCCTGAAGACAAAAGCAATCCGGCCATTCCAATATAAAATCAAGAGAACTGGAAGCTTAGACAAACCAGCTTTTCATGCCCAAAAAGTAAACCACAAAGACACATAAAGTTCACAAAAAGAAGCAGACCTAAACTTGAAGGCCTGAGTCTCACACAAGAATCAGAAACTACAAAAGAAATTCACATGTCAAA
>NW_008345290.1:564165-566075 GCF_000622305.1 Nannospalax galili
CCAGGCATCCAAGAAGCTTCCAGAATAACATAGGCTATTGACATGGCCCTTGATTGCTTCAAGAACTCGAAGTAAGATCCTGTTGCTGAAGACAATAAGTTCTTCACACACAGTACTTAGAGGAATTTATCTGGAACTGACCTGGAAACCACCTCTCTGAGACTAGCTCTCATTGCATTGGAAGGTACTATGGAACTACCAAGGAAGAAAAGCAATCAATAATTCTACCCAGCTATAAACCTATGAGCCACAACAATTCTTGGCCAGCATTGGCCCAGCAAGATATCCCAAATTACGCAACAGTGACACTTTTACTTTGGGGGTAACCAGCAGCTATCTAATTGGTCTTAAGGTATACTCAATAAGAGGGAATTCATGCCTGGTACTGTAAACCTAGCCAAGTATTCATGACTGAGTAGGTCATAGACCCTAGAGGAGAACCTACTATTGCCTACTATTTTCCAAAATTGGTATAATTTCTGACTGTTTTCTAAATACTTGTCCTCATACTCACAGATAGGTGTAGCTTTCACCCCTCATCAAATGAGCTTCTTTTTTAGCAGATGGAGGCTACTATAGAGATTCACAATGCTCAAAATGCAGAGAATGGGGCCTGCAGGACCTGGACAGGCCTCTCTCCTACTCATAGGCCTCTCTCTGGGGTAAGTCCAAAGCCCTCCACGCCTTGCCACCCCTAGCTTCATTCACTCTCCCATCTCCACTGCCGTTCTCGCCTCCAAGTTAGGGCTCTGCCCCATTCCTTGTCTTTGGTCCCCAGACACCTGGGGAACCAATACTGCTCCCTGAACCTTTTCATCCAGACCAACATAGTGCCTTCTCTGGGCCCCAGAAGCATTGCTTCTGGGCATGACCCCACCCTCAAGTGCCTTCTCTGGGCCCCAGGAGCATTGCTTCTGGGCCTGGCCCCACCCTCAACTCCCTCTGCTTCCCATCTTTTTGTTGTCTGCAAGAAACTCATCTCACTTTCAAGGACAGACACTATCTCAAAGTGAAAGTATGGAAAAAAATATAACAAGAAAATGGCACTAAGAAAAAAGCAAGCGTAGCAATTCTAATATCTGACAAAATAGACTTTAAACTAAAACTAATCAGAAGAAACAAAGAGGGACACTTCATTTTGATCAAAGGAACAATAAACCAAGAAGATATTACAATCATGAACATATATTCACCAAACTCTGCTGCACCCAACTTCACAAAAACAATACTACAGGACTTTAAGATCCAGATTAACCCCAACTCATTAATAGTAGGGGACTTCAATACCCCACTGTCTCCATTAGATAGGTCAACAGGCCAGAAACAATACCATATATCAAATGGACTTAACAGACATCTACCAAGTATTCCACCCAAGCACCAAAGGACATACTTTCTACTCAGCACCCCATGGAACCTTCTCCAAAATCGACCATATACTGGGGCACAAAACAAACCCCCCAAAATACAAAAAGACTGAAATGATTCCATGCATTCTATCAGACCACAATGCAATAAAGCTTACAATCAACACCAGAAGAAGCCCTAATCACCACATGAACACATGGAGATTAAACAACATACTCCTAAATGGATGTGTCAAATGAGAAATTATGAAAGAAATAAAAGTATTCCTGGAATTAAATGAAAAGTACAAAACAACACGACAAAACCTCTGGGACACGCTGAAAGCAGGCTTTAGAGGGAAGATAATAGCTCTAAGTGCCTACATCAAAAAATCAGAAAGAACACAAATAAATGACTTAACATTGCAACTCAACACACTTGAAAAGCAACAGCAAACAAAACCAAAGCCCAGCAGACAAGAAGAAATAACAAAAATCGGGGCAGAAATCAAAGAAATTG
Organism: Nannospalax galili; assembly: GCF_000622305.1. NCBI lineage: Eukaryota > Metazoa > Chordata > Mammalia > Rodentia > Spalacidae > Nannospalax > Nannospalax galili. The sequence continues at coordinate 566,032 of NW_008345290.1, forward strand.
AAACAAAACAATACAAAGAATCAACAATTCCAAGAGCTGGTTCT
>NW_008345290.1:566544-566884 GCF_000622305.1 Nannospalax galili
CCAAAACTGGATCTCCACACTTGTAGAAGAATGAAACTAAACCCCTATCTTTCACCCTGCACAAAAGTCAATTCCAAATGGCTCAAAGATCTCAACGTAAAGCCTGAACCTCTGAAAATATTAGAAAAAAACAGTGGAAAAAACCTACAAGATATAGGCGTTAGAAAGGATTTTCTAAACCGGACATCAATTGCTCAGGAAACAAGGGCAAGAATTAACAAATGGGACCTCATTAAACTTAAAAGCTTCTGTACATCAAAGGAAACAATCAAAAAAGTGAGGAGAAAACCCACAGAATGGGAAAAAATCTTCACCAGTGACACATTTGACAGAGGTTTAA
>NW_008345290.1:569655-570338 GCF_000622305.1 Nannospalax galili
GAAATAATGCCTAGGTAGTTTTGAAAACCAGAGGGAACCCTATTACTCCTACAACCTACTGACAAATTATATATAGCATATCAAGTAATATATGTCTAAGTAAGGTTTATCTGAGAACAACTGGTCTTTCCCCAAGATTTATCTACATGACACACAGTAATTAAAAATACCAGACAGGTGGAACTAACCTTCTTGGGTGTTTAACAGACATACTTTGAGGTCTATAATAATTTGGTAAGAGGGACATAAAGGAGAGTTTTTGCTCCTTGCCCTCCTAGGGGAGGGGACTAGTTCCAGGGGACTATGAGCGTCTCTCAAAATGTCCTATAATGGTGGTGGCTCACCTGTCCTCTTCATCAAGGAGGCCGAGGAGTCCACCAGATGGACTTGAACCGGTGTCCAGTCTATAAAGAGGAGGGTCAACACAGAGGAAACATGTCCTCCATGCTTCCAAGTGAAGCCAATCATGGTCAAGCAGGACCTTTGACTTATCTTCACATAGGTGGAACTGGTAAAAGAAAGTAGCCAGGGGTTCCTCCCAAGCCCATGTAACCCCTGAGGAACAGATCCCCAAACGACCTTAAGAGTAAAAAAATCAGTTTATCTGGACCAACTGTATGGCCTTAAACACCCAAAAGGGAAGTATAACCAAAGATTAAAGGGGCCAATATAATTTCATAAGA
>NW_008345290.1:570455-570849 GCF_000622305.1 Nannospalax galili
TCTGCAAGGAAAAATATGTTCTAAAATGAAATGGAGATCTTTTTTAAAGGTTAAAAAACTCATTCAATTTTATCTCTTACAGGGCTTATACTGAGTTCAATATTTTATAACTGTATTAATTCAACTGCGAACCTAGAAACTTACAGCCACTTGTGAAAGAGATGGACTCTTGCTCTGGAGTGTGTTACCGAATATGTTAAAGCTGTAGTGAAATGCTTCCTCTAATCATGTAGTTATTAAAAAAGCAAAAATAATAATTCTTCAAAACATAAAAATTTTGCTCCTTAATAATTAGTAAATGTGAAAAACATTAGCATTGAAATCTACCTGATGACTTTATATCCATGCTCAGATGCCTAGAAGCTCAGAAAGTAACCAACTGTGACTAGTAATA
>NW_008345290.1:571275-621690 GCF_000622305.1 Nannospalax galili
TTTTGCTTTGGAAAGTTATTGACTATGTCAATGCTGTTGTAATGAAATGCTTCTACTAATTATGTGGTTATTAAATAAAATTTTAAAAAGAAAACAAAAAAGTATGGACATAATAAATGAGAAAACTGTGCTATGGGGCATTAGAAATTTCATAACATGATTGGTTTACAAACTTGATGGTATATTTTCAAGAATTAGCACTAAAAGTCACATTAAATACTATAAATTGCATGTAATTATGTGTAAGCAGTTTAAAGAATAATGGAACTTGTTTTTTTATTTTATTTTATGTGCATGGGTATTTTGCCTGCCTGTATGTAAGTGCACCTGTGCCATGCAATGACCAGGGAAGCCAGAAGAGAATACTGGATCCCAATGGTTGTTAGCCACCATGTAGGGGATCACAATGATTGTTAGCCAACATGTAGGTTCTGGAAACTGAATCTGAGTTCTCTGCAAGAGCAGATAGTGCCTACCTGCCTCTCTCTCTCTCTCTCTCTCTCTCTCTCTCTCTCTCTCTCTTCCCTCTCTCTCTCTCTCTCTCTCCCCATCTCCCTAATATAATACATTTTGAGGCAATTATATCTAATACCATGTCATATCCATGGCCTTTTCTTCATTTTTCTTAGGATAAAGAAGAGGGAAGGAGGCAGGGAATGTGTAGGGAAGGAAAGAATATGAACATATCACTTCTGTAGTTGAATTTCTGGATTGGATAAATATTAGATACTATATTGGATAAAATATTTCATAACAAAACCTGAATGTGAAAAAAGCCACAGAGAGCACTAATGTAATGAGAAATGCTACTGAGACTAAAACATAGTGGGGTAATTGATCACGGTCTTTAATGATAATCATGTCTCAATCCTCAGAACCTATATCCACTTTACCAAAGGGGCTTTGCAGATGGGGATCTGGAGATTCAGAGGTGATCTTGGATTACCCGAGGGACCCATTGTAATCATTGGGTCCTTACAAGACCAAGGCAGGAGAGGCAGAGCCTGAGTAGGAGGGTGGTGGCTGCTGTCTTGTACATCCTGCTGCATCTGGTCAAGCTGACTTCTCGCCAAAGGAGAACTCTTCAAATAAGTGAGAAAGTAGCAGAGTATTTTTGTTACAGAATCAGGAGGTTTTGCCTCCACAGTCACTTAAAGCATGTTGTTAGCTCTTTTAAGTAACGTGCTCCTGGCAATGCCTGTGTGGTTGAGCACATTTATTCCACTAGACCTTCCTAATAGGCATATATTCGACCTAGACACCTAGCTTTTATAACTCTCTCTTTCAACCAAGAGAAAGTACCCTGTCCTTTGCTCACCTGAAAGAGAGGAGCAACAATACAGTTCCTAACAAAATACATGCATAGATCATGTGGGCAGAACACCTTGGCACAGTTGCCTTCTTCAAGTTTTGTTAAGAAATAAGGGACTAGATGTTTATTTAGATTGTGATCAGAACACAAAATCAAGGAGTCTCAGAACCACCTTAAGTCATCCACGTCCCCAGTACTGCCTCCTAATTTGTATACTCTGCTGCTGGTGATACCAAATACATCTCAGTAAATGACATGACAGCCCAAGTCCTTCACACTAGCTGAGCCAGGAGGCATGTGGGCCAGGGCTGATGCTCCTCATGAAGGTACCAGAGCCTCTGCAGGGATGCGCTAATTTTCCAGGATACTGAGCCCTGAGGCCTGCATCCTGAGCCCTGACAGTGATAAGGACCCATACCAGACTATGTGCAGCCAAATGAAAAATCAAGCAAGAATAAGGCCAGTACAACCCCACCCTGACTAGAAAGCACTATGCGCTCGAAAAGGAGATCTACCACTTTTATGGCTTTGTTGTGTTTTTAAATTCTATAAGTGACCAAATGAGACTCAACAATTTTCAGAACATAATGGGGCCATTAGATTATTTTTACCTGGCTTTATACTAAATGGATTCCTGGGTAGCCGAACAAGAGCTGAAAATTGACCTAAATGCATACAGGGGCCCTGCACTCAAAAACCTTGGCACCATTTGGACATTATGTATGGCTCTTACCACTTTGGCCCTTGCACTAGCATTATTTGTGCAGGTGTCTAATCTCTACGCCTGGACTGTAAGCCTCTAGAATCTACAGCTGACTAGTAGCTTGTCACTGCATGGTAAGCATTTACTGTAAGAGAGACAAAAAATGGAGTGAGGGGGAGGGAAGTGGGCTAGTCCCTTTCAGGTGCCTCATACATTTCCACAGAAAACACCAGATGAAAAGGGAAATCTCTCCCTGCTTGGCTGCAGGAGATCAGCAACCAGTACTCCTGGATTTTCTGTTTCCAGCTCCTAGATCACCAGAGCCTTGGCATCAGGGGCACCAGATGAAACTAAATGAAAAGTAAGCCTGGGACATGGGGCTGTGTGGTTTCACTGGTCATCCTCATGATGTGCTTCTGCTTCCATCTCCCTTGACAGGTTCACAAGCATCTCTCCTTCCATGGAGGATTGCCTCTGATAGATGAATCCGAACCACTGCCCTTCCATAAGGTGACACACCTATGTAACTTCTCCCTTGAGTAGTTGTTAATTAATGCCTGAATTTTAGGCTTGGTGTCTCCTAGATGGTCACTGACTTCTACCCTTTCTTTCAGCACAACTGTCCCTACCCAGGAGTCTCTGGGATTAGCCCTACATGTGGTTGTGAACCACACTGAGCCAGAGAATTCAATCTCCTCAGGAGGGCAGTTCACTCAGGTCCTCTCTGCCTTCTCCTCCCTGGACACATTTTCAAGCTCTGCACAGGGGAAAGTGTCTTCTGATTGTAGGAAAGTTCCTGCTCATCTCTGGGTAATCTGTGCCTAGCAGCCACTTTTGCCCAGAAGATCAGAAGTTGAGATTTGACTACCCACACCCCTCTTCTGTGGGCAGATCTGCATCTTCTAGTGAACCTCATGGGTCTTTGGGTTCCACAAAACCATAGGTGACAGCCTCAATGATTATTTTGTTCACTGCCTACTCCCTAGCTTACCTTGTTCCTTATTGGGGGACTCAGGATGTTGAGAGAAAAAAAAAATCAAGTCAGATGTAAGTTACGATGATTGCCTGGTATAATCAGACCTCTATTTCCCCCTCCTTTTGATGATGGCTGTTCTGGACTTTGCAATCCTCCCTTAAGAACTTTTTTCCATGTTCAGTTTCATCTGCATCTGTCACTGCTCCAGAGGCCCTAAAGCTGATTCTGGGCTATGCTACCTTCTATAAAGAAACCATTCTTTGATGCAATAAAACCTAACCAGCAGCAAACCTGCTTCACTTTTTTGCCTCTGAGAGCTGTGAAGGCTTCCTCTAATTACAGTAACCTCCAGTTCCACTGAAGTATGCTCTAAGGAGTAAGGTGGCTAGTCACTCCAATCATCAAAGGACTTCAGTCGAGCCTTTGAGATGATGGCCTGTAGCTCTCTTTGAAAGTGGTCACTGTCTCCTGTAAGAAACTTGAGGCTTGGACAGAGCAGTTTACCACAGATAGCCCAAGTTGGGCCTACCCATGGATGGCACGATCTGTGCCACATCTTGTGATGGAGCCATTTCTGAAACAGGGCTTCTAACCATCTGTGGGGAGACTTGTTCTCCTGCTACCTGCCAAGACTTTGGGCAACATCTGCAAGGTTTGCCATATTCCTGAACGCCTGTTGCATTCCCCCTTCTTTTTCTTTTAAATATTTTATTATTTTCATTTTATGTGTATGTGTATATTGCCTGCATGTAGGTAAGCACACTCGTGCCCGCGGAGGATGGAAGAGGCTGTTGGTTCCCCTGGAACTGGAGTTACAGACAGTTGTTAGCTGCCATGTGGGTGCTGGGATTCAAACCCAGGTCTTCTGCAAGAACATCCAGTGTTCTTAACCACTGAACCATCTCTCCAGCCCCCCATTCCTTCTTGCATCTGCTAGTGCACTTGCTATCTTATGTACTTCTGTTGCTATGACAAAATTCCCTGACAGAAGCAATTTAATGAGGAAGGGTTTATTTGGGTTCCCAGTTGGAGGATACAGTTCATCATGGCAGGAAAATCACAGCAGCAAGAGCTTGAAGCAGCTGGTCACATTGCATTCAGAGAGTGATGGATACTTGTGCTATCTCCTTTATGATGCAGCCCAGGGAATAGTGTTACCCACAGGGGGCAGGTCTTCCCACCTCAATTAACCTAATCAAGATAATTCCTTACAGGTATGCCCAGAGGCTAAGTAATCTCTCTCAAGTCTACCAGAGGCTTGTTTCCTAGGTGATTTCAGATCCTGTCAAGTTGATGCTAACCATCACACCTGCATAGGTGTTAGGTTGTCCTCTGCTGCCCTCTCTTTGTCTTATTCAAGGTCTGGCATGCCCTGGCCTAGACCATTCAGAGCAACCCCATTTTTCCTCTTCTGTTTTCTGGGTGATCTTCCTCACTGCCTTGACCTGGGGTGGCCACTTAGCTCAGGAACAGGCTTAAGCTCTGGCCAGAGGGGACTGTTGTTTCAGACAAGGATCCTGCCATATCTGCCAATAGCCACCTCATTTTTCTCTAGGAAATAATCACTTTTTTTGGAAATCCTAAAAAACACTGTAGGGAATTAAGGATCACTTTCTAGGAACCCTCCTTTTTCCTTGTTTCTTCCTAGGGATAAAAGCAAAACTGATAGTCCCTGCAAGCTACAGAAGACTACATATGTGTTTTCTTCTCTCCTGAACATCCTCACAAGGAGCAGTTTTAACAAACAGATAAATTGCTTCAATCCCTAGGGCAGTGGCTTATCCTGCTGCAGAGTATACAATCCAGGATTCAAATAACCCTGGAGGAACCTAAGGCATTTAGCTCATACAACCCTGGGCCTCATGGTGGGTGGTTCTGATGTATTCTGTTGTCATTGAATCACAGACTTAACTAGATCATTAGCCCACATCTATGTTATTTTAAAACCTTGATCCAGCCCACCCTCCGAGTTTCCTCCTCCCCTATTCAAGGTTTTTGGACATTCCAAGTGGCATCTTGCATGCATTCATGACCCACTGCCATCTCCCCGGGCCTCCCACTCTAAGCCATGGCTATGAAGGGCCACAGTTCACTACAGCCACTAGCACTGTCATTAGAAGCTCACCCACGATACCTTTCTACTAAGACAGGGGCTGCCATTGAGTAAATTGCCATGTTAATGCTGAGTGCTGAGCACAGCCTTCCCTCAGTGGCACCAGCAGGAGGCCTACTTATCTTTCTGTATTGACTCTGCCCGGAGAGCCTCAGTAAAATGCTCAGCATCTACAGGGTAGGGAGATTCTTCTTACTCACCTACAGCCTGTGACAGTGACCACTCCAGAGCAAAGAAAATGATTGCTACTCAGCCAGGCATGGTGACACATGCCTGTAATTCCATCACTGGGGAGATGGAAGAGGCCAGAAGATGAAAGGGTCAAGGTCATTCTCAGTTACAAAGTAAGTTTTTGAGGCTAGCCTGGAATTCATCAGATCCTGTTTCAGAAAGGGGGGTGGGAGATGAGGGGAAGGGAAGGGATTTTTGTTACTCATTGCTTGTTTGTTTGTTTAGACAGGGAATCTAACTGGGCTGGAAATCACCAAGTAGGTTTGCTGGCCTCTGGAGTGCTAGGATTAGAGGCGTCGCCACACTCAGTTTTATTTATGTGGACTCTGGGGATCCAACTCAAGTCCTTGATAGGCAAGCACTTTACCAGGCAAGCTGTCTGTCCAGCCCTCTGCATCTTCTCTTTCTTCTCCACAAAGACCCTATGAGGTAGCTTCTGTTACTTCCACTTTCATTTCACAGATGAGAAAACTGAGGCACAAACTTGTCAAGAATGGCTGGAGATTACAGAGCAGAATATGTGTCCTTAACAACAGGCTATATCTTGTCTCACGAGTAACTTGAAATTTCAGGGTAAAGCACCACCTGTCCTTTCAGAACCATGTTCCCCAGGGATAAATTGGGTCCTGGGTATCAAGCCTGTTCCCTTTTCCTTTAGAGTTCTTCTATACCACAGAGGCCTCCCTTCCAATTTGACCTATATCTGTCTCTCCAACGCCATGTAGTAGAGCATCCTGGGATTCTGGAACGTCAGCCATGACGGGGCTTGAGAACTTTTAGGAGATGCCCCTGGTGCAGGAGGAAAGTCTCTACCTCCTCCATCCAGATGCATCTGCATTTCTGCCCTAGCCAAGCAGGACCTCATTCACACAGCTAGAGATTATCTCATAACTTTTCCTCATGAGCAAAAGACCAATCTTTAAAGTCCAATTTCTGATAACGCTTTCTCAGGGTGATTATTTTTCTTTTCCTTTGAGCAGGAAAAGGAAGGACTGTAAAAAATTAAGAACAATTGAGAACATTTAGGAGAAGTTCACCAAAGCTGCTAGTTTTCTGTTTTTGTACTATTATCACCAATAAATTAAGAAGCTCACGTGTCCCTGAAGAACATAGGCTTCATCATGGCCTAGTGCCACTGGTTGCACAGAACCATTCTAAAAACGAAAGGCTCGTCTGTTGTTTGTTCATTACTCACTTCAGATAGAGAACACACGAACAAAAGATGTTTTCTGCTGGAAGTGATTTTTCTTCTATGCAGCTTTCCCACCTCCACAGCCATCCCTGCTGCCGTCTCAAATTGCTTTGCCCTTATGTAATTTTGCATTTGAGCACATTAAATGCAGCCCATGCTATATAAGCCATTATTTACTCTCACATCAAAATACTGTAGGTCACCCACCACATGTTAAAGAGAAAAAAACCAGTCAACAAAGAGGCTCTGTCCATTCAGCTCAATTGACGTGTCCACTGTCTTTAACTGGGGTCCCTGAAAAACAGTGTGCACAGGGAGCATGTGGCAAGAACACCCATTGGCTGCCACCTGGCCTGTGGCCTATAATTGAGCACCGTTTGACCAATAGTGAGGAGTTTTCTGAGCGTGTTCCCCTCCTTTGTCAATGTTAATGCAATGCCAAATGATAAAGATGCCCTTTGGCATTCAACACTCTTAGCCTTTAATAATAAACACTTTCTGCATCTCAAATTGCTGCTATATATGAACAGGTTTTAGTCAACCCCTGAAGCGAACATGTACCTTCTCATTACAGGGCAGCAGTAGAGAGAAAGCAATTCACTAAGCCAGAGGGTTGGCAATCACCCATATTTTCTGCTATGAGTAAATAACTTGAATTGATTTAATCATAAAAGAATAACAGGAAAACTACATTGATTTCCAAATCCCTAATGTGAACATCAGACTCTATTGACTAGGCTACATACAAGGAGGTTGTAGCCATTTGTATGGCCTCAAGGCACATCAATACTTGATCATTACTCCAACAACAAAAAAATGACAATTTGGACCTATTTCAAAATGGATTGAAGTAATATTATGCAGGGTGATTGGGCACTCTAGAGTGATATAAGTGATAATATGTCGCAATGCTCATTAGGTTAAAGAGAACAAAATCCATAAATTCTGGTGAACAGTTTTCTTGTTAGTTGTAATAAGTCATTCACACTCTGTAGTAACAGTAACAGCACACAGTCAACTTCTGTTTCTATTTAAGTAACCAAATGGGGTTATGGAAAACTTCCCCATTGCCCATGGAAATGTGTCTGCCAAGAGCAACTATATGTAAGAAATCTCATCATAAATAGACAAGAACTCAGATTTTTTTTTCTCAAACCACATTTAAATAAGTATTTGCTTTCCTGACATTGGCTTTCAGTCAAAAACCTTTGTGAAAAATGTTTAATATAAAAATGCAAAAACAAATAAATGTACCCTGTATTTGAATGCAAGAAAAATAACACAGACTAAAGAATCAAGTAGATGGTTGTATTCATGGAACTAGAGGTCATCCAGCAGGGATGGGCGTAAGGGAAGAGAGGCAATAGTCATCAGAGGCTGGGCATCTGGAAAGTCACCCAGGAGAGCCTGGGTCAGACAGACTGATCAGAAACTCTGCCTCTAAATTGCTTTAAATGTCAAACAACTTCTCTACTCATTGAATTCTTCCTCTTTAATGGCAAAGTTAGATAATCTGTAATCTCAAAGATCTCTTCCAGCTCTAAAAATCCGACTCTAACAGAAAGATTGCTAGGGGAGAAGATGATAGGGAATTACTGTTTCATGGATCCAGGGTTTCAGCTTCTGTGAGATGAAGAGGGTTCTGAAAATGAATGGTGGGGTACTTAAAATGGGTAGGCTGATAAATTTATGTTATGTGTATTTTGCCACAACTGAAAAAACAACCTGATCCTAAACCAAATGCTTTGAAGGCTATTTTAATGTCATCATTTTTACTAGTTGCATTTTACCATGAATACATCTTAGCTACTGACCATCTCAGTACCAATAGTTTCTCCTTTACCAAGATTTACTAAGGTGATCTCTCAACATTTTAATGAAAATTCTTGTCTACTGAAGAAAATATAAACACTTGGGCTCTTTCCCAGTCATTCTCCCCTGCCCAGCACCTAATAAAATGCTTAAATATGCAAAACATTGGTGAACCCCACATGGGGCACTGAGCAGGGACCCGATGGTCATAACTAAGCTGGGGTCATACTTTGTGTGTGCCTAATGTAGTCTAGGTCCGATGGGACACAGAAGTCATATAAAAAAGATATCTGTCCTCATGTAGCTTAAAGTGTCATTAGAGAAATGAAATTCACACATAGTAACTACCGAGTCATACTTTTCAAGAATATAAAATTGATTCCAGAGTTCGACTTAAAGAATACACTATGGAAACTGGAGTGATGTCTTGGCAGTTAAGAGTTCTTGCTGTTCTTACAGGGGACCCACGTTTGGTTTCTAATACCCACATAACAGATAACAACTCTCCATAACCCCAGTTGGTCTCTTCTGTCCTCCTCAAGTACTGAACACATATGGTACACTTACATACATGCAGACAAAACACTCGTACACATAAAATAAAACAATAAAATATCAAATACCAAGTATAAAAAGAACACACTGATTTTAGAAAAGGCAAAATCAGTAAGGATTAGCTTACTCAGAAGTGCTTATGGGAGGCTGGAGAGATGGCTCAGCATTTATAAGCACTCACTGCTCTTGCTGAGGACCTGAGTTCAGTTCCCAGCACCCAGGTTGAACAGCTCACATCTGCCTGAAACATCAGCTCTAGGAAGATCCAATACCCGTGGCTTCTGTGTGCACCCACAATCATATGCACATACATATACATAATCATAAATAAACAAATAAATTTTTTTCTTGAGTGCTTATGGAGTTTATCATAGAAATGTGGACCAAGCTCTGAAAATGGGGCTGTCCACATAGGAAGGAAAGACTGAGATGTCTCAGTAGGAGAATGACCATGAGAATCACATGCAGAAAGGGGCACTGCATCTTTAGGGACCTGTGTGGGCAACTTGTGGGAATGCACTTAGGCTGAGATCAGATACTGGGGAACAAATATATATAGTGTTATGTGGCACCAGAAAGGAAACTAAGAACTGGGTTTCCTCTAAGCAAGCTTTGCCTGTAACATGTGGTATAGGGTGAGGCACAGCTGGGGTGAAGCTCAGTTGGTAGAATATTTGTCTAGCATGCTTAAGGCCCTGGGTTGGATTTCCAACACTGCAAAACCTAATATTACAAAAGGTAGTGTATTAGTCACTTTTCTGTTGCTGTGATAGAAACACTGACCCAAGCAATTTATAGAAGGAAGAGTTTATTTGAGCTTACGGTTCTAGGGGAATTATAGTCCATCATGACAGGGAAGCATGGTGGCTGGAGGTGGCTGGAGCAGGAGCAGTAGAAGCTAAGCTCTCACATCACACAGGCACTGGAGATCTGGCAAGACTTAAGAACTCTGTAAGCCCACCCCCAGTGATGTGCTTCCTCCAGAATAGCCACACCTTCTAAAGCCTCCCAAAACAGCACCAACATCTGCGGACAAAATGTCCAAACACTTGGAGCCTATGGTACATTTTCATTCAAACCATCACATTACACCCCCTGGCCCTCATAGGCTCATGACCATATAAAATGCAAAATGCATTTATTCCAACTTTAAAAGTCCCCATAGGCATTATCAGTCTTAATACTATTTAAAAGTCCACAGTACAAAAAGTCTCTTCTGAGACTCAGGTAGCCTCTATAAAATCAAAAGACAAATTACACACTCCCAACATACAGTGGAACTGAATACACATTACCATTCCAAAAGGAAGGACTGGAGGCATAGTAAGGAAATACCAGTCGAAAACCAGTAGGGCAAACACAATCCAGGAGCTTGACGTCCAACTTCTGGGACTTTACTTCCAAAGGGCTTAGACGGCTCAGCCTCTCTATGTTTGCTGTGTGCAACACACATCTCTCTCTTGGGCTGGTACCACTCCCAGTATGCAGGTCTTCTTGGCAGATGCCTCACAGCTTGGGCATCACGAACGTCTTTTCAGTGTCTCCATTGCCAACCAGGCTTCACCTTCACAGCTTCACGCAGTGGCCTATTAGGGCCATCTCTATGCTGCCTGGTCTGTGAGGCTCTCTGAAACCACGGGGGAAGAATTGATGACCATCTTTCATGCCTCTAAAGCCAGCACCAGGTGAGCAACACTGCCATGTTTGACTGCAAGTTTGGGATGGACTCCAGCCTGCTTTATCCATTTTAGAAGCTTTTCTCTTCAGTGGCCCCTGCAGCATTTTCCTTTCACAAGTTGGAGGCTTAACTGGGTGTGGTCTTGCCCTGGAGGCACTCTCTCCACTGTTTAAGTTTGACTCTCTAGGCCCCTCCTTAATCACTTTAATCTCCTTATCAATGGGATCCTCTCCATCACATGCCCAGGCTCCAACATTAGTCTTCCTAGTGCTCTTTTTCAATCCAAATTATTTCTTTCTGCCCCATTTGCTCTCTTTCATGGTAGATCTCCATAATATTCACCATTAATAGCCATGCCATCGTTTCTACATTAGGCTGTCTTGAAATTTCTTCCATCAAAGAAATTAGTCCATTACTTTTCAACTTAGCCTCAGGCAAGCTTTTGGGTCTAGGGCAGACTCTAGTGAGACTCTTTGCCAAAATATCCCAAGTGCAGCTTAAGTCCTTATTTCCCTCTGGAACTACATTGTTCTCAGCACTGCTTTCTTCCAGGTGTTTATTAGACTGGCCTGTTAAGCTCCGCTTATAGCAGTCAACCACTTTTCTAGCCCAACCTTCCAAAGTCTTCCACATTCCTCCAAAACCCCACATGGTCAGGTTCTTCACAGTCAACAGCCCACTCTCTGGTACCAATTATTAGTCACTTCACTTTTCTGTTTCTGTGATAGAAACACTGACCAAAGCAATTTATAGAAGGAAGAGTTTATTTGAGCTTACAGTTCCAGGGGAATTACAGTCCTTCATAGCAGGGAGGCATGTGGCTGGAGGTGGCTGGAGCAGGAACAGCAGGGAGGCATGTGGCTGGAGGTGGCTGGAGCAGGAACAGCAGAAGCTAAGCTCTCACGTCTTCAAGCAGGCACAGGAAGCAAGAAGGCGACTGGAGATCTGGCAAGGCTTAAGAACTCTGTAAGCCCAACCCCAGTGACATGCTTCCTCCAGGATAGCCACACCTTCTAAAACCTCCCCAAACAGCACCATCATCTGGGGATAAAATGTTCAAACACTTGGAGCCTACGGGGGACATTTTCATTCAAACCATCACAGGTAGTATGGAAAACAGTCTTTGGCATGTGCCTGCCACATTAAAGGCCATTGAATCATTTTATGAAACAGCTATTCACCACTTGATGCTTTTGCTTATACTGGTGAAAATTGCCCATTCCCCATCACTTGTTGTTTGCCTTTGTACAAAAAGCAGAAACAGACTTCAGGAATAAAACTATTGGCTGGCAAAAGAACCTGTGGGCGAATTAGCAGTACCTCACTTTCCTTGTGTCACAGTTCTCCTCTACGTCCCTTCAGTGATCACTGTTTTCTCTTAATGGCTGTGATATGACATGTACTTTGAAGGCCTAGTCTTTCTTTTTTTTTAGTTATTTATTTAATAACCACATACTTAGAAGAAGCATTTCATTACAACAGCATTGACCAATAAGGGTCTATTTTCTTTTAAGGGGCAGAATAATTAGCAATGTGTGAAATAAGAAGAGATACAAGCAACCCACAGACTTGACAAAAGTCCTGAAGGATGGAAGTTAGGAAAGGAAGCAGGACAAGTGTGGCTCTCAAGGCACAGCCTGGCTTTGAATTTCACTCCTGTGGCTTATTAACATTGGCCTGAAGTAAGACACTCAGTCCCACTAAGCCTCAGTTTCCTCATCTGTGAAGTGAGGTTTGGGATGAAATGAACTCCAGGATCTCCATCCACTCCTAATTGTGTGATTCAAGGGCTACTGAGGAGACAGTGACAAGAGGAAAGTGGCACTTAAAGAACATCAGTCTGTGACAAGAGAGAAAGCCTGGGGTCGGGAGGCCAGCAGGGTGATGTTGCTGTTCTTCATAATGAAGTGATGGGCCTTGGCTAGGATGACAGCACTGAGAATACGCAGGAGACATTCTCAGGTTGATTTGACAGTATTTGGTAAAGGAATTATAAAAGGATGCAGAGATTTGGAACTTGGTAAAGAAAAAGGGAAACTTTTGACAAAGTCTTTGGAAAAGAAGAGTGTGTTTGGTCTTGAGAATCTTGAGTTTAGGCTGATTGCAAGATGTTGATACTGAAACTCTTGGGACAGAGGTAATAAAGCACCAATGCTTAAATTAAGGAAATGATTCTGTACCAAAATAGTAAATGAGTTGCTTGAAAGAAAGCAAAAGAAATAGTCCCTGAAGTTGGATTTTGAAGTAAGATAAGCTATCTATTATTAAGTGGGCAAGAAAAGCAGAAAAGACCAAGAAAAGAAACAAAAACAGAATCCCAGAGAGAAACAGGAATGTGGGGCTCAGCAAAGCAGGTGAGGGACACTGGCCTCAGACAGCCTGGGAATCAGCACCCAGAATCCAAGGCAAGTCACAGCCAACCTCACTTAACACCCTTTTGGGATGGTAGTGGCAGATTCCAATCGAGGGAAACCAGGAGAGGAGGCTGAGGCAGGAAGATTTCACTTGAGGCCAACCTGGGCTACCCAGAAAAATAAAGAAATAGAAAAGTTGAGGTTAAAAAATATATGAGCAACAGGCTCAGGGTGTAGCTGAATGGTAGAGCACTTGCTACATACTTGTGGCCCCGGGTTTGATCACCAATACTATCAAAAACAGATTAATTACATTTATTTATTTACTTATTCTTTGAAAGTTTCATTCCTATATAATATGTATAATGAATTTTTAGGCCTTTTCACCTCCACTGCCCTCTCTCATCCCCCTCCTTCTTTCACTGAAACCCTTCTCCTTCCCAAGCAGGACCCCGTACTTCAATGTCTTCTTTGCATGTGTGACCCACTGAGTTTAGTTAGGGTTGCTTACATGAGCATGGGTGAAAGGTTATTTACTGGAGCATGGACAAATTATCAGTGACTATACCAGTGAAGAAAATGCCCCCTTCTTCCAGTAACTATTAACTGCCAGGGAAGGATGGGGCTTCCTGAGTACCTCCCCACTGACAGATTCATTTTTATAACAGAGGAAGATCAAAGGCTTTGGGGAAGAGAAAGATACAAGGTTTGAGAAAGTGAAGTGAGAAAGATTGTGGTCTACATTACAGAGTGACAACTATGAGCATGGCCCAGACTTTAGTGCCTGGTAACTGACTTCAAAGAAAGAGTTCTCATGTCTATGGTGTCTCTTCTAGACTATGTCTACCAGCCTTTGTTGCGAGACGCACTTAAGAATGAGATCAGTGTTTGTTTTAGTCAGCTTTCTGTTACTATAACAAAATACCTGAGATAATCCAATTAGAGGAGAAAATGTCGACTTGGCCTTGCAGTTTGGAGGTGCTAGTTAAGGGTTGGTAGGCTCCTATGCTTTAAGACTGTGGCAAAGCAGCACATAACCATAAGAGACCAGGGTGAGCAAAACTGATGACCTTATAGCCAAGAAGCAAAAGAGAGTAAGAAGGAAGAGGCTGGGGTCTCACAATCCCCTGCAAGGACATGTCCCCAATGACCTAAATCTCTCCCACCATCCCCCATCTCCCAATAGTTCCATCCTGAGTTCCAGATGCCCATTTAGCTTCTTCTGACCCGATGGACAGCTGGACATAAGCCCACAGGAAGTCAGAATTGGATCAGATATTAAATAGATTTTCTGCAGGTTTGGTTTTTATGCTGCTCCAGAGCCCACATCACTGACTCTGTCTTCTTTTATTCGTGTTGTATATCTATCATTTTCTCACCCTCCTTTCAAGCCCTCTCTGTAAAGTATGGAAATAATTTTAAGCTAGGTAGAACTTTTTATCAATTTTGTGCATTTGTGAAAAGATAAAGAGGACATTCCAAATTTTTGACAGGTGCTAATCATTAGGATATAAGAACAAGAATTCCCAGTTCTTGGGAACTGTACAGAGCACAAGCTATTCTAAAATACTGAAGCAATAATTCAACTTTTTTCTCATTTATTACAGATATTGCTGTGGTTTGCATTCAGTTTTTCCTCTCTTCCACTCATGTTGATATTTGATTCATTAGGAAACTAAGCTGAGAAGTGACAGAAACTTTATGAAGTGATTAGGTCAGAAGTGAAACATTCCCATGAATGGACCCATGTAACTCACCTGGGACTGTGCTAGTTCCCTTAAGAGCAGGTTGTCAGGGACAAAAGCCACCCTTCCCAGTCTCCATTCTGCACACACCTGCTTGTCCATCTGCTTTTCACACCATGTTAGGCTGCAGCATGAGGCTCTCATGGAATCCAGCCATCCAGCCTCCAGAATTGTCAGCTAAATAAATGTCTTTGTAAGTTATGCAGTCTCAGGCATTCGATAGCAACAAAGAGTGGATCAAGACAGACATCTTTAAAACCTTATTTAATAAATAAGAAATATTAAGCTTGTGATTAGTACTATTTGCCAAAGTATAAAAGCCTTGTAGGGTAGAGAATACCGCTCAGTTGGAAGGGTGTTACCAAGAGCGCATAATGTTACAGGTTCAATCCCAGCACCAAATAAACTAAATGTGGTGTCACGTTCTGTGAGCCTAGTAATAGGAAGGTGAAGACAGGGAGGACCAGGTGTTTAAGGTCATCCTTGTTCTGTAGGAGGTTTGAGGTCAGCCTGAGTTGACCTACTTGACACCCTATTTTTAAAAAACTCTAAACAAACAAACAAATGCCTGGAAAGAACAAAGCCATAAGCAATTAATTGGATTTATCAGAAAGGTAATTAAAGCTGCTGCTTCAGGTCCCGGACCTGCTCCAACACTTTCTGAGGGCTTAGGGGGAGGTTATAGGAGCAGTACATTGTTCACACAGCCAAAACACTTAAACTTTTCCAAAAATAAAAACTTTTTGGGCATCCTTCTGTTAAAGATGACCCCCCTAAAGTCAGTGAGAAAGCTCAGTAGGTAAGACACATACTGCACAAAGCCTGGCCACCTGAGTTCAATCCCCAGAACCCAAGTAAAGGTATAAAAAGAAAATTAACTGCATAAAGTTGTCCTCTGATCCCCCTGCTGGCCCCCACGCACTGTGGCACATACCCCACACACATTATGCACACACAAGGGCATGATAATAATTAAAAATTTTGAAGATGTCCCCCAATTGTATAACATTTAGCCTCACAATATTTAGATGCATTTCTCGATGTTCTGGGAAGGCAGCAACAATATCAAGAAGATTAACTTGATTAACTGGAGCCTGGTGAAATAGGATGTTAAAGTCAATGATCTCCAAACACAGGGACCTACAGAGCTGAGGAAGTTGCAGTAATAGAATAAGTCAGGAAGAATATAGGGTAGTAGGGGTGGGCGCTGGGAATGTAGAAATGATGTTAAAGAGGCAGGCAGCAACAGAAGTGACTACATTATACCCAGAGGTCCAGGGTTGAGTCTTCAGCAGCTGCTGCAGACTCATGTCTTGCTTTTACTGATTCCCTCTTCTTCCTTCCACTGTCCCATGAGTCCTCACTCTCTGACGACTCCTGTCCCCATGTTCTTGACTTTCAGGTATGGCAGTGAGACTGGCAGACAGGCAAGGGAATAGTTTAGCAACCTGGTTTAGGCCATACACATACCCCTCTTCTAGTAATAATGCACTTGGAAGCCTAAGAATCTTACCTGCACATACCATGCATACACACCTCTCTGAACAATGCACCTAGCATCCTACTAATAGCATATACCCCCACCTGCATCAAGTTGCATGTTCACCTCTCTCTAAACAGCAGAATAAGGTTCCCCTCCTCTAACACTCAAATGTAGACAGATCCTATTTGACTATATTTTTATTATGTCCCATGGTAGAAGAATGGAAAGGCTAATCCAGCCTGAGTTGGTTTGGGGTAGAAATATAATAAGACACAACTATCTTCTGAAATTATCTTTTAGAGAGAATCTTATGTTTACCATCCTAGGCCTATGTATAACTGAGTATGCATGTGATTAGAAACAGGTGCACTGTAGGGACATACACAGCAGAAAAAAATGATTATATGACATAGTCTTCCAATCAAACATAAAACTACCTAAGCTCTGCCCCTCAGTAACCAGCTCCTCCTTCCTTTAAAAAAAAAAATTTTTTTTGAAGGCCCCTGACTTTATTGATTTAAAAAGCTTTATAATGACAATGACTGTTCTGTCAAAAAAAAAGGAGCCAAATAGCATCCAACAGATCGGGAAGGGAGGGAGGAGAAGGGCCAGGAATTCACCCAGGAAAGCTAGTAACTATTGTCATGGAACTGTAGGGGAGGGAGGAGGTGGGCAACGTATGCAAGAGCAAGAATTCGAAAAAAAAAACGGCTGAAATGTTGAGAGGAGAGAACTCCGAAACACCCTGGAGTACATAGGTGAGTGTAGCAACAATGATCTTTTCCTTTGTGGAAAGCAGGAAGGAGCCCCACATGACTGCAAACTCTGGAGACTGGATGCTGGGGCTCTGGGCTGACAGGTCCCCAGGGAACATCACAAGAAGGCGGCACACCATTCTGGAAAGTACCCAAAGCCGTCCGGGGACTGCTTGGCATTGACACCACACGTGTCCTTCAGCCATTCCTGGAAAAGGTCTTCGTCTTTCTTTAGCACTAGAAACTGGCTAAGAATTATATAGGCCTTGTCAAAGCCCCTTTCCTCCAGCTTCTTGCCCAGAAATTCACCAATCCTGGCTAGGCTCCCCACTGGCTTTTCCCCTATGGGCTCTGCCACGAAGTGAAGTCTCTGTGCTTCTGAGAGGCTGTCGTCTTGATCAGGCTTAACCGCTCCCTCAGTCCCGCTGAGCCCAGGCTGTGCACACCACGCGCTCGCCGCATCCCTTCTGCCTTTCTTCAGACTCCACAGAGACTCCACACAGCAACCTGGGGCCCAATTGTGTCTTCACCCTTATGGCTGTGTGCTCTTTGCTGTATGCGCCGATCTGTTCAACAGCTTTGCTTTGACTAGTTTCCTTGCTGCTTTTTCCAATCCATGTGAACCTTTATTTCAAGTCTTTAGATAAGAAGCCAAGTACCTGGAAAGACCCAGCCCAGATCCCAACCTCTAAGTCTATCTGAACTGATGACTGAAGTCTGAGCAGTCCACTGGGAGGGAATCAGTCTCTGGGCACCAAGGCCACTTTGGTTCCAGCTAACTGCCTTTGGTTCCCTCTCCAGCAAATGGGCACTCGTGCTGCAACCTCGAGGAATGCCATCAGCTATACTTTTCTGTTCCTCTGCCTTCCTGTCTAGCTACTTCATCCCATTTATACTCCTGACATCAATCTACAAGCCACAAGTCAAGTCTTTTGACTCTGTGCATTCTTCATCCTGTGACTGTGGTTTGAGTAATCAATAAATGCTGATTTAAATATGCTAAGAATTAAGTGAGGAGAGGAATGGGAGGGTAGGATAGAGGAGGGGTCACGGGAAAGATAACTGACACTAAAGATGTTTGGAAAAGTCATGTGGAAACTTACTATTTTATAAGATATATACACATATACGTGTGTATGTATGTATTATAAAAGATTTTAATAGGAATTACCTTACACAGGGGATTATGCGCTTCCCAAAAGCCATGGATTGCCAAATAAAAATCCCAGTGCCAGGTATAGGATAGTTCCTCTCAAGTTTTTGGTCAGAGTTGTCCCAGAAACCCCAAAACAATACAGGCTACCTCCGTGCTCATGGTTACCCACCAAAATTTGATGATAAGACCCTATTGCTGAAGAACCTGTACATTTTGGTCATAGGACATGGAGAAATCAAGCTGGTACTGACCAGGAAGCTTCCTCCTTGCTGGCTAGCTTTCATAGTACTGGAAGGTGCCATGCAGGATGCTGGGGGATGGGGTCATCAACAGTCTTACCCACCTGTGAATCCTGTAAACTACAGTAATGACCAGTGTGGCAAGATATGCCCATGGGCATAATAGTGGTACAAATATTATGGGAACAACTAACTGATTTCTGGTTGGATTTAAGGCCCATCCCATTGGAGGAAACACATGCCTAGTACTGTAAATCCTGCCAAGAACCTATGGTTAGGGAGCTCACAGGCCCCAGGGATGAACTTACCACTATTATTGTATTAAATGGGCATAGTATCAAACTGCCTTCTAAATTTGTATCTCTATACCCATAGATCAGTGCAGCTCTCAGTCCTCATCAGAGAAGTTTCTTTGTGCAGTGGATGCTAGTTAAAGCAGAAACTCACAACCGGTCAAAGTGCAGAGAATAAGTATCAGTGGAGTGCTCAGCCACAAATGGGATGTCTAGATCGCAACCCTCCCCCAGTGCTCAAGGACCATCATGGAAGAGGCAGCAGAAAGACTGTAAGAGCTAGAGGTCAGAGAGGAACAGAGCAAAACAATGTCTTCCAGACATGACAGGACCACTACATGAACTCATAGCAGTTGTGGTTCCCTGTACAAAACCTGCACAAGATCAAGCTGGTCAACATCCTACCATAGAAGGGGAAGAGGTTCATGAGCTCCCACCCACAACTGAGGAGCTACTGACAGCTGATGGCTTCCAGGGGAGGGAGAGTCAGTTTTCTTAAGGTATGGCCCCGGTAGGTCAACCATGCTCCAATGGATGGGCTCACACCCAAGAATATACGGGTACAAATTGAACTTGATGGGTTATTTAAAAAGGAGGGACATCAAGTTGGGGTAATAGAGAGGTGGGACTGCATCTGAGGTGGAAGGATTGGAGTGAATATGGTCAAAACACATTGTATGAAATTCTAAAAGAATAAAATTATTATATTAAAAATAATAAATTTAAAAAGAATCATGCTTTTGACCTGTTCACAAAAATTTTGTTTTCCTAATGTGTGTGAATATAATGTATGTATGTACTATGTACATGTGTACTTGTATGTGTATGAACATTCATTATGTGGGCATGTGCCACAGCTCACATGTGGAAGCCAGAAGACAATGGCAGGTTTCACCTTCCACCATGTTTGAGTCAGGTCCTCTTGCTGCTCATTGCTGCACACCCCAGGCTAGCTGGCTTGTACTTCTGGGGATAGTCCTGTCTCTGTCTTCCATGTCCCTGTAAGCACACTAGGATTCCAGGTATGCACAATCACATCCTACTTTATATGGGTTCTAGGGCTCTGAACTCAGAGACTCCTGCACTGAAAGTACTTTACCCACTGAGCCAGCTCCCCAGCTCCCCTTCTATGTTTTGAGGAAAAAATTCAACGTTTCCTCTTGCAGGCAGCTTTCTTGGTTACTTTACCTTAAAAGTGACCTCTTTTTGTTCAGAATGTCTGTAATCTCAAGTTTGAACTGGTCTGCTACCTTCCTCACACAGGGCTTTGTGTTGGAAGCACCATATGTCTGTCTCCTCTCTCCTAGACTGTAGTCCTCTGAGGGAGGGGGGAGTTTCTCCTGACTCCAAACAGCTCCTAGCATTGTTGGGAGTTGGATATTTCTAAGATGTTCTGAATATGTGTGCTTGAGCAGTTGACTAGGAAAAGCTTCTGAGGAAGTGGTCAGAGCAGAACTGAGACGACCCAACTTCTCCCTTCATTCGTGTATAGATTTCCAAGCTAGATACATACTTTTACATGGGTGTTTCATGTTTTACAAGTGACTATTAAAATAAAAATTGTCATTAATTTTATTACCTAAGTAACTTAGAACCACAAATCCTTTTGTGTTAAACCCTTAATGAAGAGGGCCTTTATGACAGAGGTGGAGAGAGTGCATTATGATGTCCAGATCATGAGACAGGCTATGAAATACAGACTCCTTAAGCACTACAGAAGATTCAACCCTCCTTCCTATATAGAGTTTGAAAGGAACTGTAGGTTAAATTCTCAATCATCTTCAGCAGCTCTCTCTTCCGTGTCACTGTTCCTACTTCCGGCAGCATCTCTTTTCTTTGCTCTTCAATTTAGTCTATCTAATCAACAATTATTTACTAAGCACCTATTATATGACTTTAACTGCTATGGCCTAAAAAAGAGACATCCCTGTTTGTTAGAGAAGTGTTTAGAAATGGAGAAAATGCATTTGAGGGAGGACCCATTTACTGTAGAACAATATTCCAGTGCATAGATTTTGGAAACTCTTTTGAATTCAGAGTGAATGGATATCCAGCTCGCTCTCGCTCTCTCTCTCATTCCATAGAACACAATTGGCCAAATAATTGAACAGGGAACATGTGTGCTGTGAGTGAACTGGTAAGGAAAGAATTGATAATCAAATCAAAGGATTGTCTTCATTCTGCAGTGGTACCAAGATGCAATCTGGCCTCCTGACTTCTCTCTTCTTGATTTTGCCATTAAAATGCACTATCTCCTTATAGGAAATCACTGGAGAGGTTACTAGGAAAATGGAGGAAAACAAGGTAGTGAGATAATATGGTAGTGAGGAACGAGCAAGAAAACCATAAAGCAAAGACGAATGACAGAATTCAGCCAAGAAATTAACAGCGCCTTTTCCCCATTCCTTTATGGCTAGGGGAAGGAGCCAGTTACACAGCATTTTCTTATGAATATTTTTACAGTCACAGAACAGGCAATACAATGCCCATACAGTGACAAAATGGAGATTTATCTTATCTAAAATGTAACAATAGCTCACATATGAGTTTTAAGGGTAATAAACAATGACAACGTTAATTTCTATCTCTGAATTATGAGTGATTAACTTTCTGTCTCTACAAGCCCATAGACTCAAACATATTGAGACTGAAAATAACATGCCATTGATTTGAGCAGCTTTTTAGACTATAAGGATAATGATCTGGGGGAGTTTTAATTATCAAACTCCAGTAAGAGCCCTCGAGAGTCTTTCAGAAAAATGGAACACAGACCAACAGCCAAAGGGTGCCTGAGAAAATGTGATGGGGCAAATTTAAATTCTGTAGCACAGTCTGTCATAGATGGTAAGAACTGAGTCCCTTGTGCTTCTGAGGAGCCTAGAAAGAGAAACTTTGAAGCAAGGTAGATGAACACTCCTTACAGGAATTTTTATACATGAGTAAATGGTATGCGGCCATCTTCACGGTTACAATTTTATTATCTGCATATGCCTGAGGACTGTTGGAAGTCATAAACTCACATACCAAATAACATAGGAGACAGGCCTGCGTATTGGCTGGCTTTTCACCCTGTCTCCATTTGTGTGTTAAATAGCTGCTATGATGGGCTTTTTCCCCTCACACCTATAAGCCAAAGTCATCGACCTGTCAGAGATAACGACTTCAGTACTTTGGAGAGCTGGCCCCAGGATTTTTCCAGTGGTGATGGAGCACCTGCGGTATCCACAGTCAGTCTTAATGCTGAGGGGAGGGGAGAAAAGAAGGGAACTAGGTGGAGGACAAAGGAAGAGAAGAAATCCCCCACTTGGGTCTTAGGAGCCGCTCCCTGGGAGGACTGCTAATGCTGCCCTGGCTATCTGGTTTCTCCGCCATGGCCTCACAGTCTCCAGGCTCAAAATGGCAGCCATTTTTAAGTGGGCCTCTAGTCCCTCACATTTCTAGAGTTTGGCCTGCAGAAACCGATCTGAGGTGCACCCACCTTCAGACTCCACTTGCAGTGTTTCCCTAAGCCCACTTTTGTCTGGCTCCTAATCCATGAGTATTAATGTGAATCTGATATTTCTGAAGTGCTTAACAGTGTTTGTCTAGGAGAGGGGGCTGTGGGAAAGCAGACTGATGGATTGGCTGGGGATCTGACAGGAATTTAAAATTTGAAAAACAAACCTACTTATCTGAAAGTGTCAAATAATTCTCATATGTTTTCTTAAAATAAGAGTCATATATAAAGGATTTTATAAGATGGTGACACTAATTTCTATGTCTGCAGCACCATTTTAGCACTCCCATAAACATGTAGCAGCTTTAACAGAAATATGGCTGGAGGAAGCATATTTTATTCTTCAGCATGCAAACTTAACGAATAGAAACTTTAGCATGGTCTTAAACAGTCTCTGCCTCTGAACTTGGTAGAGTATTTAACAAACACAGCTCACTCTTCACTTTTAGTATTTGGAGGGAGGGGTTGCTGGGGAGACAGTTCACCTAGAACAATGCTTGCCCAGCATTTCAGAGACCTGGGCTACATCCCCAGCACAACATAAATTAGGTGTCACCTCAGCACTCAGGGCTGAGGCAGGAAGATCACCAGGTCAAGGCCAGCCAGCCTGGACTACATAACAAGACCCCCAAAAGATAAGAGTTGGCCAAATCAGTACAGTTCCATTTTGTACAAATTATGGTAATATCACCTTTTTATCTGACCTCTCCCACAGTGAGCTTCCAGATAATAGTCCCTGCTGTGAATTTTTGTCAAGCTGCCCTGAGTCCTCCATGGGGTCCGTGTTAAACTGTGTTAAAGGATGTTAAAGGTAAGACTCCAGTTCTTACTCACCTCAGAAATGAAATGTGTGCAGTGAGCCCAAGATGTCCCACACAAATTCCATATAAGGAAGGCTGAAGTACATGTGAATATATAGTATTCTACTCGATTTACATTTTGACTTAACTATACACAACTGACATATGTATGTGCAGTAAAATGAAGTGTACTTGAATGTGATACAGATACATACTTTTTTTTTTTTTTGTCTTTTGGAGACAGGGTCTTCCTGTAGTCCTAGCTGTCCTCGAACTTACTACATAGACCAGGCTGGCTTTGAACTCACAGAGATCCACCTGCCTCTGCCTCCCAAGTGCTGGGATTAAAGGCATGCGCCACCACGCCCATCCCAGATACACACTTTTAAATAGTGGCAGTATTTGCACAATAATGTAAAGATACATGATGCAACTGAACTATATACTTAAAACGGTTTGAACGATGTTTTAAGTACTTTTCCCCAATATAAAAAATATATTTTAAAATTGGAGTGAGATTCGGGGGGCTTGAGAAATGGCTCAGTGGTTGAGAGCTCTTGCTGCCCTTGCAGAGGACCCAGCTTTGGTTCCCAGAACCCACATTGTGTGGTGCATAGCCACCTGTAACTCCAGCTCTAGAGGATCTGGCACTCTTCTGGCTCCTGTGAGTACTCACACATATGTGATATACATACATAGACACACACACACAGACACACACACACACACACACATACAAAATAAATAAATGTAAGATAAATCCTTATTTTAAAGTGAGATTTTTTTTTATAGTAAACCAGGCTACTTTGCTACAGTCCTTTCTCTATGTGAGTTAATACAAATCAACAGTATCATCTTCACTGACCATCAAATGCTTCACTCTGTGGATGTGCACTTTAGATGATGATTTACATCAGCAATTCTCATTCTGCTGTACTTTGCAATCACCTGGGAAGCTGGTGAAATATGAGGACCAAGCTTCACCTCATAAAAGTCAGATACAATTGGTCCAGAGAAGGACTTGAGCATCAATACTTCTTTTAAGTTTCCCAAGAGATTTGGATATTCAGTCGATGATTTAAATGATCTTTTCTTAGTTAAGTCATTTCCGGTTTTAATAATTATATGCAGTTATGAAAAGATTAAGTTCAAAGGGATTTTGTTGCACCTCCATAGCTATGTGTCTGTTGCTGAGAATGAGGACGATATACTTCATCATCTAACACAAGACAGTTCTGAGAGTGACAGAGTATTATTATGCAGTGTTATGAAAGCAATCAGTGTTTAAACCGGCTTGTTTCTAGCAAATTGGGTCTTCTGGGGTTTCAGTATTCAAAATGCATACAAACTTTAAAACACACTTGGTAATTATTACCAAAATGCTGTATAAAAAAGAACTATAGTTTTCTTTAAAATACCTGAAATCTACAATGATATTGAAAAATGCATTCATCTTAAAAATATTTATTGAACAACTGCTATATGTCAATTATGTGGGATGACTATAAAGAGAAAGTAACATTTGTTTCTTTTTCATAAATATCAAGAATTATAGACATTCTAGGGACTGGAGAGATGGTTCAGTGGTTAAAAGCACTGGCTGCTCTTGCAGAGGACCTGGGTTTGATTTCCAACACCCACATGTTGATTAACAAACATCCATAACTCCAGTTCCAGGACATTCTTCTGACTTCTGTGCCTACCTACATGCAGGCAGTACACTCATACATGTAGAATAAAGAATTATAGACATTCTAAAAGTGAATGATGCTGCAGGCTGCAGATATTATCATTTTACTTAATCTTTTTTTTTTTTTTTTTTTTTAAGACGGGTCTCCCAATAGCCAGGAGCTGGCCTGGAAATTACTATGTAGACCAGGCTGGCCTCGATCTCATAAACATCAGCCTGCCCCTGCCTCCCAAGTGTTGGGATTAAAGATGTGTGCTACTATGCCTGTCACCATTTAATTTTTATAGATGATACTCTATTGTCTCTACTTGATCACTAGTGGAACTGAACATATTGTACACTCTTTGTGCCTCTAGGTTTAAAAGTTATCCTTTTTTGCCCATTTTGCTCTCATACAATTTTAAAGTATTATTTGAGTTTACAATGCTTTTTTTAAAAAAATCTGTTTATGATGAGCTTTAATGGATTCAAGCTTTTAAGTAGTCATGCCTGTTTATCTTTTCTTTAAATTTCTAACCAGTTTTTGGTGTCCATTCAGGCATTTGGTACATCTCTCTGTTTATTCAAATATTCTTTATATGCCATTTATTTTTCTAATTTGCAAAATTTTCTTTGTCACTAACTCCGTATATTTCTTATTAGATTTAATTCTCAGTATTTCTTTGTTTGCTTTACATGTATGTGTGAATGCACATCTGTCTATGTGTAAAGGGGATTTTTTAAAAAACTCAATTGCAGTTAAGAGTGTTTGGTGGTCTTCTAGAGGACCTGAGTTCAGTTCTCAGCACTCATGCCAAGCAGCTCAGGAGCAGGCTCACAACCACATGCAACTCCAGCTCCAGGGGAGCCAGTGCTCTCATTTAGTCTCCTCAGACATCTACACTCATATGGCACGCACAACCCCCCACACCCCCAACATACAAATAAAAAAATTAAAAATCCCATTTTCACTTTATAAATGGCTATTTTATCATACTTATTTTTTCCAACTGCCTAAGGAGATTATATATATATATATGCCAGGATCCTGTACTATTATGGCACTGCTGACCTGGGGACTGCAGACTCAGCCTGTGACAGTTTGCACCATCCAAGAGAAATGGCAATTAAACTGAGTCTTGGAGTGTGCATAGGATTTAAGCAGGGAAAGAGGAGAGGGAACATTTGGAAAATGAAACTGTGGTAAAGACTCCTAGCAAACCAGTCCAGGGAGTAGTCCTGATTGGGGCTCCCACATCGTAGGAATCAATGCTTGGACATTACTGGGTCAACTAAGGCTTTTACATTTTGTCTTAGAAGTAGTGGAAAGTAAGCAAGATTTTAATTAAGGAAGTATCGTAAACACATCCCTCAGTTTAGAAGACAGTCTAGATTCAGTGTGGAGAATGAGTGTATTGCCTACATGCATATAAGTGCACCATGTCATACAATGCCTGTGGAAGTCAGGGGAGGGTGTTGAATCCCCTGGAATTGGAGTTATGGATAGTTGTTAGCCAATGTGTGAGTGCTGGGATTCGAACCCAGGTCCTTTACAAGAGCAGCCAATGCTCTTCTAGCTAGCTCCCATAAAGAACAAATTTAAGGCAAGCAAGAGAGTTTTCCAGAAGAATGGTGACCAGGCTTAGGAGTAATCCACCTGAAGTAACTGGGTATCTACCTGAAAAATGTCTTATTAGACCAGGGAGGAGCTGTAGATAGACACCAAGCTACTGATTCAGGAGGCAGCTAGAAGGCAAGAGCAGCAGGACTTGGACATTGGTTTGAACTGGGAAAGGGTGAATGAGGAGTCACTTCCAGGGTTCTCAGCTTGACCTCCTGTTGTTAAAGGTCATATCTCTGAACTAGGCAAGAGTAGAGAGAAGATTTGTGGTGAGAAGAGAGTCTAAGTCACCATTTGGGGTGTTTGGAGATTGAGGTGTCTAAGCAGATACATCAAGTTGATACATGGGAAGGAATAGGACTCAAGAGAAATACTTGACTGGAAAATATAAAGTTGAGGGTGAGTCATTTTTCTATACTAAAATAATCCTTGAAGTATACAGCTTAAAATGAGGATAAGTTTATTTGGGGTCATGATTTCAGAGGTTTTGATTCCAGATATGGCCCTGTTGCTTTGGGGCACGAAGTAGAACAGTGCATCGAAGTTGGAAGCACATAATGCAGAAAACTTGTTCACCTTGTGGCAACAGGGAAGCAAAGAGAGAGGAAGGGGCTGGAGTCTTAATAGTCCCCTCAAGTACATGTCCCCTTCCCCTGAGTCCTGTACCCCAAAGGTCCCACCAACTCGAAACCATATGTCTTTTGGGGACATTCCCATCCAAATTACAGCAGACATCATTCTATACATAGAGGGCAGAAAAGATTATATTAGTAAATATTATTTAGGAGTGAAAATAACCATTAAAAATGTCTTGATCCTGAGGAATTTAAAAATGGGGTAGTTAGACCCAACTTGTATTAAATGGGAAAGAAACTGGCATAAGCAATAACTTGAAGAGAATTTTTTAAATGTTTTATTTATTATTTTTATGTGTATTTGTGTATTGCCTGCATATAGATAAGTGCTCTCATGTCATACTGTTAGGTTCCGTGACTCGATGGGTCCCCTCCAGATAACAAATACACGGGATTGGAGATGTAAAAAATCAAGCAGAGTCTTTACTTTCCAGCCGGCTGGGGTCGACCGGTTTCCCAAGACATGCAAGTCTGGTCAGAACGATCGACCCCCATTCAGTTTCAGATACAGATTATATAGGCCCACATAGTCATTACACAAAAAAGCATTCCTCAGCAGACACTTTGATCAAACATCTTCTAAAAGCTATAGTTTAGTTGTTAGCTGCCATGTGGGTTCTGGTATTCGAACCCGGGTCTTCTGTAAGAACAGCCAGTGTTTTTAACTGCTGAGCCATCTTTCCAGCCCCACTTGAAGAGAATTTAAGAACAGGATTAGAAAGGTAAAGGCTTATTACAGTTTAATTTGGCGACTCTTGCACACTGTAAAAATATTTTTGTTATCACATTTCTAATACATCTTAATGAAAAGAACTGTATCTTGAAATTTCTCAACACATTGCTTTAATTTCCCTTGGTGGAACATGGTTTCTTGGCCTCTGATGGTAACAGACTCTCCCTGAGCAAAATCAGCAGATAAACTCCTCCAGGGGGAGCTGAGCTACATGCCCAGGAACCCTTGAGTAAAACGACAGTTCTTCATTTGGAACTGTTCATGATGTCAGATGCCTTTCCTCCTCCTGGTGGAGGGTGGGGAATATGAGCTTCCTCAGAGCTACCCCCACAGGCAGAATCTAGGAGTGCACCTGTGTTAGGTACTGATGCCAGGGAGAAACTTCGGTTTAAGTCAACAAGATGCTTCACTGAAATTAAAGGATTAACGCTATTGCCTAGTGATTCTTGTTGAATGCAGTTTGTTAGACTGCTGCAAGATGCTGCTTTGTGATTGTCTGCAAAAGGACCGATGGAAAGGAAATGCTGTGCAAGTCAAACAAACAGAAAAAGATGTATACCATACCCAAGGTATGGGCCAGCTCCACAGCTCCTTACACCCCGGGCTTCCTTAAAACAAAAGGTCAAGAGAAGATAGAAAACACCACAGCAGCTCTAAACCATCCACCAGCAACTGCAGTCTCTCTGATTCATCTGGCCATGCCTTTAGTCAACAATGGTGGTGGAGTGGCTACACTACATCAGGCCATGATGGGCCAGGAGGGAGTGGGAGATGCAGGTTACACTCTAGGGGTGGACAGACAAATGACACAGCTGAACAGAAAATAAAATCAAAGAACAGGAGTGAAAATAACTAGGGGATACTCTTGGGTAGAACAAGCTTCCTAAAGATGTGATTAGATCATTTACCCAATAAAAGCAAGTGCCAAGAGAAGACGCCCTCCTAGTGACAGGTTCCACCTAGGGGGAAGGGGTGAGAATTCCAGTCACATGCTAGGCAGAGGCTTGTAGACACTGTGTTTAAAATCTCTGCATTTGACCACACTGCTCAGCTAAGTTTTAGCTTCCTCAGTTAGAAAACATCTAGAACACTGAGGTGTGTTATCCAGGGCATCTGGAATGACCATAATTTATAACTAAAGTCATACTTTAGAAAAATGTATAATTTTAGGGCTGGAGGGATAGCACAGTCATTAAAGGCTAAGGCTAACAACCAAAAAATGAAAGAAAATTTATAAAGTCCAGATCTAAAATCATAGTTTTTAGATTCATACAATTTAAAACATCACAATCCTAGATACCTTACACATGCTTTGGTTTTAAAAAAGTAGGAGGAGCTGGTAAAATGATTCAGCTGGTAAAGGCCCTTGCCACCAAGCTTGGTGGCCTGAGTACACACACACACACACACACAAACTCCTACACGTACACAGAGAAAATAAGTAAATGTAAGAAACAAAATGGAAAAAAAAAAAAAAACGTAGAAAAAGAAGTAGCATTCTAAATATGCTTTGAAATACCAGAAAAGAGTAGAAAGTTCAGCTTGAATTAGGAAGCCAATGTGCCCTCGAAAACTGAACGGTACAGGTGCCTCTAACAGTTTGGTGTCTTCTCTTGCATTTGTGGTGAGGGCAACAGTCATCTGCTCATGTGCACATTCTGCTTTAATTCATCAGCGTTCGTTCAGTAAGAGGCACAAGCTCCCACGACAGTAACCAAAGATGCAGGGACCAGGACAATACAGAGGTTGATCTCTCGCCTATGAAACTATCCAGGGCTGGTGTTGAAGACCCACAGTTTGGAACACAGGCTTCCTCTATGTTGTCTGTCTGTCATCCCTGGATTGTTGGACCATTGCCTCATCTACACAGAAGGTACTGGGTGTTCACCATGTACATGCTGAACTTGGCCTGGTCTGCAGCATGTTATGACCATCAAACACCAAGGCACTTTCATCCCATGCTCATACTTAGACTTCTACCTTACACAGTTTTACACTTTTGTCCAAACAGTTTGAATTCTTTTCCATCTTTGGTCTTTGCTTTATATAAATAAGATTGCTATCTTGGTCAAATTTCTACTCATTATTAAATAGTTTGCTTAAAATCTTCTCCATGAAGTTGCTGGAACTCAGACCTGTTAAGGCTGGCTGCTCCCCCCTAGTACTTCTGTGCATTGCAAAGTTTCAGTGCTTAATGTATCACCTATTAATTGTTCATTTGCCCATAATCTCTCCATGTGCACATGCATGTATGTGCACACACTACGGCAAGACAGAGGTCTTCTTGAGCCCCAGTCTAGCCACCTTATTCAGCCCTGCATGGTCCTGAGTGCCTTCTACATCATGACTCTCAGCAATGCTCAAGAAATCTATTTACTGAGCAAACAAATGAGAACCATCCCATGGACTACAACTCATCCTGTGTAACTAGCCCTTGATTTCCCCTCCTTCTTTATAGCTCTGCTATAAAACCTGGAGTTGACTTTAATGCCCTCTGAAATCTTAATTATTCTATGCAATACTAGCTCAGATTGCAATTTCAGCAGAGAAAAGACAGGCAAGTCCTAGGTAGAAAGTGTGCTCAAAGTAGCAGGAGCGAATGTCATGGCTTCCAGAGACAGAGCCTCTTTTAAGAATCCTCTTTTTCCATGGCTTCCAGAGACAGAGCCTCTGTGAGAAGCCCCTCTTTCCAGGCTGGACTAGGCACTGGGCTCTATTTTGTAAGCACTGTCTCTCTCTTCAGTTCATTAGTGAGCAGCAAAGTAGAGAGAAAGGCAAGAGATGATGTTTTCTTGGTCTGGAAACACAGTAAGGAAGGAGAACCCCTTCCCAAGAAATGGGTAAGCTTTTGACTGCAATGCCTATTAAGACTTTTGAGAATGAAAGAGGTTGGAGGTCTCTGGAACTTAGAAAAGAAAATGAAAAAGGAAAGAAATGGTTTTAAA
Source organism: Nannospalax galili (assembly GCF_000622305.1). Classification (NCBI taxonomy): domain Eukaryota; kingdom Metazoa; phylum Chordata; class Mammalia; order Rodentia; family Spalacidae; genus Nannospalax; species Nannospalax galili. The sequence goes on from NW_008345290.1 coordinate 601,772, forward strand.
TGATTAATTTACAACCTAATTTTATGACACAAAAGACCATTACCACAAACTCATATGGAAAATAAGAGAAAAATGGCCACCAAATAACATCATTTGGGGGCAACTTTTAAATCTCTTCAGCTTGCCATTTCACAAAAGGAATGCTCTGGAATGTGTGTGTTGCAGGAAAACTGCTTATGAATTCAAATTAGAATAAAAAGAAAATTCCTATGCAATATATTTTTTTCTAGTAAAGCAAGAGTAACTAACTGACCAAAGGGTGGCCAGTGTCCAAAATCGTTTTCTTTTTTCCCCAAATTGGAGAAGAATGGCTAAAACATCCCCCCACTTTCTTGACCCTGTTGACTGTCCTCAGAAGGCCGATGTTTACCAAACTTTCCTCAATGGATGAGCTGTTTCAACAGCTAAGCACAATTTGTAGATCCCAACCTCTCACCTGGAGAGGAAGAATGGCACAGAGGGGGGTGACGGGGGAGGGTTGGAGGGGCGCCCCGGGGCAGCCAGGGGCCTTTCTTTATACCTACTTCTCCTTAGTTAGGCAAATACCAGTGGAGTGTGACCAGCCTCCCCACAGGAGCTCGACTGGGAACCTCCTGGCCCGTCTTCTTTTGAGCTCTAAGAGATCAAGGAGTCCGTTTGGTGTTTACTCCTTTGAGAATGCCCCCCGCCCCGCAGCATACCACCTTCGCAAGCCGTAGGGGGGAAAAAACCCAGAGCCGCCCGCAGCCAGGTACCCCGAGGTTTTACCTGTCTGTAATTTATGCAGCGTTTTTGCAATTGTGCACCTCGGCAGGTGTGACCGCGCTTCTGCGGAACCTCGGCGCTATTTTACCTGCTTGAGTCTGTCAAAAGCCCATTTGTATGCGCCGGGCTAATGTGCTAGAAATAAAAGCCCGAACCTGTCAAGTAAACTCGCTGCACCTGTTCCGAGCAGTTAAATCCTTCCATCTGCCACTAGCCCGGGAGATCAAAGGGCCGCCCCAGGAGGGGGCCCGGGAGCCGGGCAAGGCTGGGGCTGCTGCCCCCGGGTTTCAGAGGATGGTGAGGAGCACGGTGCTGGGGATGCGGGCCGCGCGGCTGCCACCTGAAGGCGCCTTTGTTGCCCGGCGCCGGGGAATGTATTTTTTCACAGTAGGAACCGCGGGCAGGACGTGCATTCACTCCGCTTTCCTGGTGACGTAGCTGGAGGCATTCATGTGTTTTTAACCTTGAATAATTTTTGTCTCTAAGCTCCAAACAAGTCTTATCCTGTCCACAGGTCAGTTTTGTTACAGAGGCCAATTAGCTGTGCTACCTTCGCCTGCGGCATAAAGCGGAGCCGTGCAGGCGACGACGGGGCAGGCCCTACGACGGCCGAGGAGTTACTCAGGAGAGCTGTAATTTGAAAGGGGGGCCTTTGAAGCATTTACCTTACATGGGACGCCATTGTCACTGCAGGGTGTTTGATCTTAAAATAATTTACTTAATGATCTCACCATGGAAGCAATTGGCAGAGCGAGATTAGGCTGGAAGGCCTAATGGACATGGGAAAAGTTAAAATTGCTCTGAGAAAGGTATGTACAGCGTTGAGATCCGTCGGTGTCGTGTGTTCATTACTTCGAGGGGGTGGAAAGCCCGGCCACTGCCACTTGCAGTGCACAGCTTAGCAGGGCAAAGCCGCAGAGGCCTCCTCTCCCGGGGAGCCAGCCGGCGCCTCCCCTCCGCCGCCCTTCTGAGCTGTGACAGCATTTGTGGGAATTCACGCTCTTAGCGTTTTTTGCAATCCAAGGTGGCTTTTTCTTTCTTTCTCACCCTGGGGCCACGATCTTTGTACTGTGGGAGTGAGGTGGCATCCCCGGACCAGGTTTCTGAGCTGGAATGGGGTTGGATGAATATGTGAAAGTATGCAGTTCTGTCCGGTTGCGGTGGGCAAACAGGACAAACAGACACAAGGTGCTTTGACATTGTTATAGTGGCCTAAATAACGACTTTGGCCTCTAGAAAGGAAATGTTCTAACTGAAAGCTACCACTTGACATATTTATAATTGCATCCATTGTGTTTCTTAGGCACCAAGGAGGCTTATGGGGACATGGGAAGGAAGCATGGATTCTAACTGTTCTGCCAGAAAGCATTGCAAGTTGGAATCTCTTTACAATTTGGCTTAAACTGTTCAACATCTTGTTTGTGGGTCGTTTTCGGGGGGGGGGGGTTGTTGTTTTGTTTTATTTTGTTTTTGGCCACAATTCCTTGTTAAAAGCATCTTTTTTCTACCCCCTCAGTTATGGAATTGGAATAGATATGGTCGAAGATATTCAACAGGAAGAATAGGATCCCATGAATTTCTACTTATGTATTTGTTGCTACACCTAAGGAACTTCAAGGTGACAGAATATGTACAGTTAGGGACTAAAGGGATTGCTATAAAGCAGATTCTTAGAAAATCACAGCGGCCTGTTCAGGCAATGTAGCATGCTGATATGCTTCCTGGAGAGCCAAGAGCTTGTACAACCTAGGAAATGTATCCAAAATGTTATCAGGAAGGTCTGAGGAAAGCCAGTTTTGTAAAATAGAAAAGCTCAACTTTGAGGTCAAGGTACATAAATCTGATTCTCTAATATCTATATCCTTTTGTCTGATGAGAGTGCAATGGAAATATTAGTTCATGTTCATGCAAATTAAGTCTGAGCATGAATCCCAGTTTGCATTAGCAATGATGAAGCTGTGCCCTGTAAGTGCTCCCCTAGGCCTTTGGGGTCTGTTTCAAGTTATCTATGGAGATACACCTGAGGATCTTCACCTGTCCATGCAGAATAGCCCTCTTTGGAATTTTTCTTTCTTTCTTACTTGTAGTGCAAAAGAAAATTAACAACTTATTAATGTGCTTCAATAGCTTCTGCTGTGGCATGTGGAATCAGCAGAGTCTTAACTAAAGCTAAATGCTTATTCCTGTACTGTCCTTATTGAATTACTTGATAAGTGAGCATGGAGCACATGCTGCATGCTGGGGCCAAGAACAGCAGCAGCTGGGAATTGGCAATTAACTAAACTAAGATGCTATGTGAGAAATGAGAAACCAGACACACGTAGTTAATATGGGGATTAAGGTGACATATATGGAAAACTCCTTAAGAACCACAAGAAAGTGGAAGCTCAACCGTGTGTTCTGAACCCACTTTAAATCTCCAAAGCCCTCCATCTGCCTCCATAATCTGTCTTTTCTCTATTTCCACTCACAATCTAGTAGGCTGCTGCAAGTGAAGCTGATTGCAACAGGTACATTTGGATACTAAGGTTGTTTATGAACCTCTGGATCTTTCTGGAGAATTCACAATTTTTGAGACCATCTCAGAGCTGTGCATACAAGCCTCGGGGTCCAGCCCTGGGTACTGGCTGGCAGCTGAGATAGCCTTTTCTCTTCCTTCACTTCTTTTTCCATTTTTTCAGTACTACCTTTAAAAAAGTGATCTTTGAGAATTCTAGATGTGTTTGTCGTAAGTGGTTATTATAGCTTAGAAGCCAAGAAGAGGCTCTGACATTCTCAACAAGAACTAACTACTGGTGACAAAGAAAGAACCAGAACAGAAAACTAGGAAAGATGGTTAGCAGTGTTTTCATGAGGTCAACCTTTTGTACAACACCCCGAGTTAGTCCTTCATTAGCCCCTTTTCTCCTCCTCTTCCTCCTTTGCTCAGCTAACCCTCACCCACCTTCTATGTGTTGCTCCTTCCTCTCACCCTGCCCAGGTAATTTTCATTTTTGTCTCTCCCCCTCTATAATTGTATCAGTTCCTGTCTCATCGTTTCTCCCTGGCTGTATTTCTTTGGTCCTACCTTTCTGTCTCTTCTGAAAGTCCTAAATGTAAATGAAAGTATCAGAGCGTTGTATATGAATATTAGCACTCTTTTTAAAAAAAAATCATCAATCAATAATGATTTGCTTTTTCAAGTCAAGGCTGCAAATTGGCAAGCTTGGTCTCCAAATCTCCCAATCTGTGCCAGACGTGGAGGTCAAGGTATACTTGACCATCCCACATAGCAAATACTGAGCCATCCTTCAAAGAGCAACTGCTCTGTGGGTAGCTGCACTGAAGGACAATCAGAAGGAGAGGGGTGAAAAGACAGGGTCGGGGTCAAGCCGCTCACCCTCCTCCTCCCGCCCAAGTCTCCTCCCCTCACATGCTGATTGCAGTGCTGTGTGGCCGAGCTACTCCCTGTGGCCTAGAACCATCATCTCATCCAGAAGACACATAAATTCCACCCAGGTAGTTCTAAAATCACCCAGCTGATCATTCAATTTATATACAGTATCAAGTGTTCATTTCAGTGCTGTGATTTCAGTCCCTCTGACCTACCAGTCCTTGACATGTACTTTGCCAGGGCTTTGCCCTCCAAGATGTAAAAGTAACTTTTTAGCACTTGCAGAAAAAGCAATTGAAGTTCATTTCTCACAGATTACAGGCCCATCAGAAATGAAAATATCTTCGAGCAGCTGTCAAACACTTTTCAAACATCTATTGCTGTCTGTGGAACGAGCCTGCTGTGGTACCTACTGGAAGGACCAGTCACCAAGGAGCCATTCCTGTTGCTTGGGTCTCTGTGTTGGTTTGCAGTCAGGTCCCTAACAACACATTGTGTCACCAGGAAACCCACATCTATCTGGATCTCTATAGGATTTAAAAAAAAATTTTTTTTTCTCGTATCTCATTCCAGATATCCTGTTTTAGTTTTGTACAATTGGTAGAAGCAGTGCTGGATTGGAGGGGAATTAGTGGTCTAACCTCCCAACTCACACATGGCTTGTAAAGAAATAGCAGTGGACCACCCCTGTACTTGCGCATGCTGGAAGCATCTTTCTTAGAAAGGAGGTGTCAGAGAGCACTTGCTGGGGAAACGAGCATTGTGCTGTTCTGGTCCTGCTTTAGGTTCACCTGGGTCCATGGTAGCCCTCCTCTTTCTCCATCCCACAAGGAACATCCATGGACAGACACTCTCCTCTAACACCCACCCTCTGTTCTCTGCTTTGCCCCCTCCTCCCAGTGCTCTGTCTGAATCAAGTTCACAGGAGGCAAGTTTCTGCTTGGGAACTTGAAAAACAGATATCCAGTTAATATTCTGACTGGTATCCCCAAGTGTAACTTTAAGACAATATACACAATACTTTTGAAATACTATAACTATTCTTTTCAGAAATTCCTTTCCCAAGAGGATAAGAACTTCTACAGAGCCAGTCATTGGCCTGGAAGTTCAGGTTTGTGGAACTCTATGACCTCAAGGATTGCTGTAAGTCTGATGGAAAGAAAATGAGATCTGGTACAATGCATTTTTATGTCTAATACCAATTTTACAAAGCTCTATGTTCTTGAAGATCACTGCAAGCTGGTCATGGTTGTGCACACCTTTAGTCTCAGCAGAGCATGAGGCAGGCAGATTATTGTGAATTTGAGGCCAGCTTGGTCTTTATAGAAAGTTCCAGGCCAGCCAGGACTACATAGTGAGAATCTGTCTTTTAAAAAAAATCATTACAAACGTAGAGGCTCCTCTCTCCCCAAATGATTTCCAAAGACATCAAAATTCTGAAATTCTGAGGCTCATATCCTAATTCTTTCAATCACTTTATCTTTAAATCTTGAGTCTCTCCTTCAGGGATTATTTCTCTCCTGTATCTCAAGGATAAACATTAGTAGCAATTTAACCTTAAAATGGAAACAACTGAAACCCTTATTTGTTCCAAGTAGATCTTCTTTTGTAGATACTTCCCTTGGATGAGTATGGAACATGGGCAAATTACCTACAGTTCTGTACTTTCAGAAGTATGAGGTTGGCAGCACAAACTTGAGGGAACAGGGGCAGGAGTTCAAGACCATCCTTTACTTCATAGTAAGTTTGAGGCCAGCCCAGGCTATATGAGACGCTATCACCAAAGAACAAGGACTTTCAGAAAAGTATAGGTCACTGGGACTCCTGTTGAATCTTGTAACTCCCAGTAAGTCAGATTTAGTGTTTCAAGGAGGAGGCTACTTCTATTTGATTGTCCCCAGACCAACAGATTGAGGCCTTGGAAACCTGTTCCCTGTGAAGGGTACAAGGGGTTGTAATGGTTTCATTGCATAGAAAATGTCCATTAGTAGTGGTCCTGTTAACAGTGCTCACTGTAATGGATGCTGTAGTACTGGCCCCAGAGCCACCTCTCAGACCAGGCACCTATGCTAGCTGCTGCATGCCCTCAGTTGAATACTTCTCTAGAGAAGGACTGATTGCACAGTGCAGTGGATTTGAAGAGCACAAATGCGCTGTACATGTAACTTAACTTACGGGTGGTGATAAGGGAGTGTGATTTCCGGTTCTTTCTCTTATTCCTCTATACCAGTGTTGAGGAAGTGGAGACACAGAGTTAATGACTAGGAGATGGGGGAGGGGAAATGACACAGCCAAGGGGAAGAACAAAGTTTGCTTTTGAATTTGGGCTACAAATGAAGCTGGAAGAGAAGCCAGAAGAGATGGGTTAGGTTGTCCCCACCTACAAAGGGATTCCTGTTTGGTCTATCAACGCCTTGTCACCTCTCTCTCTCTCTCTCTCTCTCTCTCTCTCTCTCTCTCTCTCTCTCTCTCTTGCTAGGCATCTGTCTCTTCCCTCACCCTTTCTTTGAAGCTTGGGCCTCTTGCATCAACTCTGGCTGCATAAAGAGTCACCTCAGCTCCAGAGCTCCCTCGGACACTCCTAAGGCCCTTCTTGGTCTCGTATTACAGTTGAATTCTGTTCACACCACTTTGCCAGTGGCCCAGGGATGATGCAGCCTAATAGTACTAGCTACATAATTTGGGGAATCCTTTTCAGAGACCTCTATTCAGTAATTCTAGGAATAGAGTTTACTGCCCTTTTCTGTCCTTATATGGGTTTTTGTGGCTGTGTTGTCATATCTGATGCCTGATGGGAACAGGATGGAGATTCCATTGTATTGCAGCAAAGGACAATTAGCCGTCATTTGGGGTAACGATGTAGGTTCCGCTGATTTGGGGGTGGTCTGCTTGTGCATCAGCTCATGGGCACCATGCAGTTTGCCTCTTTGTCACCATGCCTGTCTAGCCTGCCTCATCTTCACACATCCCAAAACGTTCCTAAGATACCATCCAATAAGCCTCCTGCTTGAAAACTTCCATCTCAAGGACTAGTTCCCAGAGCCATACTTAAGACAGGCTTATAAAGTTTGCCATCATTTTAAGATGCTCTGTGTCAGTGCTTACAGTCCCATGACTAATAGGTTCAAGATGGTAAAGAAGTACTGGACCTGAGACTAACTCTCAGTCTCTCACAAGTGCAGTAAGTGGGGGCATACAGGTGGCCGTATACAACTATTCCTAAAATGGGCACTTAGAAACTGCTTTTGCCGAAATGTACTAACTACGCTGGGTGTGGTGGCACATGCCTTTAATCCCAGCACTCGGGAGGCAGAGGCAGGTGGATCTCTGAGTTTGAGGCCAGCCTGGTCTCCATAGCGAATCTAGGCCAGCTGCAGCTACAGGGAGACTCTGTCTCAAAAAGAAAAGTACTAACTACTCACTTGGGCTCACTGGGTAACTAAAAGCAGGACAAAAACCTAGCATCTCTGCCTGCATTTTGTATCTATCTCCTGTACTTCTTTCTGGTCAGATGCCTCCCTGATGGCACAGGCCTTGATCTCTTAAGGAGTATCTGTCTGCCCACCCTATTTCACCTACCCTGCGAGGATGAAGGCACAGAGATTTGTCATTGTCCTAAACCTATAGTCACCTTGGGTTCTAGGAAGAGCAAAACCTCACAGTACAGGCCACCTTCAATATAAGGACAGTTATCCATGAGGGCCAGACTGTACCCTGGAGCTGGTTAGCTTGCCCCTTCAGCAATAAGGACTTGTTAGGACCACCTTGCAGGCCCAGAACTGAAATAGTTGTCAACACCTTCGCCAGAACTGGTTAGGTTTGCAGACCTCTTGCCCCAATCTCTTTCTATTTATACCTAAAGATCACGCCAGTATCTTAAAGATGGACTTGGGGTCACTAGATTCTTTTCTCTCCTCCAAATGTGTCACTTTGATTAAACCTCTTGTCTTTGCTGTTCACCATTACTTATCTCTATTGTGATGGGCTCTCAGTTGGATACCATGTCCCAACCTCAAAACTTTCTCTCCCAATCTCCCACCTCCATTATGGTATGTTCAGTTACTCTGGTGATGAAAGGAGTAGGAGGTGCTCAGATCCCAGAACTGGGGCTGTTTTGGCTCTTGTGGTCCTTGTCCTTTGTGTCTTCGCTGTAGATCAGCCCAGAAGGATGCCTTGCTGACTTTGCTGTCAACATCTCATGCTTCTCCTGCTCAGTCTGTAGAGACTCAAAAATGATCAGTGGCCATGGGGGAGTGCAGGGAAAGTTTTCAATTAGCAGTAACTGCACCTGGGGTAAACCTCATTGGCCATGATCCCTCCACTGAGCAAAGTTGTGCTCTTTGTTTCAAAGACTAATTTCCTCAGCACTAATGCTTCAATCCTCTTGTTTTTGTAGAAGACATATTTTCCTCAAGCAAATGACCATCTAAGCACAGGGGAAATGGGGTCTGCAACAATTTCTACAGGCTGTTGGAGGGTTCTTGGGTCCCTTTATTGAGTTACAGTACGCTCTAGAATCCCCCTGGACTCTCAGCCCCAAGGTCATGGCCAGCACTGACAGCAGAAAAAGTTGTTCTTTGTGCTTCTCAGTAAGGTCTCTGGGGACTGTCTACTCAGTGCTTAGAATTCCTCCTGCTTCCAGTCTTCACCCTGGAGCTCCTCTGTGATTGGTGAACGGAGTGCACAACAATTAGCTTCTTCGCTTTGCCCTAGGGCAGATATCTGGGGCCCCTAAAGGTTCATGGGGACCGTGATTTGGTTTGAATTCTTGAGTTTGCTCTTATTTATTTCTTGTTTGGATGGTATCTTAGAGGACAGTTTAGTCTGTTTAGATCTATCTTTTGGTAATGACATCTACCTATGTACCACCTGTAGAAATGGTGGCTCCCTGATGGGCACGTGGCCATGGAAAGTATAAACTTAGTGGTCAGATAGCCCCCTTGTTTTTCACCTTAACCACTAAACAGCACTCACCTCCTGGCCAAACCTAGTCCTGTAAGGAGTTCCACTTCAAATCAATATATAGGTGTGTTTTAATTAACACTCATGAATTCTGAACTTGACTTTAAATGACCTTTAAAAATGTGTAGACTTATTTGATTAGTGAATCAGTCATTTCTGTTTTCTTCTCCTAAACTCATCTATTAATGGAATTTGCCTTAAAAGTTTCTTTTGTGAGCACAATCACTTCTCAGGAGTCCAGATTGGCTTCCGTGAGGACAGGTAGGGGTTGAAGCCTGCTTTCAGGCCTTCTGGGCTCAGATGCCCCCACACTTGCAGTCGGTGGCTGTGTGGCCTAAAGCAAGTTCCTTGATCTCTCTGTTCCTCAGTTGCCTGTCTGTAAACTGGAAGTTCTTGCAGAAGGACTGTTGTGAAAATTAAGCAGCAAGGCCACAGTCTTGGGATATTCAATGTAAGTATGTATTAGATATTACTTTCCTTCTTTTTTAATTGTCTCTCTGGTCATTCTAAGACATTTAAAAACAACTGTTGTTTGTGTCACCAGGCTCATTTGTGGCAAAGAGCAAGAAGAGAGCCTTTTGAGCATTTAAATATCTATTTCATGGGCAAATATTTCTATTTGATTAGGAGAGAAATGGGAAGGTGAGCATCCAATGATTTTAAAGTAGAGGGGAGGTGGTAGTACACTTTTAAAACAGCATTTTTTCCATGTACTTCCGAGGAGTGAGCAGTGAAAGTAGGAGGGTTAGTGTTCTGTATAAACCCGCTTTCAAAAGCTTCCAGAAGGGTCAAAGACCAGGAAGTACGCTCACTTGTAGTTCTCATTTTCTGCTGAATTGGATGTGGTAACAAGAAAGCAGGCCTGAATCACACCCTGTTCTTCAAGCTTTCACTTTGCATCATAATGACCTGCGGCCCAACACAGGCAAATTGCTAGTGGATTCAAAAGAATAAACTCTAATTTATATTAAGCTGGTATTCTAACTTAAGCAGCTGCTTGTGAAAGCAAAACCCAGAACCTCCTGGTTCATGCACTGCATCCTAAGTGCATCTTCCGAGATACCTGCTGAAGGCTCTGTGTTTGCTGACAGGCTAAGTGTACGCTGTGCGCCGTTTTAGCAGCACTCCTATTATTTTAAGCCATCTTCATTGTCTTCTAAACACCATTATTAGAAGCTGAAAATCTTCCAGCACCAAACCCAGTAAGGTCTCTGATGAACAAAATATTCTCCTGGGGTTCAACAAGTGACCTGAGGTGGTCCGTAGGGTGAAGCTCGTAACCTCTGCAGCCCAGCAGCCAGTCTTACCTAGCCGGTTGCCCAGCAACCCCACCTAGGTTTCAGATTCTTGGTCCTAATTCTTTTCCAACTGATCTCTTTTATTTTTGCAGCTTTCATTTTTCCTGTGGAGAAAGGTGGAAAAGCTCGTCTGTGTGCTGGGAAGTGTTCGGTGTCCAGTGGAGGTGGAGGGGTGTTTTGAAAATAAAAGTTGATTATCAAGGAGAAGAGAGCTGAAATTATTCAACTGATTGACTCAAGAAAGAGGAGAGGGAGGCCATCTTAAAGAAATGATTTTCCCCATCAGATCACTAACATTTTCATTTGCTGCTTACCATTCTGTCTCACTTCATTCATTTTGAGATCCGGCCAAATGTGAAGCCCTATGGGAAACAGAACATAGCAAGTGTTAGTAATTTACACCTAAGTGTAAATGAGCATCCTCCCTTCCTCCCTCCCTCCCTTCCTCCCTCATTCCCCCTCCTTCCCTCCCTTCCTCCCTCCTTTACTCCCTCACCCCTTCTCTCCCTTCTTCCCTCTGAAGAGTAAAAGGGGGGAGGGAAGGAGAAAGAGGAGGAGGAAAAAGTCTGAGTGTTGGAAGAAAAACATTCAAATAAAAATTGCAAAACAGAAAATGTTGCCTGTTTTTCTGTTTTACGTGGGACTGTTGCTAACCTGAGCCACTCACTTTGGCACATTGCTGGACCTTGCTGTGTTAACAGTAAGTGTGGCACTATCAAGTGGGGCAAAATGAAATGTGTTCTGCTAACTACAAGACCCAGACAGAAGCAGACCGGAGCCTGTTTGGTTGTGTTGATTTGCATTTAACCCAAGCATCTGAAGTATGAAGATAAATCTTGAGTTGTTTCTTTATTTTATATTCTGCAGGTGAAATGCTGAACCCTGAAAAATGGGCTTGTCAGCACTGCTTTTCATAAATCTGCTGAGCTGTCATGTGCTTCTGCAGGTTCCTGACTGTTCACTAATTGTCAAGCGGTATTTCTCTTATTTCTCTAATCTCTGGAACACAATGAAGCGTATCAATCAGTATACTCCCAGGGAAGCGATCTCATCTCTTAAGTCCCACTCAGCTATGAGGGGTGCATCTCCCAGGATCCAAGTCGTACTGAGCCTGTGTTCTGTTTTCTGTCCTCACACTTGGCCTTCTGTCACAAGTACTAAAACATGAATCAGATCAGGATGTTTCTTGGGTTTAAACTCCTTTTTGCCTTTACTGTTAAGCCTATCCCTTCTACGCTGCCTCTTGGGTCCTTAGAATCTGGGCACAGCATGCACTGGTAGCCTTGTAAGCCTCAATTTAGTGAACTGAACATCTTCTCTGATGTACCCTTTTGTCTGGAAAACTTACTGGAAAACTTTTCCTTCACTTCTCTATTCCATACAACTTCTTTGTCATTTGTTGTGTTTTGAAATCATGTCTTACATAGCCCAGGCTGGCCTCAAAGTTGCTATGTAGCTGAGGATGCCTTTGAACTCCTGATCCTCCTGTCTACCCCTCCAGTGCTAGGATCACAGATATGTCCCCTCACACCTAGTACATGTGATGCTGAGAACCGAACCCAAGACTTTGTGTATGCTTGGCAGGCACTCTCCTGAGCTGCATCTCAGCCTCTTTGCCAATCTTTGAACAGATCAATGAATAGATAGCAAAGAACCATGCCGAGGAAAACTGGTCAGTTCTGCCATGAAGAAAGACTGTACTACCATATTTGCTTAAAAATGAGGGTTTGAAACTAGAGAAACAGTAATAAAACTTATCTGAAAGTGCTGTGTATCCCAGACATCCCTCACTGCTGTGCACTGAAGTATAGATGAAGGGGAACGAACAGACAATAACAAAACACAGGAGCTCAAATGCTCAGAACAGAACGTCCTCCCAAACTTTTGTGCACGAGATGACGTGTTGGTCAGTGGCTGCAGCTGAAAGGCCCTGGCTGCTATTCCCAGACCCACAGGAAACGAGCAATTACAAGTCTAGAGATTTGTATAGAGTGTTGTGTACCTCTTCAAGTGATGGGATGCAGGTTAGTCCCCTCTCTTCCTCCTGGGGCTTTGAGCCAAGAGACCTATCAGATTCTTTTCCAGTACTAACATCATTTGATTCTGAAACCTACTCTCATCCTAACACTCCAGTACATTTAAAAAGTTCTAATACAGGGTTCAGCTGCCAAAGCCACCCTGCCTCCAGGTGATGCTATTTTGAGAGGCACAGGGTGGTACTGATACTATGCTGTTCCCTCCACACCATCCCTGAAGCTGCTCCTGCCAAGCCACAAAGCCCTGTACTGCCAAACTCAACGATTTAAGTCCTAGTCATATGTGGTAACCAGTAGCTTTTGAGAGATGGCTACTTCCTCCATCTCTTGTTCTCCTTTTACCTCCTCTTCATCTTCCTAACTCTCAACTTACCACTGTCCAGATCTCTGTGTTAGAATTTCTTCTCTTTATCTTTCCTCTCTCCGTAAGTGCTGTCACTCTGTCCTATGGCTTTAGGAGTCATTTGTGTGTTGGTAACTCTTCCATTCATGTCTGTATTTTTAATGACATGCCTGAGCCAAGTTGCTGGCCACAAGTGTAGAATGCACAGTCTTCCCAGTGACAGTGACTTCATGTTGGTGATTAGATGGCAGCCAGGTTGGAATATTCACATGAAAGGATTTGACACATGCCCCATGTTGGGGCTCTGCCTCCAGCCCCAAGAGCCCATTGCTACTTAGCACACTACTCTTTCCTGACCTTGCCAACTGAACCCAGATGCTTGTATCCAAATACCTCTCTAAGAACTCCTTTTTGGAGATTTAACATGTCTCACCTTGACCTTTCTGCCCTCCTCCCCTGCCTGCAACCTTCACCAGCTTTCTTTTCCCAACAAATGGCAACTACATCTTTCTGTTATTCAGGTAAAATCAGAGAATGTAAGAGCCAGAGGATGGGGAGAGAGCTATGAGATGCTATTATCTGAATATGACATGGCTATCACACGAACTGATAGCAACCGTGGTTACCGTTGTAAGACAAGCATGAAGTCAAGACAGCCAAAAATTTGACATCAGTGTGGGAATTAATCCCCAGGTCCCATCCCTTGCTGATAGCAGTTGATAGCTGCTGGGGGAGGGTGAATCATTCTTTTTTGAGGTTCTAGCCACTGGCACATTTCCCATGCTCCAGTGACTAGTCCCACATCCAGGCATACATGAGTATTATTTGGACTTAGTGGGTCATCAAAATTGATATGAACTTGAGAAGGGGATGTATTATTGGGGGATATAGAGGGAGATGGATATGAGCATATTTCATTGTGTATATGTTTAAAATTTTTTTATGTGTATGAGTGTTATGTCTGCATGTATATAAGTGCACCCATGTTGTGCAAAACCTGTGAAGGACAGAAGAGGACCTCGGATCCCCTGGAACTGGAGTTACGGATGGTTGTTAACTGCCATATGGGTGCTGGGATTCAAACCTGAGTCTTCTACAAGGGCAGCCCAATGCTCTTAACTGTTGAGTCATCTCTCTAGCCCCCAATTGTGTATATTATTCTGAAGAAAAAAGGAAAATTAATTTAAAAAGATGTCCTCTGACTTTTTCTTTCAGAGCATATATTCAACCAATTAGCAAGTCCTATTCATTTTACCTTCTAAATACATCCCAGTCCACTTCTCTAGCATGCTGTACGCCCCTGGCTTCAACACACACACATCTGAGATACAATGCTTATACCTTACGATGCCTGGACTTGGGTGTATGTCACACAAGCTGTCCTGAAGTTCGAGAGGAAGGAAAAGAGCCATGTTTTCCAACAGCCCTCACCTGTTCTCTTCCCTACTTTGCCTCCTTCCCAGTGGACCACCTTCACACAGGAAGGAGAGTCCTGTCTCCTCCACTTTACAGTAGGCTCCTATTTCATACTCTTAGGTCCTGTTTCACAAGGAAACCCACAGCCTTTCCTGCTCATACTTTCAAACTTGTAGTTCAAATGTTATTATTGTAGTTATTTTATAACTTCAAGTCTATGGCTTAAACTTTATTATTAGAGTTATTTTCAACTTAAAAATATAAATTTTGTACACACGAATGGGTGGGGTACAATGTTTCAGTACATATATAAATGTATAATGTTTAGGTCAGGGAAAATGTATCCCCTCAAATATGTATCATTTCTTTTGTTTTTGACAGGGTCTCTTGTACCTCAGGCTGGCCTCTAACTTAAGTAGATGAGGATGACCTTGTGCTTGAACTTCCTACCCTCCTGCCTCTACTTCTCTCTTGAATGCTGCAATTATAGGTGTGAACCACCGTGCCCTGTTTTGTGTGATACTAAGTATTGAACTCAGGGTTTCATTCATGAAAGGCAAAAGCCTAACAAACTGGACTACATCCTCAGCCTCATTAATCATTTTTCTGTGTGAGAAGCATTGAAAATCCTTATTTCCAGCTTTCTGCAATGTGCAGTGCGATAATTTGAATGAAAATGTCCCCCATAGGCTCCAAGTATTTGGACATTTTGTCCCCAGCTGATGGTGCTGTTTTAGGAGGTCTTAGGAGGTGTGGCTATCCTGGAGGAAGCACATCACTGGGGGTGGGCTTAGAGAATTCTTAAGCCTTGCAGGATCTCCAGTTGCTCTCTTGCTTCCAGTGCCTATGTGATGATGTGAGCGCTTAGCTTCTGCAGCTCCAGCCAACTCCAGCCACCATTCCTCCCTGCCATGACGGACTGTAATTCCCCTGGAACCATAAGCTCAAATAAACTCTTCCTTTTATAAATTGCTTGGGTCAGTGTTTGTATCACAGCAACAGAAACGTGACTAATACATGCAGTATATTTTTATTGATATTTACACTATAAGGACATAGTAGCCCAGAACTTCTGTAAGTCCATACCACTAACAACCTCGCCCCATCCCTCAACAATAATGAAATCTTTTCATCACTGTCCTGGGTTCACATCTCATAAGGTATGTTGTGTTACTATGCCAACATTACAATTACCTGGATAAAATAACCTGACTCTTAAATTTTGTTTTTAAGCGTGGGCCTGAACTCAGAGTACTCATTTTCCCCAGGTAGCTCATGGAACAATCTGGAACTCTTTCTGGAGCTGTATCCTTGAGTCAGGCCTCACCCATGATTTTATTCAAATTGGTTTCTCCAGCTTCAACTGGAGAATCACAAGTTTGAATCCATCCTTATCAGACAATCCTGGCTTTTCATCCCTACTCTGGACTGTCTCATACACACACTGTCAAGCATCCTTTCTCAATCTCCATGTTTTCAGTGAAGATGAGCGCATTGTCTTCTGTGCTTTGCTATGTTAATTCTCAAGCATACCCACCTTCATTATCTTCTAGCGAATAGAGGTTCCCCAGAAGCAAGATTGGGTCACGAGATCACCAGAGCACATGGTCAGTGAGTTTGCCAAGGTTAATTAAAAGTAATTTAGTCCAGATTATGTCTATTTTATAAAAGTCATTCCTACAAAGATACAAGTCAAATGTAGACTTCAGATGAAACTAAGGAACCTTAGGCCTCAGGGCCTTTACTTATGACTCACCAGATGCTGGAGAAGGTAGGAATCCAAAGTGTTTCACGTGGGGAGGAATATTCATACTGCTGAATTTTCTGACTAGATAATCTGTAAAGAAGTTGCTACAGGTTCTTTTTAAATTTTTTATTAAAAATTTCAGAAATTACATTTGTGTGTGTGGCACCGGTGGAAGTCATAGGACAGCTTGCAGGAAGTGTCTCTCAATCATGTGGGTTCCAGGTATTGAACTCAAATTGTCAGGCATGTCAGCAAGCACCTCAACTCACTGAGCCACCTTGCCAGCCCTGCTTCTCTAAGTACTTTTGAAATATTTAGGAGATAGAACACAATCCATCTTTGAGCTATGTGACCAAATGAGCTTCATTGTGATTTTCTATGGCTCTTGTAGAGTTCTGGTCTTAACTGATATGGCCCTTTATGTATTACATAACTACCAATCAGGGCAAACATATAGCAATTATTGAGGCTGAAATGTGGCTCAGTTGGTAGAGTACTTACCTAGCGTCCATGAAGACCTGGGCTTGATCTCTCACACAGTACAAACCAGGTGTGGCACACACCTGTAATTCCAGCTCTGTGGGCAGGAGGTGGAGACAGGAAGATCAGGACTTCGAGGTCATCACAGACTACATAGTACAAGACTGGCCTGGACTACATGAGAAAAAGCAACTGTTATCCCAGAATATATTAATTGCACCAAATAGAACTTAAGAAACACAAATCATTAACATTTGCTCGACAATGTCACCTCTCTGCAAACTCCCACACAGTCCGACACAGATGTTCTAGATGGTACTGCCTCCATCTGTTCAGAAAAAGAATAGCATTCTTCCAATGAGATACAGAAAACCGTACTAAAAACCTGAGAATGATTTTTTTTTTTAATTCAGTTTTCCTTTTTTCCCCCAAATTCTAGTTGGCTAGTTTTTGAGTGGTTGACGTGCAGATGGGTCAGCTCCCTTAAATGTCACCCACTGTCCTGTCAACACTCAAGAAGAAAATAAGTGAATGACTGAAGAACAAGCTGGAGGGTGAAAGAGACCGGGGAGGGAGGCAGTGCCTGCTGGAAAGAGCTCGGTTCTTGGTTGGATGTACAAGTGAAGTGTGCAGAGCTCTGTTGGACAAGTTCACAAGAGTTAGATTTTCGGAAAGACTGCGAGATTGGATTACATCTTTACAATAATTGTTCGCATAAATGGACTAGCACAGCAGCAAAGCCTATATTGACTTTCTGTTTCCCCCGAAGGGGGAGGAAAGTACCAAACAAGCTTTTCTTTAACTTACAATGGCAATCTTCTAATAGCAGTACTGACTTGCTCCAAAATACAGGATTCAGAGGTTGATAATCATCTTTCGGCTCTGGTTATTGCATGCAATTTTTCACATTCATTCGGCTTTCTTCATATAGCTCTTAGTAAAGTAACTCCCTTAACAATAAAAGCTTTTATGGAGCCCATTACACTGGAGAGCTAACCACTTCTGGGGTTTTTTTTTTCCCTCCTTCTTCTTCATCTTCCTTTATTGGCTCCCTGGAATATTTATGGTTGTCTTTGTTCTCACTGCAAACTTATACCTTTGGCTGTGTGTGGCCATTTCTGTTGTTGTTGTTAGTGGACACAAAATGGATATGTGCGAGTTGTTTGGGTGGCTCTGCTTCAGGACATCACGGGCCTCTACTTCTAATCACCCATCACTGTGTGTTCTTCCTTTTTAAACCCAGAATGTTCATTCCCTCCCAGGCTCTTTCTTTTGCAAGCTGCATCACATAAAACTTTCTGTGCTGCCACTTCCTGCTTCCTGACAAACAGGTTCTCAGTAGGAGGGAGTCCAAGAGGGACTGAAGTTTGGGAACAAAAGCTCCCCTCCCCAAGCACAGAGAGAACAGATTAAGTTCCCTGGTAAAGAGTGTCACAGGGCAAACTTACATAAGCACAGTGAATGCCTTGCTGGAGGAAGAACTAGGGAGTTCGGGCTCCAGCCCATGGATGAGGCAGCACAACCACAGGAGTGCTTTTTCTACTGCCTCGTTAAAGGACCACCCTTAGATATCACAACATTGGCATTGTAAACCCCAACTCACACCACACTTGTTCTTGCCATCAATGTTCTTCCTGCTGGTGACCATTCCTCTGGTAGAGAGCAGCATGTCTGTGACTGCTGGCCTTCTTAACCTCAGTTTCTGCACCTTTGAAATGGGAACAAAGATAGTATTTCCATTACAGAGTTTGTGTGGAGGACTGGAGCAATACAGTACAAGGGCTTACTGTCATACCTGGCCCACAGTAAGATCTCAGAGTGTCAGATCTTATTAGTCCCCTGCTAGATGGTAGGCTTATTGAAGGTACAGGTTTGGCCTGCTACACTCAGTGCTGTATTAACACCTAGAAGTTAGCAGGTGCTAATGAGCATTGGCTGCAGGAATTCCTTACCTGATTAACCAAAAAGAACTTCCAAGCATAAGGAAGCCATAGGCCTTCCACAGGACCCTGAGTCCTGTTACGGAAGTCATCAGTGGAGGATTTAGTTGAAAGGAACTTGGGGTGCTGTATCTCCAAATAATATGCAAACCCATGCATTAAACAACACAGGGCTCACAAAATCCACTTCTCTTCTGTCCTCACTGAAAAGTGAGTGCCAGCAGTCTGCTTCCCCACACACTAGCTCAGTTCTACTCACCCAGGGCATCATTTCTCACAGCTCCTCTCTACAGTGGGTATCAGTCATAGCCTCCTAGTGTTGAAGTCCATACACAGCCGTGATCTGTTAGTTTCCAATTCCAGGAGGAACATAAAACTGTTTTATAAAGTAGTCTAAGGATACCAGTTCCCTTGTTTTTGCAAAGCCATTTTGAAACCCAGTTGTTCCTTATTGTATCAATATACTGTGTTAACATAATGCTCTTTCTGATCCATTTCAACAGAGGCACTAATGGCTCCACACAACAGGTGGCAGGTGCATGCATGTAATTTACTTAATCTACAGTTTCATTTCCCCAGGGATCCCTGCTTAGCTTCATGGTCACTTTAGATAACTGGATGAGTTGTCGTAAAACTTGACCCCATGTGTCCTTCTGCACAGTCAGCTCCACAGGAGAGCCACAGGTGGCTGTGCTGGCGGTGGAGTGGGACAGAAATGATAGAGGTTGACCTAGCCTTTCTGAGGGCTTGCCCTGTGACCCATTTCCCCCAGGAACTCCTTTGGATATATGTTGTATGGGTGGCAGATTCTCTGTCATTTAACTGTGCCCAGAATTGTCTATTGGTCCATGCACAAGTCACTGAGTCTTCTGAGATTGAGTCAAAATAAAGAATTTCATTAAAACTCAATGTAATGTTGAAATGTAAACCCCAGTGATTATGATTGATGGAGCTATGGAGTAATATAGTATGGAAGGGGGAGCTGACAGCCATCTCAAGTTACCTTCTTCAATAACAGAAGAATTCATGTTTTCAGTCACTTTAACCTGATTTAAATGGGCACATGTGTCTTGTATCACACACAAAGAAGGAAATAAAAATCTAATGAAATGAAGATACAGCTTTAAATATTCTAATCTCTAGTAGGTTAGTTGATCACCCAGAACCTTGACCTTGAACAGTTAGAACAATGATTATTAACCAAGTTCAGCTATGTGTAGGGAGGGTGCATGGCTATGCATGCATACACAGGTGTGCTTACCTATGTGCATGTTTGGAGGCTACAGGTCAACTTCCTGTATCTTCCCCTTTGCTCTCCACCTTAATTTTTTTTTAGACACAGTGTTTAGCCTGCTATGTCAGCTAGACTAGCTGTCTAGCAAGCTCCTAGTGAATCTGCCTCTCTCTACCTCTCTAACACTGGGGTTACATGGATGTACCACCAGGCTCAGCTTTTACTTGGGTATTGGGGATCTGAACTCAGGTCCTAATGCTTGCTAAGCAAGAATTTTACCCACAGAGCTATCTCCACAGTCAGCCCCAACCAAATGCAATTTTTGTCTCCAAGCTATATATATATA
>NW_008345290.1:621901-633734 GCF_000622305.1 Nannospalax galili
TATTCCAATGATAAGGATTGAGTCCTGTTAGACATGCTAAGCAGATATTCTATCACTGAGCTACAACCTCATACTAGAGATAGTTTTGTCAAGTAGGATGGGGGTAGGCATCATTATTAAGCAACTGCTGAGTAGGAGCCAGGGCACTGCTAAAAGCACAGCCATGCACAAGACAGCCTCCCACAACTCATGATCTGGTATAATTAGTGCCGAACTTGAAAACCCCTGAGATAACGTATCAGTGTAGGATATTGTTATGAAAAAGTGTAGTGAGTTACTCTAAGAAGTTTTTAACCAGCACTTCTATAGAAAACATGTCACAGCAGTTTCAGATTTAGAGGAATGTTGAGTTTTTAGAAGTTAAATTTATTTTAGTAAATAAAAAATTCTGAGGAAATGATTCAAAAGCTTCTTGAAAGCATCATGGTGTCTTTATTAAAACACAAAGGATAAAAGAAGAAACCCTCTCTGCAAGGACAACTCCCCAGTGCATGAACAGATATCCTGGGGTCTCTAACATACAGACCAGAAGGTGTTTGTGAAGCACTGCCCCCCACTCAGTGGGTAGCAGATTACCCAGCTGCTCACTGATACAGATGTCAGGTCATCCAATCCATTTATGATTGTCAGAATAGTTATAACTGTGTTTCCTCTATTTGTTCAATGCAGTCCCTCAGTATTTTGGGGGTTGTTCCAAGTCTCCCCCAAGGATACCAAGATTCACAGATGCTTCAGTCTCTCACACAAAATGCCATGACACTTGCATAAAACCGACAACACCATCTCATATACTTTAAATTACTTTATATCTAATGTAAATGATATGTAAATAAATCATTTTTCAGGGAATAATGACACAATCTATACCCCTATGGATGCAATTTTGTTGTTGCCTCAAGACAGGGTCTCACTATGTAGCACAGGCTAGTCTGGAACTCATGATCTTTTGAGTCTACCTTCTGACTTCTGGGTGGTATGCATCACTGAGCCTGGCCAGATGCAATTTTCAAAAAAAATTTTGTATGTGTTGAATGTGTATGTGGCATATGCAGGTATGACACCCATGCACACATATGCTAAGGACAGAGGAGGATGTCAGGTATTTTCCTCTATTGTTCTCCACTGAGCCTGAAGTTTACCCTTTCAGCTAGGCTGGATGGCCAGTAAGCTCCCAGGATCCACCTGTCTATCTCCCAATGCTGGGGTTACAGTTATCCACAGCCATGCCACTTTTACATAGATGTTAGGGATTTGAACTCAGATCCTCTGGTTTTCCTGGTAAGCACTTTTACTCACTGTGCCATCTCCCCAGCCCTCAGATATAATTTTTAAATTATTATTTGTGTGTATAATATGGTGTGTTGGGGGGGGTGCGTACATGTCATAGTATGCATGTAGAGGCCAGAGGACAACTTTATGAAGTCAGTTTTCCCCTTCCACCTTTACATGGGTTCCAGGTGACTCAGGTCACCAGCCTTTCTCACTTAGTGCTTTCACCCACTGAGCTATCTCACTAGTCCCAGAGGTACATATACCAGCACATGTATACATCACACAGCAGAATAAAAAATAGAAATAAATAAGGTAGAGAGGGATTACTGTTTTCACTGGGAATTGAACTCAGGGCTCCTGCATGCAAAATTGTGCTCTAACACTGAGCTATACCCCCAGCCCCAGGATTTTTTAAAATAAACATTAAAAGAATAAAGCAATGAATAATTAATTAAGCCCTTATATGGTCCAGTTAAGAGACACAGTGATCCCACAGGATCAAAAAAGCAGCAGAATGCAATGGCTAAGAACTTGACATTGAGTAAGACTGCTTTGGTCTTGATCAACCCTTTGTCATTAATTGTGTGAACTTGCACAAGCTGCTTAGTAACCTGATGTCTCGCTTTCTTGACCTATATGATAAAGGTAAAACTTGATTTCATAGCACTGTTTTATGGATTCAACGAAAAGGATGCTTGTTGTACATGTTTGGCACAATGCCTGGCACATAATACATTTTCAATAAACATGAGATATTATTATCATCACCTAGCTTTGTAATCTGTGAACCCAAATGGAAAATAAGATATTTCTCAGGAAACACAATAAAATTCTACCCATGTATTTCCTGTTGTGACTATTACTACTTGATTGTGTTTTATTTCTTCTTAATGTCAGGTTCATTCAAATTATATTATCCTGATGGTCGTGTCATAGTGTACCTGGAAAAATCCTTATATGGCAGGTTAACCTCTCCCAGGGCAACATTAAGCATCCTCCATATCTTCAGAGCCTTTTTCATAAGTGTGGCTTCTATCCATTGAATCTAATTATTGAATATGGCCACATCATTTTCAAGCATGATTGTAAAGCAATAAAAATAATGATGTTGGAATAATTATGGTTTTTGAGACTTCTGGGGAGAGAAAACCCAGCAAAGTCATAGCCCTGCTCAACCTTACCAGAAATGATGGGGAATAAAATAGCTTTCCCACTATGCTGAGCCATTTATGAGACTATCCCCAGACAATTCATTAGTTCTAAAGTGACATGAAAAATCAATTAATTTTAATGGTGGATAACAGATTACAGTATTTAATAGTTGGTCTAATTTTATGAGGCAAAGGAATGTAAAGGCAAAGGAGACAATGGAATGTAAATCTAATGAAAGTTGTGGGGACTCGTTAGACCATTTGTCAAATGCAAAAACGAATGAGATCAGGAGTCCGATACAAACAAGAGCATAGTATAGATTGTATTCGTTTATGTGCAAAATGAAGTGACAGCCTTAAGGAGCAGAAAACAGATAGACTCTATTCTTTAGCTTGCTTTTAAATATTTAATAAAAACTATTATATATATATATATATATAGTTAGTGTGTGTGTGTGTGTGTGTGTGTGTGTGTGTGTATGTGTGTGTGTGTGTTTGTGTGTATAGAAATCAAGGAACAACTTAAAGGAGTCAGTTCTCTCCTTCCACCATGTGGGTCCCAGGGATCAAACTCAAGTTGTCAGACTTGAGAACAAGTGCCTTTACCCAATGAATCACCTCAATGGCCCTTGCCTTACTTCTAAACCCCCTCCATGAAGTGTCATCTAAACTAAGGTATGTCTACTCAAGAAAATAGTATAAAGTGATATATACATTCTCCTCTCCTCTCTATCTTTTCTTCTTTCTAAAAATAAAGTGATCTGAAGTATCAATGTTGAAAAGTTTTTCATGAAAGGCTGTCTATAAACATCTGAAACGATTAAGAACCAGGTTCTCAATTTGTTATCTGCATGGCATTGGATGAATATGACCTGTTTTTCTTAATTTTTATTCTTTAATAAGCCCAGGTAAACTCTGACAAGTAGTGACTGTTTTGTAGTTCCTGGCACAACTGAGATGTTTGGCCAGTCCCCCTTCCTCAGCTTACAGAGCAGCTTCTATCCCCAGTAGGACAAAGTGGATGGGGCAGCTTCCCTGGAAAGTTTCTTTCAAAGATGCTGTTAAGTGGTGTTTGAAATAACTGTGGTGCGGCACAGCAAAGGACTCGTCAGGTCATGAATGCCCGGTGTCTATCGATTCTCCTAGTTAATAAAGAGTTAAACAGAGCAGTGTGGCCTTTTATCTTTATTTATTTTTTTAAAGGCATTTTGAAGGTGCTGGAGAGGGAAGGCCTGGTCCTAAGTGGTCATGTGGCTACCGCCATTCATCTTGGTAGTGACTATCTGTCAAAAGTGGCAAGAGTCCCCGTTAACAGCCCTGACCTGAGCAGTAATGAAGGGAGAGTGCACGGCAAAGTGTCCATTATCAGCAGGTCGGGAGCAGTAAATTGGAGCAGTTTGCTTCAATCTTGCTGCAAGTTGAAATGTAAGATAGGTGGGGATCAGCGAGAGGCAATTTCATCCTATGATCATTTTTGTCAGATCGCATCAGAGTGGTGACTTAGTTCGATGCATGATTTCAATTAACCAAGTCTGGTCGTAATGTTTCCACTACTGTGGAAAGCTCTTTTCTGAGCCTGGGTTCCTCATTATTTAATATTTAAACCTACCTGGGGGCTCACAAGTGGAAGACACCATGGTATTAGGAAAAGAACTGATACAGAAGGACACAGCATAAGCCAACTTCACGTCCTACAGCAAGAACCAAGGTGTGGGGGGTTTGAGAGGTGGCTAGAGATGTAGTTTGGCTTATCTGCAAATTTCCAAACATATTTGCCTCTTTCTAAGGACCTTCAACACTGCATCTCAGCCATGGTTGAGTGTGCATGCTGCTTACTCTTTCCAAAGGGATTAGCCTTTGGAAATCCGAGCTGCTTACAAGCACAACAGAAATCCTGGTAAAGCTGATGCTTTAACTCTTAGATGCTCAGGATGTACTGTGAGACAACAGAAGTGAATTGTTGGCTCCCTGATTTAGTAAAATGTACCCAGATGCTCATAAACAAGGCAATCTGAGCTTTCAAAGAACTTGTAATTCAGGAGGAGAAATATACATACACTCACAGTCATGATACAGGCAAGGAGTGTCATTAAAAAATCCTCTAGAAATCTTGAGGTCATTTTTGCAGGCAGCTGTCAGGACAAGTGTGAAGAAGATAAACATTTCAACTGGATCCTGATGGTAGGTAGGCTATTTCTAGGTGAAGCTGCAAAGTGTCTGGGTAGCTCTTTCTGCTTCTGCATACCAAACAGCATACCAGCTGCCTGCGACACATTAACCTACTGTCACAGTGCCCATGGGTCAGGAGCTTAGTGCCTGTGACTCAGGGGATTACTAGGCTGAAATTGAGGTGTCCACCAGGGCTCCAGTCTCTTCCGGAGCTTCAGTTCCTCCTCTAAGCTCACTTGGGTGCCAGCGTGCGGTTCCTGGTAGTCCTAGGCCCACAGTCCGCTTTCTTCCTGGCTGTCAGCTGGGGGCTGTTGCTAGTGGTTCTCAGCTCCTGAGAGACACTTGCTGTTCCTAGGTAGGTGGTCTCTCCTCCATAGGGCATGTCACACTCTGAAGAACAGCAGGAGGAAGCTCTCCACTAGGAGGAGAGCTAGGGTTCTGTTAGTATTTCAAAGTCTACTACCTTCAGATTCGTCATATCTAGCTGTGGCCCAAATTCTCTCTGGGTCTCCTGCACATGAGACAAACCATATATTTTATGTGAGTTTATTAACTTACAAAGGAATGAGTACCCAGTGCCTAGCCCAGCGCCACCGCCACTCAGAGCCCGCCTTATCAGACCATGCCATGCCCATAACCCCACATTCGCTCACGGTCCGGGGCCAGCAATCTCGCCCCAGGTCCACAGGGAGTCAGTCCATTCTATCTTTGAGTTGCTGCGCTGGCTGCGAGTTTCCTACACCATCACGCTTTACCGGTGGCTCCTAGCTTCCATCCCATGATGGCTCCAGGCTTCCCTTCCTATTTCCTGCCCGTGTCAGGCCCCGCCCATTGGAGGAACCACCCAATCGGGAGACACTAGCCTATGTTTCCTCTTGTGAAACTTTAAAATCTTTCCTATGTTCTTGATATTCTGAAATTCAAACCTTTTTTGTCTTGGGTACTTATGGTATGCTGATACTTTTCTCTCAGTTCTGAGTTTTTCTTGTATTATTTATTTGCTAATTTCTAGTTCTCCACTTTTCTCTATTTCTGAACCAAGACTATTAAACATGGGATTCCTTTTTTAAAAGTTTTCTTATTTATTATTTTTATTTTCTGTGTATGAGTGTGTTGCCTGCAGGTATATAAGTACACCTGTGTCCTGCAGTGTCTCAGGAGGCCAGAAAAGGGCATCGAATCCCCTAGAACTGTTACAGATGGTTGTCAGCTACCATGTGGATGCTGGGGACTGAACCCAGGTCCTCTGCAAGAGCAGTCAGTGCTCTTAACCATGGAGCCATCTCTCCAGCCCCAACATGGGATTTCTTGGATTGTTCCTTAGAGGAATGACTTTTGCAATATGGACATACTCTGGACAAATGACTTTTACCTAATCTTGCAATCAAAAACTTAATCTTATCCCAGTTTATTTTTAGTCTAGACAAGCTCACTGAGCCTTGAGCTTCTCTTATAACCCAAATATAGCTTTAATTCCTCACGACCATTTCTTCCCTGGACCTAGAATAGTGTATGTATGGGTATGTGTATATGGGGACTATCAAAAGAAATGCAAGCAGCGACAATTCATTGAAAGCAGGAATTGATAGCATCTGCTTATGATTGTGTGTGTGTTGATCTAGGTCTAGGGATTGAAAGAGGCAAAAGTCTCTGATGAGATAAGGGTCTTTTACATCCCGGTTTCATGATGGAGATACTGTTTCAATAAAACAATGAGCCAATGAGCAAGCCCTTGTTTGGGAGCACACTCCTTGGGAATTCTGAAGGAACAGGTTCTCAGCAGTTCTAGTATACTCTTGGCCTTAAAATGGATGCTAGGAGTCAGACTGTTTTTTATTAAGGGATAACTCTAATGTGTCATCAAGGAGTAAACACTGCAGTTTCTCTAGTTTCCTATAAAATTTCCATCTCTTATTAGGTTTGGCCTAATTTCAGGAATTGTTTTTTGTTTTTTATGTTATCTTCCAATTGAAGTTACATTTAAAAATATTTTATAGTATCAGGAACATTTTTCCTTACTATTCTTATTTTGTGGCAAAAAATGTTTCTTTTATCTTTGATAATACTGTATATATATATATACATACATACATACATGCACATATATATAAAAATGCAAGTACACAAGAATGCATAGGTGCACACATATGTATATATGCCTGTAATACATATGTATAGTATATGTGTGTACATGTTTGCATGTTTGTATGGGAGAATGGTTTTAAGTCATAAAAAGGAAAGGAAGAGACTATTATGTTTTAATCTAAAAACTTTTTTAGTTTGCATACAAAGTAGTGGGTTTCGTTGTGACATTTTCATATATATGTCACTATACTTTGTTCTTTTTGAGAGGCCGTATTCAGATTTTGCAAAAGGTAAATTTGAAAATTCCACTTGCCACTCCAACCCACCCAAAATTGGGTTTGACACACTTCTGAGAGAACACAAGACTCCTTGTGTCTGCCTGGAGAGGTGAAACATGGATCTGCAGCTCAGGGAAGGGAGGAAAGGAGCCCGGAAACTATTGATGTCACTCTGCTGGTGACTACTCTAAGCTCTAAACTTCTGGCAAGTCATTTTCTTATTTTATTTTTAAAATGTTTCAAGAGAAACATTTAGCCCTCTCTGCTGATGAAATTTCTATTTCTAGTGCTTCCCCTTAAAAAAAAAATCACAAACCAGAAAAATTTCTGTCTTGAGAAGCCTATGGCCATTCTAGGGTGTGTAATAATACTATTCTTTTCTTAAGCTTCCCCTTGTCCTAACTCCCATGCTTAAATATGTATTGAAACCGTTTCTTAATAAACTCCAACATCACTCCATTAAAAATTCCTCCAAAACAACAACAACAACAACAACAAAAATCACAGAATTGCTTGAGTTTTTATTATGTTCTGGCTATGGTTTTAATCACTTCACATTTGTTTCTAACAGGTGGCTGTGGCTATAATATAGTACATACCTTTTCATTCAAGGCTGTACCTTTGTACATTTCAAATTTTTTCAAGTTTGAAAAGCAGTACACTATGAGACACGTTCAGGAAGAGGCTGAGTCAGTATGGAAATCTGCAGTTTGGCTCTAGAGTATGTGGTCTTTATATGCAGTACATTCTCTAGATTTCTGTAACTGTTTGGAGAGAGGGTAGTTTACAAATGAGTAAGTATGGATTTTATTTCTGGTCTTTGCATTTAATGTTTATATGACATGGAGCCAATCACCTTACCTGATTGGACTTCAGTTTCTACCTTCTCAAGAGATCTTGAGTCATTTCTTTTCAGGAACCAGAAGCTATGTGTTTTGTGGCTACTTCCTCTGAATTGAAACATCCTCCTCAGGATAGAGGAGGGAAACTCATAAATCTTGGGAAATAAACAAAACATGGAAAACATGGGAAATAAATGAGACCTAGAAGGCTGGATTGCTCCTGAAAGTTACAAGACTCACAAGGCCCTGCCCCAGAGTTATAGATGAAGTAAACAACTGTTAGGAAGTGAGGACTCCACCCCAGTCAAGATACCTACGAGTTGGGCAGAGAGCTCCCGGGATGCATCTTCTTGAGTTGTCGCCACCCACGACAACCGTGGGGTGAGATTTTTGGTAAAGAAGCTAGCCTTGGGTCATCCGTGTTCCTCCAAGTAATCCCTCACCTTTACCACAAGGAGTGCTTCAGTGAGCTAGACTTGGGTAGAACTGTTACTTTAGTCTATCTTCAGTGCCCTATCCCAGGATAAGTCACAACACTATGGGATATTATGGCTGTTTTTTTGTTGTTCTAGTCTGGGATTTGGAAAGTTCCATCACTGAAAACCCTTCTACCGCTAATATAATATTCTGAAAAAATCTTTGTGGTCAGAAACAGCTGTCATTTGGACCTGGTTTAAAAAAGAACATGGTACTGGGAATGTCAAAGAGAACTTTGTCAAAATCACTTCACAACTCACTTTTCCTCTATGGTGGAGAATGTATACACAATTAAAGAGCAGGGCCAGCATGACTGCATCTTACTCGACTCTGCAATTCAAACTTCAGAGAGAGTTTGATCTAGAACATGCTGTTCCCGAGAGCATGAACAATTGCCTTTATTCTGAGAGTAAACCAGTACAACACTTGAGATTTCTTGGGCTTTTGCTAAAATTTTAGTGATAATTGACTGACTTGAAAAAGTACGTTGAATATACAGGAACTAAGAGATGTTGCACATCCACAGCATGTATATATTTAAAGGACCTATATAACTAATTAATTAATGAAAACCAAATGAATAAAGAAATAGAAGACAGGCTGGGAAAATGGCTCAGTTGGCAAATTAGTTGCCTTGCAAACATGAGGACCTAAGCTCATGCCCCAGAACCCATGTAGAAGAATCCAGGCATGGTACTGAATGGATGTTACCTGAGGAACTACACTTGAGGTTGTCCTCTGGCCTCACATATACATATATGTATGTGTACTTGTTTATAACAAACACTCACATACACATACATGCGTAAAGAAATAGACATCTCTCTTCAATAAAAATGAATGTGATTAAACAACTTGGTCATAAAGCCTTAGAGTGGAAGGTACTTTCAGTGCGACCCATCCTGCCCTGTGACCAGTGAGGGTCTCACAGAACTCCTGATGGATGACCATTGTATCTTTGTTTCAATAGTTCCAGAGGTGGAGAATGCATTAGTTTTGGGAGCAGACTACTTTATTTTTGAACGGCTTTGTTACTAAGTCTTTCACCTTATATGCAAATACTTCTGCTCTCTGCCTGGTCTCTGAAGTAATGTCCAAGAGGTATGGCCTTCTCCAACACTTTAGGCAAAGGAAAAACTATCTTCAAAATGGAAACAGAGACTCATTCTACTAAAGGATGATGACTAGTCCGTTCACTGGCGAATGCAGTGCTTCCTTGTAGCAAAAAGTTGTAATTCATTTGCCTACTCTTAATAGCCTTGAACATCTACAATTCATTTTAATTATCTAGAGTTGCCATTCGGAAATGAGGCAAACAACTTAAATTCACTTACTATGGGAGAGAACAGTACATGGAGAGCACTGTCATGTCACAAGGCTTCTCCTCCCTAACCCCTTCATATATAAGAAGAGAACGAGGCGTTGGGTCAGTCTCCCTAAGGAGTACATGCTGCTTCTCTAGGAGAACAGGAAAATTAGTTATCTGGGAGATTAGAGGATGAGCATAGTCAGAGATTATGAAGTCATCCAGGCTGAGGTTCTTTAATGCTTGATGGTATTCTGACTCTAACTCTCTGATCTTGGCATTCCTAGATGTTAATTGTGACTACATTTAACTATTGCCAATGGAGTATGTAAGATACATAGCACCATGTAGATCAGTATATATGGGGAAGTAAGAGTACTACCATCTGCTTTAGTATATGTAAGTGTAATAATATAGAATATTGAATATCCTAAATCATTTATTTGTGATTTTTAAACATTTTTATTACTGTACGTTAATTATATATGCCAATGGGTTTCATCAAGACATTTATTTGCATAAATGAAGGTACTTTATTTTGAGCACGCTCATTTCTCAACACCGTCTCTTGTCCCTGTTCCATTCCTGTTCATCCCTTTCTCTTCCCAGCTAATCTCCCTCTGCTTCCATGTCTTTTGACTTTTTGGGGTGTGTGTGTGACGCAGTGATTTTCACTAGGGTTACTTAGAGCTGCATGCGTGAAGGCTTGTTTCTAGGAGCACGGGCATCATATCAGTGGCTACCCCACTGAAGAAAATGTCTCTCCCTCACCCACCAACCATTAACTTCATTTGAATCCTCAAGGATTTGTTGATGGGCCTGCTTCACTACATTTTCCTCTCCCCCTTCTTGGGAGACCCTGCACCCAGGCCTTCTGAGGTGCCAGGGATAACAAACAGACAGAATACCTCTATTTTGATTTCGCATAGTTTATATGATGTCCGGGAAAGGGGGTGACTTACAAAGACATGGGTTCTCATAGGCTTGTATTTGGAAGGCCCACCACCAGCTCATTCCACCTCGTGCAGTCTCCACCAGCTTTTCACGCCCTGCCACTTGTCCAAGTGCCTGGTCTTGCCCCACAGAAACCCTGCTCACTGCACATGCTCTATTCCAAAAATGGCAGCTACCCCATTCACAGCTGTCTTCAAAAGTCCACGCCTAAACATAAATCTTGGGGCCCAGCAGCCACACAAAATGGCGAGAGAGCAGTCTCGTGGTTTTCCCAGTTTATATATCCATAGCCCCTCCTTTTAATGGGTTTGACTCCTTCTGCAGAGTCTGGCAAGGAGGTAGGACCATGGCTCGTCAGAGGAACTTCTGGGTCACAGGTCCAATCTTGTGTGGCTCTTGTACAGGTAGTCACAGCCGCTGTGAGTTCAAGAGTGTAACAGCCTTGTCATGCCTGGAAGTCAGCATTCCACATAGCTCCCTCATCTTCTGTGCTATTTCCTGAGCCTTGGAGGAGTTGATATAGACGACCGATTCATGGCTTGTCATTCAACAATCATTTATTCTCAGGATTTTGACTAGTTATGAATCTTCACAATCACCACTGACTTCTGCAAAGAAGCTTTTCTGATCAAAGACAATGGCAACATTAATCTGTGGGCATAAACATAGTTCTTTAGAAAGCAATTCCAACTGGGTGATGTAACTCAGTAGTAGAGTGCTTGACTTGCATGAAAGAGGTCCTAGATTTGATTCTTGGTTGTGGCAAAAAAGAAAAAAAGAAAAGAAAAGAGAACCTTATTTCAGTCACCTGATATTTTACAAAGCTGCCAAGAACACACAATGGAGGAAAGACAGCATCTTCAACAAATGGTGCTGGTAAAACTGGATGTCCATCTGTAGAAAAACGAAACTAGATCCTTTTCTTTCACCTTGCACAAAAGTCAACTCCAAGTGGATCAAAGACCTCAATGTGAAACTGGAAACCCTGAAACTATTATAAGAAAATATTGGCAGTAACTTACATGATATAGGTGTAGGAAAGGATTTTCCAACTCAGAAGTTGCTCAGGAATTAAGGTCAGCAATCAACAAGCGGGACCTCATTAAACTAAAAAGCTTCTGTACAGCAAAAGAAACAATCAAAAAGTGAAGAGAAAACCCACAGAATGGGAAGAAATCTTCACCAGTGACACATCTGACAGAGGTTTAACATCAAGAATATATAACAAACTCATAAAACAGAGAATCGAGAAAACAAATGACCTAATTAAAAGATGGGCTAAAGATCTAAACAGAGAGT
>NW_008345290.1:634092-636215 GCF_000622305.1 Nannospalax galili
CATGGTGTATTTACACAATGGAGTTCTATTTTGCAGTAAAGAAAGATGAAATAATGAAATTTGCAGGTAAATGGATGGATCTAGAAACTGTTATGCTCAGTGAAGTAACAGACTCAGAAAAACAAACGATGTATGTCCTCCCTCATATGTGGCTCCCAGCACCAAATCCTTTTAAATTCCAGGTCCTTTTAATAAGATGATGCTGTACAGCAGTCCCTTCTGCATGAAATAACTACCATCATCACGACTTCAGCTGAGCCTGATTGCTAAACATCGGCACAACTGGGCTTGTTGATGGTTGTGCTCATTCATTAAAAGAGGGCTAAGCAGAGTCATTGGACCCTCGCTGGAGTATCCAGAGACTCTTCCCAGCCAACTGTATGTAATTTGGCCCTAATCACACATGTCCTCCTGGATTTGGGGAGGGCTAAAGTATACAATCTGGGGAAGGCTAGGAAGAGAAGGCATGACCCATACTGGGTAAAGGCTTTCCAGTGTGCATACCCTCAGGTCATACATACACCTCAGCAATCTCTCAGTTATTTCAGTAATTAAGCTCACAAAATTGATTGTTTCCCCAGTAAAACTTTAATCAAACATTGGCTTGACACTAGAACCTTAAAAGAGAATAAGCATTGCTTAGTATCCCCAGGAAAAGAAGTCTCACAACAGATCAAAAATTTATTTGTTAATGCTATTATATCTCATAATTATTTTAAAAAAATTAGAATATAAAAGATGTTAAAAGGATATGGGAATGGAGATAGTTTCCAAAATATACAGAAAAAAAATGAGAAAGCCTAAGCAAGTGATGAAGGTCTGTATAGGTTTGTTATGATATATAAATGATGAGACAAAAATAATATACAGATAATCTTAGAATTTCTAAGGTCATAGTTTAGTCAACTAGTTTAAGGAACAAAATATATATCTAGTCAAGGTTTACCTGAGAATATTTGGTTTTTTACCCCAGCCTTATCTATATAGCACATGATGATTAAAAGTACCAGATGGGTGGAACTAACCTTATTGGATGTTTAACAACCAGTTTGAGGCCTATACTAATGTGACCAGAGGGACTTAAAGGACAGTTTTTGTCCCTTGCTCTCCAAAGTTGACTAAGTTCCAGGGGACTATGGAACATCTCTCAAAATGTCCTGTAACTGTGGTGAGTCACCTGTCCTCTTGTTCAAGGAGGACATGGAGACTTCATGAGATGGACTTGAACCAGTATCCAGTCTACAAAGAGGAGGGTCAACTCGGAGGAAACATGTCCTTCATGCTTCCAAGTGAAGCCAGACATGGTTGAGCAGGACCTTTGACTTATCTTCACATAGACGGAACTGGTAAAAGAAAGGAACCAGGAGCTCCTCTCAAGCTCATGTGACCCCTGAGGAACAGATCCTCAAATGACCTTAAGTGTAAAAATAAATTGAATTATTTGGGCCAACTGTATGGTCTTAAACACCCAAAAGGAAAGTATAACCAAAGAGTAAAGTCATCAGTGTATTTCTTTAATAGTTCAAGGGATTACACTTCCCAGACATTAGACTTAAGTCTATATAAAAATTTATTTTGACAATTATTTCTCATTGATGATTTTGTTCCTAACCAGAAAGTGCTGCTCAGATGTAAGAATTCAAATCTTGGTCTCCAATAATGTAGTGCCCACCTGTAGATAAGGGAGACAACCAGCTATTGTTCTAAAATGATCGATACATTTTTTTTCTCCCCCTACCTAGAAGCCCTTGAGAGGGAACTAACACTGATTCTAACCACTCCAAAAGCTATCAAAATACCCAAAAGCAAACTCTGAATCCATCACTCTCAAGTCCAGCCTTGGAAGACAAAAGGAAAATGAGGAGGAACCCAATAGAGGGATGCTTTTGGAAGCCCTTGTCAAGAAATTGCCCTGTTCTGACTTTTTTCTGGTTCCCTATCTAGAACTTGTAATGCTAACTACTCTTGCTTTACTTCTTCACATCTCCTATTCACCAGTCACGGACTTTCTTTTCCCCCTACAGATCTGGGAGTCTTTTAGATAGACCCACTGAAGGAGTACCCCAATTGCCTCACCCTGAGTCTCTGTTCAGCATGGAAGAAGCCAGAGCAGTCTGTAGATC
>NW_008345290.1:636283-643205 GCF_000622305.1 Nannospalax galili
GTAGTTAGGGTAAAAAGCCCCCAAAGAAAAGTAGCCAGTCTTTTGACTAAAAGTCACAATGTCTTTGGGCCTCTTAGCAACATACTCCGGTCCAAAGGCCAAAAATGTCAAAAAATATTTGGGAGCTTTTGTCTAATCCTTAAAAGATTTTAGGGTTACCTCTTCAGAGGGGGAACTGTTAGAGTAGCCAAAATCCCCATAAAAATAAATCAATCAAAGAAGAAGAAAGAGTACATGAAATTATCAGAAAAAAAGTGATGGGGAACTATGGGAGGAGTTGAAGGGGAGGGAGTGGGCATGGATTTGATCAAAACATGCATATATGAAATCCTCAATAAATTATTTAAAAACTCATTCAATTTTATGTCTTACAGGGTTTATACTGAGTTCAACATTGTATAACTGTATTAATTCAACTGTGACCCTAAATATTTTATAGCCACTTTTGAAAGAGATGTATCTTTGCTCTGGAAATTGTTATTGAGTATGTTAAAGCTGTAATGAAATGCTTCTTTTAAAAATTTTTTAAAGATTGCATTACTATAAAGACCCAACCCCCAAGTCAAACAAGGCAATTGATGAAAAATACCAACATGAATAAAATTTTTTAAGTATTTTTAAAAAAAGAAAGAAAAGAGAAATCTTAGTCAGACATGATGGCACATGCCTTTAATTACAATGCTCAGGAGGCAGAGGCAGGCAGATCTCTGTGGGTTCAAGACAACCCTGGTCCACACAGTGAGTTCTACATCAACAAGTGCTATATAGTAAGATGCTGTCTTAAAAAAGGCAATTTTATAGGTATACTATGTCCATTTATGTATACAATACTGGATATGAATTCCCTCCTATGGAGCAAGCATCAAATCCAACTGGCAAACAGTTGGTTACCTCCATAACAGACCTGCCAGTATTACACACTGGGCTCATCTTGGCCCACCAGTCTGTATTGTTGCATAAAGAGTCCACAGCTGAGTAAGACTGCCAATAACAATTTGCCCTCACATGCTCTTCTGGCACAATGAAGGCTAGTTAGCAAGGACAAAGCTTCTATTTCAGTTCCAGCTTGATTTCTTTCTTATCCTGTGACCAAGGCATATTGTCTGCAGCATAGATTCTTACCATCTAGTTCTGGTGAGCAACCAGCAGCAACAGCAATTACTTGGACTGCTTTAGGGGTCTCAGGGACCACCCTGACCAATAGCTCATAGGGAGGTAGTGTGCCCCCTAAACTGGGATTTTCATTTACTAACCTAGGCTTTTAGGAGCAATTTTATCAATTCACACAGGGTATCACCAATCAAACTTTTTGTTTGTTTTTCTTTTTATTAGCATATCAAGTATCAGATTTCCTTATGTCTTTTTCATACATCCTTTGCAGAATATAGTCTTTTAGGTGTATGCTCAGGAGTGGTATCATATGGTAGTTGTATTTTTAGTTTTTAAAATTTATATATATATATATATTGTGTGTGTGTGTGTGTGTGTGTGTGTGTGATGTGTGAGTGTGAGCACATGTGCGGATGTCAGAGAACAGCTTAGGGATTTAGTTCCCTCCTTCCACCACTGGTTTGGGGGATCAAACTCAAGTTTCAAGCTTTAGTATCAAGCATTTTTACCCACTGAACCATCTTGATAGCCTCATTTTTATTTTTTTGAGAAATCTGCTATTAATTTCTACAGTGCCTACACCCAATTTATAGTGACACCAAACTGAATAAAGCAACCTCTTTCTCCATCTCCTCACCAGCAATTATTATCATGTATGTTCTTGATGATAGTCTAACTGGGATGAGGTAAAATCTCAAACTAGTTTAATATGCATTTCCCTGATGACTAAGGATGCAGATGTGTTTTAAAATATTTATTGGTTACTTGTATTTCTTCTTTTGAGAATTCCTTATTCAATTCCTTAGCCTATTTTCTAGTTTGGTTAGCATTCTTGTTTAGATTTCATTTTTAGTTCTTTGTGTATTCTGGATACTAATCCTGTCAGACATGTTGCTGCCAAATACTTTCTTCTACTCTGTAAAACTATCTCTTCACTTTGATTAACTCATTTCCTTGCTGTACAGAAGTTAAAAAAATTTATGGGGTCCTCTTTGTCAATTGTTGGCCTTATTTTTTGAGCAACTGGGGTCCTATTCAGAAAGTCCTTATCTAGACAAATATCTCAAAGTATTTTCTGTACTTTTTTCTTGAGCAGTATTAGAGTTTTAGGTTTTATGTTAAAGATCTTTGGTCTGCTTGGAGTTAATTTTTGTGCAGGGTGAGAGATACAGATACAGAGAGTTTCATTCTTTCACATATGGATATCCAGTTTTCTCAACACCATTTGTGTTACTGGGCCTTTTCCCAATGTATACACATCTTTTTGGCATCTTTATAAAAAATCATGTGAGTTTTGCTGTGTGGGCTTAGGTCTGGGTCCTCTGTTCTATTCCATTGATCTACCTCTCTGTTTTTGTGCCAGTATCATGTTGTCTTTCTTTATGACTATTACAACTTGAAATTGGGTATGGTAATATCTCTAGCAGTATTCTTTTTCTTCAGAATTGCTCTGGTTATCCAGAGTCCTTTGTGTTTCCATATGAATTTTAAGGTTTTATTTTTTGTTTGTTTGTTTTTTTCTATTTCTGAGAAAAATTCTTTCTGAGAGATTCTTTCCCCAATTTCTTTCTTGGTATGTTTGTCATGGGTATATAGGAAGGCTACTGATTTTTATGTTACTTTTGTACCTTGTCACTTCAGTGAAAATGTTTATCAGCTTTTCTGGTAGAATCTTTAGAGTCACATGTATGTATGGAATCATTGGCAATGAGGCCACTTTGATTTCTTCCTTCCTATTTGCCTCCCTTTTGTTTGCTTCTGTTGCTTTATTGTTCTAGTTAAGACTTGCCATATTGACTAGAAGTAGAGAGAGTGGAGCCCTTGTCTTGTTCCTAATTTTAGTGGAAATGCTTTGAATCCTTCTCCATTTAGCATGATATTGGCTACAGGCTTGTCATAGGTTGCTTTATGTTGAGATCTGATCCCTTCATTCCTAGTCTCTTCAGGACTTTTATCATAAAAGAATGTTGGATTTTGTCAAAGACCTTTCCTGAGTTTATTGAGATCATCATGTGATTTCTGTCCTTGAGTCATTTATATGATGCATTAAATCTATTGATTTTCATATGTTGAACTATCCCTGCCTGCATCTCTGGAATATAGCCAACTTGATCAGAATGAATAATCGTTTTGATGTGTTCTTGAATTCATTTTGCAAATATTTTACTGAGATTAGTTTGTAATTTTCTTTTTTTGTTGTATCTGGTAATACTGGTTTCATAAAATGAAATTGGAAGCATTCTTTCCTTTCCTATTTTATGGAAATTTTTTAGATGGATTGATGGTAGTTCTTTAAATAACTGGTAGAATTCTGCAGTGAATCCATCTAAACCTGGACTTTTTTCATTGGAAGGTTTTTAATTACTGTTTCAATCTCACTGCTTGTGATAGTCTTATTTAAATTACCTACCTTATCTTGGTTTAACTTTGATATGTCTTGTACACCTAAAAATTCATCAATTTCTTTTAGACTTTCTGATTTAGTGGAGTGTAAGTTTTTAAGGCATTTCCTTATGATATTCTTAATTTCATTAGTATCTGTTGTTATGTCTCTCTTTTCATCTCTAATTTTATTATTTTAGGTCTTCTCTATCTTTACCTTAGCTTGGCCAAGGGTTTGTGGATCTTATTTAGCTTTTCAAAGAGCCAACTCTTAATTTCATTGATTGTATTTTTATTTCTATTTTATTCATTACTGCCCTGATCTTAACTATGTCTACTGTTTCTGGGCTTTTTTCTTTTTTCCCCCAAGGGTCTAAGGTATATCATTATGTCATTCATTTGAGATCTCTCTAATTTTTTAATGTAGGTACTTATACCTTTGAACATGACTGTTAGAACTGTTTTCATTGTGTCCCATGGGTTGTGTATATTTATCTTCATTCAATTATAGGATTTTTTAAAATTTCTTTCTTGATTTCTTCTGTAACACATTCAGTGTTCAATAGTGTGTTATTTAATCTCCATCAGTTTGTGAAATTTCTGTAGTTTCTTTTGTTTCCATTTCTAGCTTTATTCTATTACTTTAAGACAGGAATCAAGAGGTTATTTCAATTTCCTTATATTTCTTGAGACTTCCTTTGTGTCCTAATATATTATCTATTCCAAAGAATGCTCCATGGGCTATTGAGGAGAATGTATATTCTACAGTGTTTTGATGGTATGTTCTGTAGATGTCTGCTAAGTCCATCTGATCTGTGATAACATTTAACTCTGAGGTTTCTCTTTTTATTTATTGTTTAGATGACGTCTATTTGTGGAAGTGGGAAATTGAAGTCACCCACTATTACTGTGTTGGGGCTAATCTTTGGCTTTATATCTAGTAGTTTTTATTTTATGAAATTGGTATATCAGTGTGGTTATGTATATATTTAAAATTGAAATGTTCTCTTGATGGATTTTTCCCTTTGTCAATACAATATATCTTCTTTCTCTCTTCTAACTAGTTTTTTGTTTGAAGCCTCTAATCAAATATTAGAATAGTGGTGGTTTCCTCGTTTGATTTGCTTGGAATAACTTTTTCTATCCTTTCACTCTAAGGTGATATCTATCTTAGGTGGTGAGCTATGTTTCTTGGAGGCAGAAAATAGAATGTTTTTTAATCTAATCTGCTAGTCTGTGTCTTTTGATAGGGGAATTGAGACCACTATTATTCATTATTGAAAGGTATGTGGCAATTCATGCCATTTTTTAAATTCTGTAGTGTTTGATTTTTATTAACACGCATTTGTTTAAATACTGTTCTTAGTATCTTCAGTTTTTTTACCTCTTCAATATGTTTATCATTCTTTTCAGTCTGAATCATAAATTCACTTAGCTTGTTTTTATCATATGATGATTTAACGGTTTTTCTGGGTATATAGTCTTGGTTAGCAGCAATGATCTTTTAAAACTTGAAATACATTATTCCATGTCTTTCTGGCTTTTAAAGTGTCTATTGGAAAATCAGTCATTACTCCTATGGGCCCACCTTTATATTAACTTTGTGTTTGTCTCTTACAGCTCTGAACTTTCTTTATTCTGTGTATTTAGTGTTTTAACTATAAAACGATGTTAATCATTTCTTTTCTCATCCTATTTGTTGCTCTTTATGGCTCTTGTACTTATATGGGCCTCTCTTTCTGTACATTTGGGAAATTTTCTGCTATTATTGTACTGAAAATATTTTATGTGCCTTTGAGATGGAGTTCTTCTCTTTCTATGCTCATAATGAATAAAATTGGTCTTTTCATGGTATTCCAACAGTCTTGCATGTTCCATTGCATATTTTTTAAAAATGTATTGTTGTCCTTGACCAACTGTACCAATTCCTCCACCTGTCTTCAAGCCCTCTTTCTTTCCTCCCTTAGATATTGTCTACTGGTGAGGCCTTGCCCTGAGCTTTATATTTGGCTTACTGAATTTTTATTTCCAGCATCATTTCAGTTTGTTTTTCTTCAGTAGTTCTATATTTTTATTGAATTCCATTTTCATATCTTGCACTGTTTCCTTGTTTCATTCATATGGTTGTTTGTATTCTCTTGAAATTCATTCAGGAGTTTATGTGTGTCCTCTTTTTTTTTTAATCCAACAAAAAGCCATAACTTTATTTATGATAGAAACAGTACAAATTTCAAGCCAAGCTCTAGTTCCACTTCTGAAACACCAGAAAGGATCCTTATTTTCAGATAGTTACATTGTTAATCCCATAATAGCATCTACAACATCATTGCCATTGCTTTTCAGGGATCGGACTGCCTTTGCTCTTGACACATTTGCTTGGGACATGACCAATTCTATGTCCTTAACTTCCACACCTGTTTCATCAAACTCTTCCTCTTCACTCTCATCTTGCACAGTTGGAATCTGTGTTTTCTTGAATGTTTGAAACAGCTTCACTTTCAACTTTGAATTTCTCAGCAGCTGCTAACTGTGCTTGCGGAGATAAATCTTCAGTCTTGGCTTCCCCAAAAACTATGTAGGTATCTGAAGCTGGGCTCTTGTAAACATCTGATTTTGTGATGACAAAGAGGATATTCTTAGATTTCCAGATAGTGACTCTAGTAACCCCTGTGCACTACCTCGCCTGGCTCTTACACTCTTTCTGCCCTCTCTTCTGCAATGGTTCCTGATCCCTGGGTGGGTGAAGCCTAATATAGGAGTTCTGTCCAAGGGCCCACACTCTGCAGACTTGTTCTCTAGGCTTTGGCCACTGGAATTTTGGGGCTCTCTTATGTATAGTATCATATCATCTGCAAATAGAGATAACTTGATCTCTTCTTTTCCAATTACTACACCTTTAATTTCTTCCTCATATCTTACTGCCCTAGCAAGAGTTTCAAGCACTATATTAAAAAAGGAATGGAGACAGTGGAGACCCTTGTCTGGTTCCTGATTTTAATGCGAATGCTTCCAGTTTTTCT
The DNA here is from genome assembly GCF_000622305.1 of Nannospalax galili. Lineage (NCBI taxonomy): Eukaryota > Metazoa > Chordata > Mammalia > Rodentia > Spalacidae > Nannospalax > Nannospalax galili. The sequence continues at coordinate 642,796 of NW_008345290.1, forward strand.
TCATTTAGAATTATGTAGATCGTGGGTTGGTTGTATATCGCTTTAATTATGTTTTGGTATGTTCCCTCTAGTACAATTCCCTCTAGAACTTTTAACATAAATGCAGGTTGGACTTTGTCAAAGGTTTTTTCTGCATCTGTTGAGATGATCATGTGATTTTCATCTTTGAATCCATTCCTATGACTGCGTACATTTATTAATTTGCATATGTTAAACATCCTTGGAGTCAAGAACAAGAAACAAAGATCATGGTGTATGATCTTTTCAATGTGATGTTGAATTCAGTTTGTAAGTATTTTTAAAGGACTTTTGCATTTATGTTCATCAAAGAAATTGATCTGTAGCTTATGTTTTTGTATATGTCCTTACCTGCTTTTGGTGTCAGGTGACACTGGCTTTGTAGAATGAGT
>NW_008345290.1:644088-672400 GCF_000622305.1 Nannospalax galili
AACATAAATGCAGGTTGGACTTTGTCAAAGGTTTTTTTCTGCATCTGTTGAGATGATCATGTGATTTTCAGCTTTGAATCCATTCCTATGACTGCAGCATTTATTGACTTATGTATATTAAAACATCCCTGCATTGCTGAAATAAAGTCAGCTTGATCATGGTGTATGATCTTTTTGATGTGTGTCTATATGTGATTTTCAGGTATTTTGTTGAGAATTTTTGCATCTATGTTCATTAAGGATATGAGTCTATAGTTTTTTTTCCCTTTTTCGGTTGTGTCTTTACCTGGTTTTAGAGTGATGCTGGCTTCGTGGAAGGAGTTTGGAAGTTTTCCCTCTGTTTCTATCTCTTTGAATAATTTAAGTAGTATTGTTTGTAGAGCTTCTTTTAATTTCTGATAGAATTCTGCTGTGAATTAATTACCTGGGCCTGGGCATATTTTAGTCAGGAGGTTTTCTATTACTGTTTAGTTTTCTTATTTGTTATGGGTCTTTTTTTTTTTTTTAAAATCTGTTGTGATGTTTCCCCTTTCATCTCTGATTTTGTTGATTTGGAGGTGCTCTTTCTTTCTTTTGGTTAACTGGGCTTGCGGTCTGTCAATCTTATTTATCTTTTCAAAGAACCATCTCTTGGAGTTGTTGATTCTTTGTATTGTTTTCTTTGTTTCAATTTTAATATAGTATAGTATAGTATTCCCTTACAATGTTTTAGATCTTTTTGGTGTCTGTTGTGATGTTTCCCCTTTCATCTCTAATTATGTTGACTTGGATTTACTCTTTCTTTCTTTTGTTTAACTGAGCTAAGGGTCTATCTATTTTGTTTGTTTTTCAAAGAACCAGCTCTTAGATTCATTGATTCTTTGTATTTTTTTTCTTTGTTTCTGTTTCATTAATTTCTGTTCTGATTTTTGTTATTTGTTCTCATAGTCTGGGCTTGGGTTTCATTTTTTCTTGCCTTTCCAGAGTCTTGAGTTGCAATGTTAAGTCATTTATTTGTGCTCTTTCTGGGTTTTTTTAGTGTAGGCATTTAAAACTATTAACTTCCCTCTTAGGACTGCTTTTAAAGTATCCCAGAGGTTTTGCTGTGTTGCATTATTCTTTTCATTTAGTTTCAAGAAGACTTTTCTTTCTTAATTTCTTCTTTGACCCATTCATTTTTAAGGAGTGTGTTGTTTAATGTCCACGAGTTCATGTAGGTATTAGAGTGTCTTTTGGTGTTGATTTTAAGTTTTATTGTGTTGTGGTCTGATAGAATGCATGGAATTATTTCAATTTTTTTTTTTTTTGTATTTGTTGAGGTTTGTTTTGTGTCCCTGTATGTGGTCAATTTTAGAGAAACTGCCATGAGCTGCTGAATAAAAAGTGTATTCTTGGTGCTTGGGTGGAATACTCAGGTGTCTGTTAGGTCCATAATCCCTTGTTTTTCCATGCTTTCTTTCCAAATTGTGAAGTCATTGATGTTCAAAAGGATGCTTTTCCTGTCTTAAAACTTTAAAACTCCTCACTAGCATACAAATACATATGTCACACAGACTGATGGATCTGGAAAACCGTGACATAGTCCTGGGCTAAACTGGAAGCAAAGTTCTTCTTTCCCTTATCACTGAATCCCTGTTATAGGAAGACAGAGCAAAAGGCCATGAACCATCATGGAAGCTACCTATGTCAAGATATTAGATAAGTGACTTGCTTATTATCTAAGTTCCTCAATCTAAAACAGATTGAATATCCCTTTCTGAAATGCTTAGGGTGGAAAATGTTTCAGATTTGGGTTTTTTTTCAGATTTTAGACTATTTGAAAAGACATAATGATGTAACTTAGTAGGGAGCCCAAGTCTAAGCACAAAATTTGTTTCATATATCATATATACATACTGCATATGATATTTTATATGCATTTTTATTGCACCTGCCTTTTGACTGCAACCCATCACTGAGATCAGATATGCAATGCCAGTGCTGAAAAAGTTTTGGATTTTGGAAGGATTTTTAGATTAGGAATGTTCAGCCTGTAACATGTACAAAGTGAGAGTAAGGGGTAAAAAGAAGCGTGCTAAGACTTCCAGGTAGCTGAAGTTTCCTTAGCTATGAGCAGTGGCTCCTTTGATGGCAGCTCCAAATTTTTCTTAGTCTATTCAAATAATGAGTTGAGAAAAAATGATCAGGAAACCCTCACCTTTCTCAATTGTTAGTCATGAACTGGACTTTACCTTTACTACTCAACAAAATGTCAAACATACAGTGTACACAGTGTGGTCTTATTGGCCTTAGGTAAAATGAATTGTAGGTCATTCTATTTGACATTATGGCAAGATGAACGTTTTGTGTAAAATTTAGACTGCTGCTGGGCATGGTGGCCCACTGGCTCATATCTATAATTCCACACTTAGAAGGCAGAACCAAGAGGACTGAGAGGTCAAGGTTGGCCTGGGGTACATAGAAAGATCCTGTCCCAAATATGCAAATTAGTGTGCTCAAAGTGAAAATGAAATGCTTTTAAAATAGGCCTGGGAAATTGCTCAGCCGATAAAGTGGAGTTCAGGCACCCAGAGCCCAAGTAAAAGCCAGATGGGTATGGTCGTCCTCCTGTAAAATCCCAGTGCACTGCCAGGGTAAAGTAAGCAGGCTAACCAAACCAGCCAAACTGACAAGCTCTGGTGTTAAGGGAGAGAACCTACCTCAATATATAAGGTGGAGAGCAATCACCCTACACCAAACTTTGACCTCCACTGGCATGTGCACACACATGCACCCACACACATGTGAACATACACATGCATGTATCCACGTACATATACATGCATGCAAAAAGGAAATAGTAATAATAGTAATAAAACATGATATCAAGGGCAGAATTAAGAAAGAAATTGATAGAATTTACTTCATAAAATTCCCTGTTTGATAGTTAAAATGCCCAAGAATTGAGTTATAATTAAACTAACCCTTTTGTCATATATCAAATTAGAAAAAGAAAATATATTGTCATATATCGATGAAGAAGCATACATTTATACATTTTTCCATATATCGAAAATGCAAAGGAAATACTATAAAATATGCATACCTTTTGACCCAGCAATAGCCATTTTAAGAGGTCTTCCTAGGAAAGTAATGGAAGATGTACACTAGGGAATAACTCTAAGAATGAAAAAAAAAACAAAACGAAACAAAACAAAACAAAACAAAAACAAAGGTTGGCACAGGGGCTCCGCAGTTAAAAAGAACATAGTTCTCTTGCAGCGGGCCTGAGTTTGGACCCCAGTATCCACACTGAGTGACTCACAACCATCTGTAACTCCACCTCCAGAAGATCCAGCACACTCTTGTGACCTCTGTGGGTATCTGCACTCACATTCACATCACACACACACACACACACACAATTTTCTAAAAATCTTTGTAATTTGAGGATTTCATGCACGATTACACGGCCTTTGCATCCTTTCCATCCCTTCCTGCTCTACTTCCTCCCACATTCCCACCAATCCCCCCTCTCAAATTCATGACTTTTTCTTCTATGTTTAATTTTGTTCTTTTTATTTGCATGTGTTTAGGGCTGACCCCTTGGAAAAAGAAAACAAAAACAAAAACAAAAAACCTGGTCCTTGCCCCCTCTATGGGCTTTGACAGACTATAACTTTTCATCTCAGGCGGGACCTTCTGAAGTTTTCTTCCATCCATCTTGCATGTTGACTGGTGTGGCCTTTGCAGGTCTTCTGCAGGCAACCATATGGGATAGGTCATGGGAGCAGCATCCTTGTCCTGTCCAGAAGAAACTATCACAGAGTTGTTTGTCATCCCAGTCCTCAGCCTCTTACACTCCTACCTCCTCTTCTGCGATGTTCTGTGCCTTAGGTGTACGGTTGTGTGGTAGATGTCCCACTTGAGGCTGGGCACCACACGGCCACTTATTCTCCACATTTTGACTGGCTGTGGAGCTCTGCAACAGTTTCTGCTACAAAAAGAAGCCAGGCTTGGTAGCTCATACCTTTAATCCCAGCACTTGGGAGGCAGCAGAGGCAGGTGGGTCTCTATGAATTCAAGGCCAGCCTGGTCTACATAGCAAGTTCCAGGCCAGCTGGGGCTACAGGGAGACCTTGTCTCAAAACCTAACGCTAACACTGATTCTTTGTATTTTCACCAGTTGTGGATCTAGCAGTTTCCGAAAAAGAAAAAAAGAAGCTTCTTTGATGAGATGTGACAACTGCCCTTATCTACGGTTATAAGGATATATTTAGAAAACTGTTAGGAACTGTATTACTTTAGTAATGTGGTAGTAGTAGTTTCTTTTCTAGGTCCTGTGACCTCCCTACCACTGTTTGGCTATGTTTACAGTATGAGTTCCCTCAGGTTGAGTAAACTTCAGGTCTAATTAGGCAGCTGTTGGTTGCCTCCAAGATACACGTACCACTATTGGAATATCTTGCTAGTCAAGTCATTGCTGCAGTTCTCAGGTTTTATAGCTATATAGGGCTGTTGATAACCTTTCTCGCTCAGCAGCTTGTACAGCACTGACACTATGAGAGTTAGTCCCTAAGGAGGAGGATTCCGGTCAGTATAGCTGGATTCCTCCAAGTCCTGTGACCAAAGTGTGTGGTGTCTTCAGCAACAGGGTCTTACCTTAATGTTCTGGCAGGCAACTAAGAGCAATGACAATAGCCTGTAACTCCAACTCCAGGGGAGACTACATCCTCTTCTGGGCTCTGTGGGTACCTGTACTTATTTACACAAACCCACACAGACACACACACAGACACACATACACACACACACACACACACACACACACACACACACACAATTAAAAAAATAAATAAATCTTTTTTTGAAAAAAGAAAATGAATGAAACCTGCATATTACCACTATCAAACTCATGATATTAACAAGAAGCATGGTAAGTAACTTAAAGGAACTTACAAATAAAATATACAAAGCAATATTATGTGTATGCATAGGTGCATATACATATGTGTGTTTAACATGGATGAGTATTTGAAAATTATTTTCACTTGAATTTTCACACTGCATTTTTCTTATTTTTATGTCATAAACATGTAGAAGAAATAATCCTTATTTAGAAAGAATCTTTTTTTTTGTCTTTTTGAGAAGTTTTGGCATCAGTCTTCATTTTAGAATTAGTAGTGGAGTTTATTCATTTTTAACCCAAGATGAAATTTACATTTCATATTTTTTGCTAAGCCCTTTCTGAATTCCCCTATCCTATCCCTAAAAGGATTAGAAACTAATAAGTCTCTACCAGGGTAGAAATCTATGTTCATGAACTCTTTGAGTGACATTTATATTTGACATTTCTGTAGCTGCCTCTCAGCCCATATGTAAAATAAAGTGGTTTTAAGCTTTCCAGTGTTAGTTATCTTACTCACTACTTGATAAAGAAAACTGCACACAAACTAAATTTACTCATCAAGCAATTAGTCCATTTACATGGAATGGTATGGCATAAGGAAGGTCAGGCAAATGCTGCATTATAGGTCTTATAGGACAGTGTTACTTTCATCTGCTCTTTTGAAAATAAAGCTATTCCAAACCATGCTCCTTTGATCCTCTCATCTGTTTAATTTGTTTGGCTGGGGTTTTGCTTGTTTGTTTGTTTGTTTCTTCAAGCCAAGTCTATAAGTGTTGGGTTTGGAGACTTACAGCATTCAACAAGGTTAAAGGATTATAGAGCTGTCTTATTTCTCAGGCTTAACACCCTTAAATTTTGCTGGAGATAAATGATATCTTTAAGTGTCTATACAAAGAAATTCTAGTAACGTGTCACACTAATGCAACAGCTGTGCTTCATAGAGTGTTTTCCCACGTCATTTTTTGGATCCTCACAGGAAGCTTATGGGATAAAAAGGAAAATTCTGCTGATTGAGGAAAGACTACTGACCACTGAAGTTTGTAGAGGATCATATGTCACCCAAAGAATTGTTCCCTTTCCAAAAAGTAGGATCTAAGCTATGAGTCCACTTAAAGTACACAGCCAATGACAGCAACTTCACCTACTTCAGGCAGTCTCCCCCCAAATCAATGACTTACTGCACCCTTCTGGACCTATAAAGCCATTCAGTCATTCAACAATAATGCCTTGAGCTCTTGTTGTTAGTTAGGCTCCATTTTAGACATGACCCCGTCCTCAAGGACATTACATTCTACATGATATATCAATGTCAGATGTGGGGCCGGAGATATGGCTCAGTGGTTAAGAGCACTTGCTATGCAATCAGGAGGACTTGAGTTCAGAGCCTAACACCCATGTAACAGGCCAGGCATCTGGCAAAATATCTGTAACTTCAGATCCAAAAGATCTCATGTCTTCTAGCTGTGAATACATAGTTCCCCACACACTCATGCACACATAAACAGAAAGAGAAACAGAAACAGAGAGAGATCTTTAATAAAATGAAATGAAACGAGCATAATGGCTAAGTACTTTATCATTTATGACCAAGACAGATGTACACCATAGAACTCTGAGATACAGGGGAGAGAATATTGAAGGAAACTTAGAGGAGACCATGATGGCTACTAAATGTGTGTTCCTGATTTTAGAGCATCCCTGCATCTTCACATTGCTTTGCTGTCATTTGTTTAATAAAATGATGGTAAGTTGGACCAAGTGTTCTTGAAGGACTCTCCTTGTCTAAATACTTTCTGGTCTAAAATATTTTCCTTAAAACTCAGAATGTAGAGTTTGAGGTCAGCTTGGGATATAGGAGATCCTTTCTTGAAAATTTTTTAAGTGTTTAGAATGTAGTTTGAGATTATGAAAATGAATCATAGAGATTATAGAACTCTTAACACTCAAATACCCCCTTCAAAAATAAACTTGTATTATGTCATTTCTTCATTCATCCTTTCTTTCATTTATGCATCTCTCTCTTGCTCACTCTGTGTGTGTGTGTGTGTGTGTGTGTGTGTGTGTTCCTGTGTGAGTACACACACATATAGAACAATCTTAGGTTCCAGTCCTCAAGTGCCATCCACCTTTTTGTTTATTAAGACATGGTCTCTCACTGGCCTGAAGCTGGCCAAGTAGGCTAGGCTGACTGGCCAGTAAGCCCCAAGGATCCATCTATTTCTGCATCCTCATGCTGAGATTACAAGCATGCATCACCATGCTTGGCTTTAAAATGCAAATGAACAACATTGGGGATTCTAAGAATCAAGGTCAGGTCCTAGTGCTTACAAGACACTTTACTGATTGAGACATCTCCCTAGCTGCTATATCCATTTTTTCACCCATTTGTTTATCATCCATACTTTTAGCAAGAACTTATTGAGATAATCACCATATGCCAAGTTTCAGCAGAGCGATTATAGCAGTCATTAGGTCCAGGGAAATAGAAATGCCCAACTAAGAAGGCTGTTACAGAACATTAGGGATATTACTCCTAAGAGCAAGGGATGGTCACTGAGAGTTTAAAGCAAGAATATTTCATAATCAAAATGAAGTTTCTGCAACGTGTGGTAGTGCATCCCTATAATCCCAGCCCTGAGGAGCCAGAAGGACTGCAAGTTCAAGGTCAACCTGAGCTAAGTGGTGAGACCTTGTTTTAAAAAGAATGATGAATTGGAGTCCAGTAGAGCAGCTGCAGAAAAGCAATAGTGATTCTGGTAGTTCAGTTGAGAAATGGGGGTAATGTGGATTAAAATACTGACTGCCGATGTGGAAAGAAATGTATAGATACGGATGATACTTAGAATTCAGAAACTTATTGAATGAGTAGGGAAACTGAGGGTGAAGGCTTGAGAATGGTCCTTGAGTTCGTGCCATGAGCATCTTGTTAGTCATGTGTTCTTTACAAAGATGACAATAGCTATGAAGAATGACAGGTCCAGAGAGAAAACGCTGAGCTGAGCTTTGGCATCATGTGTTGAGATGCTTGCGAGTCATCAGAAAAGGTAAATGCTGAGTTCATTATTATACAATTTGACGCTCTGAGCACACTGGACTAGGAGTGAACACTGGAACATCAGTGACCTATAGCACCTATTTGAGGAAGTGAAGGAAGACAAGATATCCTAACCCTAGATGCAGGACAGTGAAGAGTGAGAGGAGGAAGGATGTGAACAAAAGGCAGAGAAAGCAGGGCAGAGAAAACCATCAGGGTCCGTCAGAGGTGTAGCAGGAAGGCTGGAGACTATGAAAAAGAAAATGAGCCTATCCAGGGAGCTGACAAGATGTCTCGAGAAAGGAAGACTGAAACTGGCCTCACAGGGTTAGAGACAGGAATCTTAAGAGCAGCTCAGTAGTTTGATGGAGACTGAAGTTAGATCAGCTTGTCAGCAAATGATGGGCATGTCGCATGGGAAGATCTGTGCAGAAAGCACTGGAGGAAAGGATAGAAGGCAAGAACTGGGTCTGGGTGCATTTTCATAACTGGAAAGAGATGAGAGCATGTTTGATGGAAGAAGTCTTTCCATAAGAAGAAACACAATGCAGGGAAGTTTCAGAATGAGGCTGAGATTCCTATTGGAGGAAGATGAGGAAGGAACACTGGGTACATTTGCACACTCTGACTTTTTGGAGGAGAAAGGAGTGGCTATAGACAGACAGAGGGGAGCTTTTACGTGTTGGAGCTTGTTATTTTACATGCTGTGGATCATTTTGATGACACATCCCAAGTCTGCTGCATTAACCAAATATATGGGGTAAGGACATCCTGTTCCTTTAACACACACAGTCGCAAATACATACTTAGGTCATAAAAATGGAGATAAAAGGGGAAATGGCTCATTTATCTCAAGAGAACTAAAATAACAACAGGAATAAGCCTGAGGACACCAGGAGCAAGTTTCATTCCTTAAGGTTCATAGAAAAGACTCAGTTAAAGTCTTTGCCTTAAATTAGATGCAAACAAGCTTTAAAAATTAATCAAGTATGTTATTTAGTTCCCTGCCCTGAGGTATAACTAGTTGACCTGGACAGCTAATATGGAAAGTAAAACTTTTCATTTCTGTTCCTTGGCATTCTTCAAAATGATGTGCAAATCAGAACCAGCTGAATTAAACGGGTAATGTCCGGCACTTGAATGCAATGATTAATGGTGCCTACACAGTAATTTATGGAAAAATGCTATCGAGCAAGGATGTTATCATGACCATTTTTACCATATACCGTGGTTCAATACATGTATAAGACATCACCTTTTCTAAAAAATACAAAATAAATTTACATTATCTATTTTTCTCCACATTATCAACCTTAGTAGACCCTCCTCTTACCCCTTCCTGGACAACCACCACCGTTGCACATGCATGCTGAGATGTCTCGTAATAGCACAGTGCTTCAGAGTATCATAATAAAAGGATGGAATGGAATAAAGAGATGAAAGTAAAGAAATTCACACACTATAATGCAGATTCATCATTCTTAAAATCCAAAGTGTATGTATGGGTGCATTTTGATTTATTAAAAATATTCCCCAGTGAAAACAGAGAACTTAAAATAACCAAAAATAGTTTTTGCATCACTTCCTATTTCTAGCTTTTTACATTTGTTTTATGCTATTTAAGATTCAGATTCATGATACACAAAGAAGTTTATCTGATATACAGAGCAGAGCCATAAACCATATTTTATGTATAACAGTGATTAAATGCACAGTTGATATATTTCACTGAGATGGAAACCATGTCGAAAGGCTTACATTTGATAACTTTCCTTTTGGGGGGCATTAGTAAATTATTTAAGTTGAAGAATAAAATGACTTGTTTGTGAATTTACATGCTCTTTTTAATCATCTTTAGGTAATGCTGAGACGGTAAAGAGGCTGAATTACATGCAGCAGTGGGAGTCTGCTGTGTAAAAGGCTGAGGATCATTTTGTATATGAGTCCATGAGGAATATTCTGTTCAAGGAGTGGAGGCGAAGAAAATTGCCTAACTCATGAACCACACATTAAGAGCGTAGTCAGCTGTCATGAATGCGTATCCAACAACAAACCATTATGTATCTTTGGTTTAATTACACGTGCTTATTATACACCTGTACTGCAGAACAGAGGCTGCTATTGGCATTACTTGTGGTTTTCTCTATCAAAACAGCATCTGCATTATGAAGCTTATCAAGGGCCTGTAAAATTTCCCTGACTTGAGTGTGTAAATCCCTTTATTCTGTGTGCCACCTAAATAAGATTGGTGGTGGAGGATTAAGAAATATTTTAATCATGTTAGCAAATGATTTCTAAATTTAGAGATAGAATGAATTAATAAGCACAAGAAACATCAGCAAATTACTAAGGCTTTCTAAATCAACCTGCTCCTTAGTAGGAAATAAAAAAGTTACATGAATTCAATGTTTAACTTTTTTTCTAGGGGTCCATCTTAACTTGTCTTAATTATTTTGATGATGATGTTTTTATTTAGAGTACTTTAGAAAAGGGAAATCTTGAACTTCCAAATCATTAGGGATAGGTGGTTTCTAACATGTCACATTAAATCAATAATCTAGATAAATTGTTCTTTTGAAAGCATTACAACTAAGTAAACAATAGTGAAACACTGTATGGAAAATTGCATTTTAGAGGTAACAATATATAGGTAAATGGCTCAAAAGAAAGAAATTTTATGACACAGTTCATTTATTTGCATCACCCAAACTTGTTACTTTTGTATCTCAGAGTTCTCTCTTGATTCTGACACACGGCATGCTTATTTTCAAAACATCTCAAAGTCATTAGTCCCATTTTTTTAAATTTCACCATTGTCCACTCAAATTAATCTGGCTACAACACTCTTTTAATCCTGTGGCCCTTCCTTTCTGAAAGGACACAAGTGTGTGTGCACTATGGCAGACAACACCTCCCAGTGAACATAATCTTATTATCATAATGAAAATGACACCATTTCAGAGGAATAAACAACAAATGGTGCCCAATGCCCAGAGAAAATTAAAATTCTATTTGGAATTCCCACTTGGTCTTGGATCAGTCCCACAGATGAAGTTTGATAGTTTCTCAGGAAGATAAAAGCTTAATAATAAGGGGTTTGGACCCATGAAGAATCTGAGAATAATAATAGCAAAAATAATATGATTGATTTATAGTAGACACCAGCAAAGAACAGATGGTAGTATGGAAAAAATACAGTCATTTTAACAGAGACTCTTAACATGAAACAAATAGGAATTGTATTTTTTTTACAAATACAAAAAACCAATCTCTAAAGATGCAAACAGATTTTTAAAAATATATCTCTGCTACTTTTTTTCTTAGACTAAAACATAACACCAAATATGAAGAATGAAGCCAAAAAAAGTTTAGTTCTTGCTGATGTCAAATTTTAAGGTTTTTATAACCCCTTTGTTCACAAAATTGGAGACACTAAGATAAATTAATCACTTTAATATTACACTACAAGTTCTCAAACTACTTTACCTCTCCATTTTATCTATATAGATTATTTATTAACTCTTTTTGCTTAAAAGTAATTAATTTTGTTCAGCATTGCAGCAAAAATTTTCCTGGGAATTGCTTTTGCTTTTCAGATGCCTAGAACAATGGGCGATTTTTTTTTTTTATGAATTTAGATGACCTTTACAATATCTATTACATATTTTTGCAAGTCAGCAAATTATTTCATTTTTTTCTCTCTAGTATGGAAATTTAATCTAGGTATTTATTTCACTTTCTATAACCTATTTGAAGAAAGACTAACTACCCTCCAGTTACAATTACATTATGCATTCAAAACAGATACTATAAATTATGTAATCTAACAAGAAATTATAGATGGTTTATGGGGAAGAGACAACCATGAAACTTCAGCTGTTAGCCACAGAATGCAGCTTCCCTGTCTCCCATCGCAGAAAAAAAAGGAACCCAGGGAGTCTGTATTTGAACAGTTTTATTGCACTTACTCTCTTTCATGTCACTGTTTATAAGAAGGAAGAGCAAGACCCCCAACTTCAAGTCTATATCATGGATAACAGTGAACAGAGAAAAAGCTGCACAGCATTTGTCAGGACTCTTCTGTGGAGATTCATTCTAACACCCAATTAACGACAGCAAAACCAGGGAGACCATGTTACTCTGCTGTACTACCTCAATGAGAACATACGCCAACTACTTTTCCACTGCAATTGTTAGTAGGGAATGGAATACTTCATCATGAATAAAATCACTATGTAGGAGCTGGGGAAATAGTGCAGCAGATTTGCCACTAAGCTCTAGGAACTGAGTTCAGATGGATCTCCAGACCCATGTAAATTCAGGTGCTGTAGCCTACAATGTGCAATCCTGTACTTCTATTGGGTGAGCTAGCCTGGTGAACAAGGGAGGACAAGGTGGAAAGTGAGGACCTACACTCAAGGTTGTCCTCCACTCTCCCACATGTGGCCTATACTCATACACAAGCATGCACACATACACATTATACATACATACATAAATACATACATAAAAATTAAGTTTAAAAATCACTCTGTAAGTTTTCAGGCCTTTCCAACCATTTTAAATTCAGCCAAGTTGAGGTAGGGAGCCTATGAAGTAAAGAGTGACTCCTGTATGGCCAAAGTGTAGCGATCAAGAGTCTGCTAAATAATGATCCTTGGACAGGATCCCTTTTTAAACTTCACCCACCCAAGGCTCAGGAACCATCATGGAAGAAGGGGTGGAAAGATTGTAAGAGCCAGAGAGGATGTGTATGACCATCTGGAAAGAGTCCTACAAGCTCCTGGGAACCTGCTCATATGATTCAATGGCATAGGTGTCAACATATACAAGTCCCATGCAAACTCAGGCAGACAGTAACCCAGTATAGAATTGGAATAATGAACAGCAGACCCCAATCTTATCTAAAGGAATGTTGGTGACTGATTGCTGCTAGATGAAGAAGAGCTGATCTTCCTAAAACAAGGGACTCTAAATAGGCTGACTAGACTCAGTGGATAGACTTGCACTGCAGAACGGCTGGGGACACTGACAGCCCAGTGGGCAGTAACAGGGATGACAGTGTACATGGGCCCCAGTTGGGGGAAGGCTATGGGAGGGTGCCAGTGGAGATGGAGGTATAAAGATGATTGAGATTCTTTGAGATGTTCTGTATGAAATACACAAACACACACACACACACAGTCAATAAAAAAGAGTGACTCCTGTGAGGCCCTGTTGCAGAGATGAAGGTCTTGCTCTATAGGATGCAGCAATGCAAGGAGGGGAAACCTGGCTCTGTCACTCACAGGCATCCGAGGGGGATGGGAAGTCCAGGTAAGAGTGAAACCCATGAACTTTGGAGTCATGCAGACTTAAATTTGTGATTCCTTCCCACCTTACTTTTCTTTACCAAGAGTGCAGATGTAAATTGCTGACTAAGATTCATTGAAAAATAATGTAGCAGCATCTACCACAACACGATGGCCATGTGGGGCAAGGCTGGGTGAGAGGAGCCTATGGTTTTGATGGTTCACAAACTGAGGCTCCAGGAGTCAAACAAGTAAGAGACAGAGAGAACACTCTCCCTCCCCCTACAGCACACACCTTCTGAGTGACAGTCATAGCAGCTCTTCTCAAACCATGGAAGCCCATGGAGAGATGTGCAGAGTTCTGCGTTATAGAAAATTAATGTCCTAAAACACTTTACAGAAGAAAATCGTATAAGAAATCCAGTTGTAGTAACATACATTTCACTAACATAATTTCTTGTGTTTATGCTCGCAGCAATTATACTGTACCTCAAAGTCTAAGAACAAACTGTGTATTAAAACATCCTACCCCAATGAAGCTGAACCTTTTCATATTCAAGTTTGTAAATAGACTCCATTCCAATTCTACTGAGGTCTCGGAGTACCACATACTTGTTTTGCTTTATCTTTATGTGCACAGAAGTATTTCTTACGCTAAGAATAAAAAGCCTCCCTCACTACAAGTTACTTTTGATCTGCAATTTTCATCCTTAAGCCAACAGATGGATGCATCCTTAAATGAACGCATGAGGGTTGCTTCTTGGGACTCATCAATCTGCTCTTTGCCCTTCTGTTGTCCACGTTTAATTTAATGTTGGTCTCCCATAGTCTTTCTACACTGATTGTTTTGTTTGATTCTGGGTACTATTTATTTTTTGGTGTAAGATGGGGAATTTCAAGTAGAATCCTAGATTCATGAATGAAAATAAAACTGCTTTGCAGTTTTAATTTTCCCATCATGACATAGATAAGAATAAGATAAATTATATACACTGGATTATGTCCTAAGCTGTGCAGTGGCTGAACTGTGTTCCCCCAAAGAGACATATTCAAATCCTGATCTCAAATATCTATGAATGTGACCTTATTTATAGAGTCTTTACAGATGGAATCAAATTAAGAAAAGGGCGTCATGGATTAGGGCGGATGTAAAGCCAACGGGTTAATCTTGATCAGAGAAAGGAAGATTTGCTTACTGGAGTACAGAGGATACACATGTCATGTGACAATGGAGACAGAGGTTGGAATGATGCCAATATAGGCCAATGCTTGCTGATGACCCTCCAGAAATGAGAGAAAAGTCTGAGACAGATTTTCTCTTCAGTCCACAGAGGGAATCAACCTTGGAGAGACTTTAATCTTAGATTACTGGCCTCCTGAGCTGTAAGGAAATATATTTGTACTGTTTTAGGCTGCTCAATTGGTGTCCATTTACTATAACAGTCCTAGAAAACTTATATAAGCAGTATGTGTAAATGTGTAAAATACCATACCTCAGATTGTTTTCTGGCATAGGAAAGGCTGAGGTGGTCAGGACTCACATAGTTCCAGCCTCACAGATAAGAAACGCCTACTTTCTATTTGGAAATTTCTTTTGAATGTTCAAAAAAACCTAAGAATGGTGATTTACCTTTCCTAACAATATAAGTACACTTTTAATTTACCCTCAGTGTCGCCTAAAATTACTGACAGCTTGGAAAGAAATAATTAATGAAAGTTGTAAGCCACAATTGTTTGCTGTAGAATCAAGGTTTTGCAGGAACATATTCATCTCCTATTGGAAGCTGTGCCGTCCATCGCCAGTTGCCTCCAAATCAATTTCCATTGTAAATGGGAATTGGATTCTCTATGAAAAATGAGCATGTCAATCATTCAGTAATACAGATCTATTAAATTTCAAACCTTTCAGGAAGGGAAAAAAAGGCTGTTAGCATAATTAGACTCTTCTGGTTGGTTGCTGAAGTTTCCTACTTTTGTACCATGAGAACGAATTGTTTAATTTTAAAAAGAGAGTCAATAAAGTGTTGCATAGGCAAGGTATAAAATTTGTATTTTTCTGGCTCTGATGTTTACCTGACCCCATCATGGTACTAGAGAAATAAGACAGAAGACCTCCATGGTTCCCTTGCCTTGGAATTTTCTTCCTACACACACATACACACACACACACACACACACACACAGAGGACTGTTAGCTTTGTCAGTAACAAGATGTAAAGGAGACACAAACCTTACTGTGCCCTACATTTAACCAATTCTGATTCCCTTCATAAACTTCTCGTTTCAAGTGTGTCCTTTGAGCCCCATTTAGAGAAAATCAGCCTGTCTGTGATCAGAAACTGACCAAGCACCCCACCTCATGGCTCCTGAAAGCCCATTGTGTTGAATCTTAGAGTCATGGAGTAGGTAGTATATTGTGGGGAAACTTAGAGTCTATCCCTGCTTCCTGGAAACACAGCTCTGTGTGAATCTTCAGTGTGAAACTGTCTTGACTGTTTTATGATACTATCAGATTTTTTTGTTTTTGTTTGCTTGTTTTTTAATTTCATGTGTATGAGTATATCACCTGCATGTGTGTTAGTGCATCCATGTCCTGCAATGCCCTTGGAAGTCAGAAGAGGGCATCAGGTCCTCTAGAACTGGTGTTATCGATGGTTGTTAGCTGCCATGAGGGTGCTGGGAATCGATCCTGGGTCCTCTGCAAGAACAGCCAGTGCTCTTAACTGCAAAGTCATCTCTCCAGTCCCCACTATCAATTTTTAAAAGCAAAAAATATTTCAAGTCTTCCTGTTAATCTTAGAGCAAACAATTTAAAATGGCCTCTGAGGCCCTACAGGATCCAGATCTGCTCTGCCAGCAACTCCCCCATGGCACTCACTCTTTGCTTCAGGACCCCTTCAGGCCCTCAGATGTGATGATCCCGCCTGTCGCAAAACATACAGTAGTTCCCTTTATCTGAGCCTTTCTTTGCATGCTTTCAGTTACCCAGAGTCAACCGTAGTACTGCAGTCTAAAGACATTACATGGAAGATTCCAGAAACAAATAATTTATATTTGAATTGAGCTCCAGTCTACTTCAGGTCACTTGAGGCAGGACTATTGACCTGCATACCCACGCTGCCTGTGCTGTCCACCCACCAGTCACTTAGCACCTGAAATCCTTCTTCTGTCCCCCTTTTTACTTAAATAATTCCAATTTATACTTTAGGTTTCATCTGGGTCTCTGTTTCCTTTGAGTAACCTTCCTTTACCCTGCAGACAATGCTAACTGCCTATACCTAAACTCTCATGACATTCTTCTCCCTCCTAGCATCACTAAGAATGGAATTTTACGCAGGATTAGTATGATGATTTTATTATCTGCTATTACATTCTGTAGAATTTAAGTTTGTTTGTTTGGAGTGGTACTGGATATTGAATCCAGGGCGTCACACATGCTAACCAGGCATCTTAACATTGAGATCTAGCCCCAGCCCTCTGGTTTTTGTAATTTTTTTTTTTTAATTTTAGAACTGGCTTTTACTAAGCTGAGCTCAGTCTGAATCCCAGGCAGAACTTGAACTTGAAACCTCCTACCCTAGCCTCTCAAATAGCTCAGATTACAGGACTGTGCCACCAGGTCCAGATAGTTTATTTGTATTTTTTTTATCACCAAATCCCTTGCACTTAGACATAACCTAGCACATGTCAGATTCTAAGTAAATACCTACTGAATAAATTTATATTTCCAATGAATTAATTGGAAGTATAAACTTTTTCAACTTAATATTCAGGTTAATTGGATATATTCAGTGCTTTTCCTGAGTCCTGTTGCTAGGTATTCCAAAGATCTGCTCTGCACAAAACTGTGGAGAAGAGACAATTGTGTACACTGTCCCTCAGTCACTTCTCACCTCAGGAATTGGCATTCCTCCCTCTCAAATTTGTGACTTGAAGGAAAAGAACCGTGGCAGCATTTGGGCATCTTCGAGTGACACAGGGGACACAAGGCCATCCTGGTATGTCTGGAGTCTTCCTCCAGACCTGAAGACAGAAGTCAACCTTGCTTACAGCTCAGCTGGGCCCTTTCACACCTGTTTCAGGCATCAAGCTTGACAAGAAAATTATGGAAATGGGTAATCCCTCACATACATTGCAGAATGAGCTGGGAAACCCTTAAAGCACTCCAGGATATAGGGACTTGCCCCTCCTTGTCTAAAGGTAATCATCTGTGTTTGGAAGTCTGATCAGGTTGCCATCTGCAAAAATCGCAGCCCTAGTGATAGCTCTCTATTCAATATGCATCTAAAAAGCCCTGAGTATATTATTCCTTCCAAAGTCAGCTACAATTGAAGCCACAAAATTGACTCTGCATCTTTCTATCTTGAGCAGTGACAGAGGAATAGCAAGTGTTGTTTTTTTTTTTTAACTAAAATGCTCATTTTTAACCAACTTCTTCTTTGAAGATTTCTCTATCAGAAATGCCAAGAACATGATCTTTACTTTATAGAAGATGGCAGAGCACCAGCAAATCAATGTTTGAGTCCAGGGGCTGCTGTCATGTGCCTCAAGCACTTATCTAGCAACTGTGTACTTCTGCCAGCAATGTCATGCAGAATTGAGGGCAGGATTTATTCTAGAGGTAAGGGGACTCACAGCAGAAGGAAACTTCCTGTGTCTGTGCGTGTGTGCATGTATGCGTAGAGGGCTAGGGATAGACACACATACATCCTTGTCTGAAAAATGCCCAGACTAGTTTCAACGTTGATGGTTTGTAGCAATTACAGTCAAGAAAACTCTGGTGGCGGGGGGTCTCACTTAGTAAAAGAATGTATTTCTTTTTTTTAATACTCCATTTATTATTTTTATTTTATGTGTATGAGTATACTGCTTGCAAGTAGGTCAGTGCACCCATGTCATGCAATTCCTGCAGAGGTCAGAAGAGGGCTTTGGATCTCCTGGAACTGGAGTTACAGATGGTT
The DNA here is from genome assembly GCF_000622305.1 of Nannospalax galili. Lineage (NCBI taxonomy): Eukaryota > Metazoa > Chordata > Mammalia > Rodentia > Spalacidae > Nannospalax > Nannospalax galili. The sequence goes on from NW_008345290.1 coordinate 662,242, forward strand.
GTTAGCTACTGGTGCAGAGAACTGAACCCTGGTCCTCTGCAAGAGCAGCCAGTGCTCTTAACCGCTGAGCCATGTCTCCAGCCCGTAGAAGAATGCATTTCAGTGTCCACTTACCCAGTCTCCCCTCAAGCACTTGCAGTGAGTCAGGTGGCAGGTTTTTCACTGCATTCATCTTCGCAAAGAGTCCTTCACCTCCTCACTCAACACGTATCTCTCCTCTAGCAGACTTATTCCACACTAGGTTGCTTTAAGAGTGATTGCAATGGTGACTGGATAGACTATGAAAGCAAAGATAAGCGAAGGGAAATGTGGAAATTGCATGATAAAACCCTTAATCAGCTTGTTCTCACTTAGTTCACAGGGATGAAGTACCCATTTCAAGTGCTACCTCTCCAAAGGTTCTTGTGTCACATTTCAGGATAACAGCTTTTCTTCTGTGGAGCAGTCCTACACGGCAGGCACTGATAGGGGGTCTATGTGTGAGTTACTTAAAGTCTCACCTGACCATCACTATTATCATCCCCTTCTTACAGCCATAAACACCGAGGTTCAGAGACACTAGGCCGTTTGCCCAAGGTTAAATTTCTCATATATGATGAGCCGATGCAGGACAGGAACCTGCAAGTTTGTGGTCTACAGCTCTGCGCTTAGTTAAGATTTACATGAATCTTCTAGTTTTAACTGTTTTGTAGGGCTTACTAACTTCTAACAGTGTAAGAGGAAGCACTGAGAACAGATGATTTCTCTACAACTATATAGGCAAAGCCTGGCATTCAATAATATGAACATTGGTTCTCACCCCACCCCCCGACATACACACAGAGCTCAGAGTCAATCCGTTGTCCCTCCAAGCAGCCAAACCTCAAACATTTCACAAATTTGAATTTGGCTGTGCTGTAAATGATCTTTAGAGGTAGAAGTTGCTCAGGAACTGAAGTACATTTTAAAATCATAGCTCTAATATAGTATTGCATTTTTAAACAGAATGTAACTTCTCCAGACCTTTCCCCTAATATTTATGTCAAAATCTATAAACATTCTATATTATCTGTTCCCTTAGGATTACAGACATCAAAAGAAAGACTCACTCACTTAGCTGATCTTGCCGGCACATAGTCCAGTAAATTCCCTTGATACTTGTCAATCTTAAACAACCCCAAGTGGGAGACAACAGCTCTTCTGGAGGCTCCTTGTTGGGTCAGGATTGTGAAAAACAACATCCTCAGCCAGGCCTGTGTGAGTGGCAGCAGTCTGCTGTTCAGGCCCACAGCAAGGGGTTCTGACTCACAAAAGGATTGTCTACCACACAGATGATCAGATTTTTACCTTGTGGCAGCAAAGTGATGCTCAGACAATATCAGAACAAGAACCAGATGCAGCTGTTGTTTGCTTTCTCCTTTGCTTTCTCGTATCATGATGGAGCCTGCTTTGTTAAAACGCTTTTATCTATTCTGGTGCAGATGTCAAGGAGAGAGACGTGCTCCCTGTAGAAACTTCAATTTTGAATATTTTTAAAGCCCATCTTGTATCTTCCAGGCTAGATTCTTGCTAAGTCTTTATTTCATCATTTCATCTTGTCTTTGTCAGAATTCTACTCTTTGAACGCTTATCCAGATCAAACCTTTCTTATAAAATAATATAGGTGGTGTCAATAGTTGCATGGACTTTCCAGCCCTGCCCAGGTAAAAAGATGCTTTCCCTTATGTGTTACAACATTCATTGATAGTAAGCGCCATCTTGTCATATAATGGCAGTGATGTTTCTGTTGTTAAAAGACACCCTCAAGATCCGGTAACTGTGGATATGGAGCTATAGCCTTCATTGGCCCCCTACAAGCACTGCAGCCTTATGTGTTCCTAGCCAAGAACATTCTTCTTAGAGTGCACCCTTCATTCTGATGTCCAACTGGCAGGTCTGCACAGAGCCACTGTTGCTTTGGATAAGCACAAAGATAGGTAGGGCACATATGGGTTCCTTTTACCACATTTAACAGATACTTGAAGAGACATGGGTGAAACCACTGACTGTGGTATTTTTTAACACACATGCATACACATAGCCCATGCTGGCTGGGGAAGAGTGTTAGGATGAAAGGCATCCTGGTTTATTGGATGTATTGTGGAATCATTGGGCTGATACATCTTCACAGACTTCCAGCAGGTACAGAGATGCCACTGGGAGGGCTCTTCCTTGGGGAGAACCACCTGTCCTGTTCTTCCAGATATGCCCAATCTTTTGATACTGTAGCACAACACTGTCATTTATTTACAAAGCTCATGCTGTAGAACTCACAATTGAGTTTAAACAGAAAAAAAGTTCATGTTGTAGGCAAGGTTGTGATTTCGTGTTGGACCATATTCACAGCTATTCCACATGTGGCCTGAGGGCGCAGGTTGGACATGCCCAGAAGGGAGGCCACCAGCAGGAGAGTCTCTTGCCTTCCTTGCATCTCCTCAAGTCTTGCTGGCTCATCATTTTCCCCTTGGTCTGCACAGTGTCTTTTAATTTATTTTCATCTTTATATCTCATATGGAATGCTGTCATTCCTCTGTAGCTGTCTACCTATCTATCCAGCTGTGTTCAGTCTGTTTTGACAGTGGGAGAAGCTCCTGTTGATTAATTCCAAGTAGGATTACTCTGGTCTCAGAACCCTGGGACAGACAGTTCAGCCTATGAACAAATACAAATCCAGGCAGTTCTTGGAAAAATCTTTTGCAAATTACCTTGGAATCTTCCCAATCTTAGACATGTTACAAAGAACATAAAACTAGATAGCTTATAGATACTTAGAGGCTAATAAGCTGATCAATAGGTTTTGATAAGGTTTTGGATTCTTTTTAATTATTGTGAATTTCATACAATACATTTTGATCATATATATACATATTTGATCAATGATATATGCCTATAGAATATACTTAGGCTTGTAGAATCAGATTTGTTTTCTCAAATGCCCTGTGGTGTGGGTTCATTCACTGGAGCCTGGTCAGCCCACTAAGAGACTCACCCTTAAAGATGAGACTGAATCTCCCTCCCAGCAGTCATCAGTTGCCAGCAGTTCCTCAGAAATGGTTGGGGTTTCTTACTCACTTCTCCAAGTCTATGTTGGGATTTTGTCTGGCTTGAGCTTACTAGGGATTTGTCTGTGCTGTCACCATTGCTGTGAGGGACCAGCTGTCTGGAAAACTGTCTCCTCGCAGTCATTCACCTCCTCTGGCTCTTAAATTGGTTCCACTCCCTCTTTCAGAATAATTCCTGAGCCCTGGGATGCAGAATTGTCAGTTCATTAGCCAATCCTATAATATGACCAGAAGTTAAAGGAAGCAGGAAACCTCAGGAGCATTTGTAAGGTTCATGGGAAGCCAGTTCAATTGTCTGATTGCTTCAGAGAGAATTTCTTAACAAAAAGTAAGAATTTTCAAATATATAAAACATAGAATTTCATTGCCATGATTAAACTGTCCTGTTAAATCCTTTTATAAAAATATTTATTTATTTTTATTTTAAGTGCATGAGTGTTTTGCCTGCATGTCTGTAAGTGCACCCATGTCTTACAGTGTTCGTGGGTGCCAGAAGAGGGCATCAGATCCCTGAAACTGGAATTAGGGATGGCTATGCGCTGCCATGTAGGTGCTGGGAACTGAATCCAGGGCCTCTGCAAGAACAGCTGGTGCTCTTAACCACTGAGCCATGTCCCCAGCTCCCTGCCTGATCCTTTCTTGAAAGTACTCCCAAGTAAAACAAAAAAATATTGTGCTCCAAGTTTTCACATTTAGAAGAAAGTCAATAAAGTTTATGGAAGGTCATGAAGAATGTAATGAAATGCACACAATCTTTAATATGCAGAGAATCTCCAGACTTGAATTGCCTTTGACTTAGTCACTGCTTTCTGGACATTAGTGAGACCATGATGACGCGGGGAATCCCAAGCATGACCCACATCAAGGGCAATTTCTTCCTGATCATAGCAAATGGAAGATCTGAGTTTCTCCTGAACATGGTTTGTTTTGTCTGATGGATACCTGACTGGTAAGCAGGCCACTATTGCCCACTGATAGTGTTAAGCCCAGATCCCACGACCCCCAGTGACCACCAAGGAGTTCAGAGTGTATGCAATAGCAAAGAGCCTTTATTTGGGCTTAAGCTCGGGCCCTCAGATTTCACCGACGCAGCGGATCTGTACTGAGAACCCCAAACTAGGGTGGGGTACACTTTTATATGGAAGTTTCATGGAAGCCCATGCACACCAAACACCCTTTAAAATGATTGGATGGTCCTATGCCCTGAGTACGGGAATGATTCTTATTGGTAGGGGCTGTCTTTAGGGCATTGGAATGTGCTGACTGTTATCTGTGGGGCCAGAAATTTCTGTTTTTACCTTATAAAGCTGCTTGCTGTATGCCTGGGCTTCCTTGATCTATAGCTTTCCAGGATAGGGATGGAAGCTAAAGATTACAACATGCCTGAAACAGCTAGTCAAAATGGAGTTAGTGCTGCCTTAAGCCAAGTAAATTACAGAAGTAGAAAGAAGCAGTTAGACGAGTTGGGGGTCTCACAATAGGTGCCTACTAGCATCCCAGCACATGGGGCTTGAAGGTGGGCATTGTATTTTTGTTTTATCTCTACATCTCTTTAAAGTCTTTCCTCTTATCTTCCTCTTTCTGTTTCTATTTATTTCCTTTATCTACATTTAAGTACTCTGACAAAAGAAATACTCCACTATTAGGCATAGAAGAGGAAGTTGGGGCTTTTAGGAAGTTTCCCAGAGTTGACAGAAAACAACAATTAATTGCATGGCTTATAATATAAAACAGGTGAAAACAACAGAAGAATTGTCCTTTATTTCAGAAAAGAACTCGGGAGAAGACATTTTTGGCAGAACATGAGGCAAATAAAGAAAAAATCAAACTGAGATGAATATAGAGCTATAAATATAGGTAAAAAAAGAAAATCATTCAAGAAAAATGTAAATTTGCTTTAATGTTTGATATAAACAGTATAAGTAATTTGAAAACTTGTATCTGGACTCTGGAGGGTGCTTTACAGAGATTTTGAGAGGCTGTTAGAAATACAAAGTGGTAACAGAAGAGGAAAAATTATTTTTAAAATATATGAAATGAGACTAAAATAACAATTCCCAAATGCAGAGACCAGAGCAATGAGTGAAGCAAAGGCCAAAGTATAACAGAAGAAGAAAACCTTCCTGAAGGAACATTACAGCTCAGTACAACTGGTCAATATTTGGCAAAATTAGTAAAAAGGTATACTTCTAAATAAACAGAATTTTATATTCTTAGGAAGGGGGGAAATGTATAATTACCATGCATAAAAAAGGAGCAACAATTGGAATACTCTGATTTTCCTTTTCTAAATATTTACTGAAAGGAAAACAAAAATGTGATAACTATGCAACGTTGAGATATATAAAAAGGTAGAGAAGCAAGAATTCCCTATGCAATCTAGGTAGGGGACTGTGAGATGGCTCAGTGGGTGATTGTTGCACAAGTATGAGGATGAGTTTGGATCCGCAAGCCTATAAGCCTCATGCTGGGGTCTGGGGAGGACAGAGGAGGATTCCTGGGGCTTGCTGGCCAGCCAGCTTAGCCAAAAACCAGTGAGCTCCAGGTTTAGTGAGAGACCCTTGTTTCAAGGGAATAAAGCAATGATAGAACAGGACCCCTGAAGTCCTCCACTGGCCTCTGTACATACATGGGTAACCGTGCTCTTACACACACACACACACACACACACACACACACACACACACACTACCTCAAGTACTTTGCCATAGCAACAGAAAACTGATAAACACACAGCTGATCCTTAAATGACTCTTGGAAGTTATCTCTATTTTTCCCATTTCATGGACGGATGTTGTGCAGTGCATTGACTTCCCTCGGAATTACAGAGATCAGAAGATAGACGGAGAAGACACTCAAAACCAGTTCTAAATCCTCAGTGCAAACACCATTTCTCTTATTAATAAATGCCCCAAATATTAATGCACCTCTCAACTCCCACCTGTGAAGCTGCCTCATGCAACAGGTGGCAATTAACCCAGAAAAACACAATTGGCCAAAGTGCAGGAATAAACTGCAGAGTGCTTAGACCTTAATAGGACACCTATATCAAAGATCTACCACCCAAGGTTCAGGGACCCATGTGGAAGAGGTGACAGAAAGATTGTAAGAGCCAGAGGTAGTGGATGACCACATCCAAACAGAGTGTTACAGACAGCTGAGAAGTTATATGAACTTACAGCAAATGGTGACAGCATGCATAAGACCCAGACAAACTTAAGCCAGACAAATTCCAACATAAAAGTAGGGAAGAAGTTCCAGCCTTATCTAAGGAACTATTGGCAACCAATACCTGCTGGGAGAGGGAGAATCTGGTTTCTTCAAGGGTGTGATGCTAGATAAGTTAACCAGGCTCCAATGGCTGGACACACAGTGAAGGACATTTGGGAACAAAAATTTGACTCAATAGGTCTTAACATATATGACAAGAGTACATGAAATCTGAGGGGGGCACTAAAAGAGGGGTACAGATAACAGAAGAGATCTAAATATGATTAAAATATACTGTATAAAATACACAACAATTCAATTAGAAATAAAATTATAAATACCTCCATGATAAGAGAAATAGGAAAGTAGTTAAATACAATCATATTATGGAATATTATTGCCGCCATTTTTTTTCAAGTTCAAAAGCAATAGATGGCTTTGGGGGAAATGCGATATATTTTATTGCAAAGGAAAGGGACTATATGCAAGTTTGAATATATATTTATAAGGAAATACAACAAAACTGGCAGTCATTATCCCTTACTGCTGACATTTTTTGACTGATTTTTAAATTTTCTTCTTTAAAATACCCATATTTTTAATAATTTACATGCATTATATTTCAACCACAAAGAATATATCAAAAGATTTTTTTCAGTGATACAGAGGCTAAATATGAATTAGACTAGTGGCAACAACTATTTCAGAGAATTTCTTTCTGCCTTACTGAACTGGATTGTTAACACAAGCAGGTAAGTAATTCTTGGATTAAAAAAAAAGCTAATCAGAAAGATTGAAAGCATGCACAATCAGTGGCTTAAAACATCTCTTTCTTCAGTATTTTGGCATATTTTGCTGTTCAGAATGACTGTAACATAATTGCTGTAAATGTTGTTTGGTTGGTGGCAGAGAGATTTCTACAGATTATTTGAAGCTGCTCACTTATATTTTAAAAGAAATAACTCTGAAATTGTTTCTACATGTGGTTTCAATTTCCATGGACTCTTCCACAGTTTTGTAACAAAAGCACTGACATATTTATAATGGTGGGCAGTCTATTCTTGCTGGAGAAAAAGGGACTAGCCATCAAAAATGGAGGCTAGCAGTTCATGTAACCACAAGAGAGACACTCCCCACATTAAAGAGTCACACAGGGATAATCACATCCACCCAAGAACAAACTGTATGTAGTGGCTGTGTTTGAAATGCTTCTGTATTTCTCTGTGGCCCAAACTTCAAGACCAAGAAAGAGTTGAGCCATAGAACACACCTCTTTAAGCCAAGCCTATCTATGAGCTGGTCTGTGGGTTCTCAGTGGAGCACAGAAACAAAAATAGTTTGGCAAATGTACCTTGAAACTAACAAAAATTTCTAACAGGAAATACCTACCAGTCAATTTCAGAGACCAAAAGTTGAATGGTAGTTACTGGGGGGCAGGGGTAGGAAGGGAGAGGGGAAAGGGTTGGGGGCAGTAGGGAGGTGGTCTACAGAGTTGTTCTTTAATGGTTACAGAGTTTCAGTAGGGGAAGAAGGTTCTAGAATGGTGGTCCTGGTTGTACAACCATGTGAATGTAATATACATTGAAAGAAAAAAGTATGTGCTGAAAATTATTTCATGACACTTTATCCTGTCTGTAGGTGTGGATGTCCCCCTTGGTCTTTAGTCACTGGAAGGTGATTGACTCTGGGGCTCTGACTTAAGCCACTGATGGATTAGCAAATTGATGTCATTCTGTGGGTGGGGCCTGGTTGGACTGTGCTTTGGAAGGACATACCCTGTCCCTGATCTGGCCCTGAACTGCTGTTCCCTGTCCATCACGAGCCACTTTGCTCTGCCACATGCTCCCCAGCATGATGCACACAGGTCTAGAAGCAAGACAGCCAAGTGTGCATGCACTGAAATCCCTGACCACAAGGTAAGGCAAATTCTTCTTCCCTTGTTTTCCCACTTTACCAAGTGCCCAAAGGCTGACTGATAGTCTGCTATCACAGTTACTTGTTTTACAGTTTGTTTATACATTTACTTTATAAAGTCTTAATCATTAATTTTTTTCTTATAGTTTAATCAATATTTTTTATTTTGGAAAAATCCAGATTTGAGGAAGATTTTTTTTTCATTTTTTTATTTGAGCTTTTAAAATTTCATACATTTCCCACTCAAATCCAGACCCCCTCCCGATCCATGCCTCCTCCTTCCCCGCACTGAACCCTATGCACTCTGCCGTACATGCTGAGTCCTATTCATTCAGGTGTTTGTATCCAAGTGTCCTTCAGTGTAAATGAGTCCACTGCAGTCTAGTCAGCCTATCCAGTGGCTGTATGTAAGTCATACTCTCCCTCACCCAGCAGCAATCAGTCTCAAATAGTTCTCAATCTAGTGCTGGTCCACCACCTATTTATCACCTCCCCTTTGAGCCCTTGTTTAATTGAGCTGACATGGATCCCATACTCGATGCCACCACTGCCACAGGCTCACATGAGCAAGCCTCCAGTGGCCCGGAAGCCTCCACCTCCCTGTGTTCATGAACCAGCCCTGGCTCTTACAATCTTTCTGCCTCCTTTTTCGCAGTGATTCCTGAGCTGTGGGTGGGTGAGGTTTCATACAGGAGTCCTATCCTATACTCTAGTCTCTTTTTCTCCAAAACTTGGCTAGATGTGACCTTCTGTGTGCATTGCACTCTGATGTACAAAGGAGCCTCACTGATGAGAGTTGAGGGGTACATTAGCCCTCTCTCTACCCCTTATTCTGCTATGTTCCATGAGCTTTAGTTGTAGAGATTCAACTGCACCTAGTACTGGGCCTCTCCCAGTCATGTGTTCTCTATGCCTGATCAGATGTGCAACTCTGCAGTAGCTTCCGTGTGATGAAAAAGGAGCTTCTTTGATGAGTGCCATACAGCATACATGTCACTCTAAGGGAGGCCTCTTCTATCTGGCATTGTGTTCACTGCCAAACAGCTCCCAGGTATATATATGCATTAATGTTGAGACATTCTATGTGCATTTCTCATAGGGTTTCTAAGGCATCACTTTTCCCTCTAGGTTTCCTAGCCCCCCAAGATTAATTCATCTCTACCCTTTTTTTCTCCCATCCAACTTCCCTCCTCCCTCCCGCCCTAGTCACATTGCCCCCATTATCCCCATCCTCCCCCCAATACCTCTGGACTCCCTCCATCTTTCCTCTCCTGACTTCCCTCCTTCTTCTACCCCATGGTCCTTTGCATGTCCCTCCCTCGTCTCCTCCCGTCAGTTACTCCCAGTTTTCCCAACTCTGAGGAAATATTTTTTTAAAGGTGCAATATCTTTTGCAATGCCCCCCGGATTTGAAATACTAGTTCCCTGAAGGCTGATGATGCTTCCATGAGTTGAGCTTGTTACATGCAACCTATAGAGTGGCATCCAGCTCCATGCAAGTAACATTCTCCACAGTGGAAATGTTGTTTTAAAATTCTAGGTAATTAAAAACAAACCAATTATTGTCACAGTCTCAATTCATTATGCTGGCTGTCCCCCACTAAAGAAATTCTGCAGTTAGCATTTGAATTTGTGTGGTCCACCCTGTGATGTAAGTAGGCTTCATGGCTCCTGCTGCATGCTGCTGGTAGTCCATCCAGCCTCACCTGCTTAGGTTTTCTGTGAATCTCCTGTGTAGACATTGCTTCTCTGTCTGGCCCACCATTTTTCTTTCTTGTCTTTCCCTTTGTTTCAGCAACAGTCGCATGAGTCTGACTGGCCTCAACCCAACTCATCACCTGAGTAGTCTGTCCCCAGCTCCAGATCTTTTTAATGCTGTGTTCTCTACCTGGAATTTTGCTTATGCTGCCCAACCCCCATTGAACACTTGTGCATGGGGGGGGGGGGGAGGGGAG
>NW_008345290.1:672431-709495 GCF_000622305.1 Nannospalax galili
AGAGAGAGAGAGAGAGAGAGAGAAACCCTGTTATCCTCTGAAAATCCCTGAAACTCCTTTCCAGTATCACACTGTCTAGCCCTCACCCTCCTTCTCTCCCTCCCTCCCACCCTTCTTTCTACTGAGGATGGAACCCAGGGCCTTGTGAAAGGTAGTGAACACTCTCCACAAAGCTGCACCTCCAGCCCTTCACTTTTGTCTTGATCCTCCACAGTTCCATCTTCCCCAGACACAGGAACTCACCTACACTTCAAGCTGAATTAAATGACTTCCCTCTGGACCCCTAAGGAATTTTTTCTTTTATTCTACTTAGTATGTGTCATTACATTGATCTGTTTCTATGTTTACAGCCCTCTAACCTTTCTAGAAACCTCTACCTTCTTGAAGGACAGAGGCTAAACATCATTTACTCTTGTATCCCCCAACACCTAGTAATGACACCAGGAGTTGATGACACATGAATCTCTTGGCCTTCATCTGTGCAGATGGTATTGCAGAAAATGGTGTGGTTTCCACCCTTGGTGCATTCACAACGCACTTGTCAATCACCTAATAGAGATCCTTTACATTTCTTGCTCTTCCCTCCACCAAGTGCTCCATTAAGCAGTCTTCCAATGTTCAGCCACAGTTGCAGTGTGTGTCTACTGCTATGACATTTCTGTTTTATTTTAGAACTCACTTTGCTCACTTCAAAATGAGTTGGTTTGAATACACAATTTCCAGCTGAATGCTGTTCTAATAACAAAGTTCATCAGACAGAGGCATCCTTCAAAGGCACAAAGAGTTAAGTGTGTAATTTTCTTAATAAGACTGGAAAGGCAGGGCATCATTTTTTTCTAACTATGGCATGCTCTGTGACACCATGTAATTTCGGGGTATCTACACTTTGCTGGGAAAAGAAAAAACAATACCTAGTTTCTTTTTAAAACTATTTTTGCTGCCAGGAAAAAAATCATTTGCTCTGTCACAATTATGGCAATAAATCTTATAGTGAAGACATTTAATGATGGCTACAAGGCTTCCTTTATCTAACTTTACAGAGACATGCTTTAAACTTACTAAACATGTTGAGAAAAGGAAAAATGAACACATTTTAGTTTTTACAAATTCTTTAAGAAATATGTTGCTAAAAAGCAATGTTTTTCTGGCCCTGAGTTTGTGTGGCTCAGGATAAGACCTTTTTTTCTTTTGTATACACAGGTTGAGCATATTTAATTAAAAAATTAAGAAATTTGAAGTGCTCCAAAACTCATAGCTTTTTGAGTGCCAACATGAGGCCATGGGTGAAAAATTCTACTCCTGACTCATGATGGGCAAGCATTCAGGCTCACTAAGAAATAGTGACTAAAATGACCTTCAGGCTCTGCATGGAAGGTGTATAGAAAACATGAACGGCCTTCTATTTAGGCTTGTGTTCCATCCCCAGGACATCTCATCATGTGTATACAAATATCTCAAAATCTGAAATCCAGGACCCATCTGGTCCCAAGCATTTCTGGACCAGGTAAACTCAACCTCTGTTAAATTCAATTACATTCAGAAGTAAATAATTTAGACTTCCAGTTCTTGGGCTGATAAAGTCATCACATAAAACTAAACAAACCCTGTTTGTTTCATGTTTGTTTTTCATAGGATGTTCCCATGGGCTTTAAATTTTTTAATGTATTTTAAATAGAAAATAGATGCTAAGAGTATAAAATGAAAAGGCTTTGGAGGGAATACTTTAAAATTTCCCTCCCACCTTGAGCAATCCACTCACCTTCATCAATACAACTACCTTTACCAACTCCTTCTATTATATTTTAAAGATATTATACATAAAACTAATATAGCATTTTGTTCTTTCTTTTTAAAATTATTTATTTACTTATTTATTTTGTATGTATATGTGTATGAGAGAGCAATAGACAGTCAGACAGATAGACACAAAGACAGAGACAGAGTCTCATTATGTAGCCCTGGCTGTCCTGGAATTCTCCATGTAGACCAGGCTGACTTTGAACTTGTAGTTCTGCCACCTGACTGCTAGAATTCAAGGTGTGTGCCACCTCGCTTGATCATGACATGTTCTTGTTGTCTCTTTGACATCACTCAGTACCAATGAAAACTGAGTTTAATAGCTGTATAGTATTCTCTCAAATGTATAAAATCAAAGTTATCATTGGTCATGTACTGAGAAACTAATGTTATTACAAATGACACTTCAATGAACATTACTGAAATACACATTTTTTGAATATAAGAAATTGAGTATATCGCCTAAATTATTATAAGAAGAATTGGTAGGTCAAAGGTTATATGCCTTTTTTTGGTCTTAATAAATACCAAAGACCACCGTTTTTAGGTTATGCTGAGCTATGCTACCACCACTGGTACATTCAAACATTTATATTTTAACTACAGAGTATTCCACCAAAATCAATCCTTAAGGTTAAAAATGTTCCTGGCGGGGCTGGAGAACGGGTCAGCAGTTAAGAGCACAGGCTGCTCTTGGAGAGGACCCAGGTTTGGTCACTGTCTGTAACTCCAGTTCCAGGGGATCCAATGCCCTCTTCTGACCTCCACAGGCAGTGCATAACACAGGTGCAGTTATTACATGTAGGCAATACACTCATACACATAAAATAAAAATAATAAATAAAATTTTTAAAAATGTTCCTGGATTAATCGTATAACATGGGAAAGCTTTTTTTTCGACTGAAAGTGTCCATTTCTAAAGTTTTCTTTAATGAAATGAAATGTTATTAGGTAAAACCTTTTAATTAAATTGGATTACTGAAATCATGTGTAAAAATTCACTACTCCTCAAAAAAGGAATTTTCAAATTTTATTTGCAGAAAATTCATAGATGTGGAGGGAAAAGAGGAAAATAAACTTAACATTTTCTTCCCTCTTCCTCTTTTTCTTCAGACAAATTCTCTCAAGCCTGAGTTGTCTTTACTTACTGTCCTTCCATCTTTTCCCCATTTTCTTTGTTTATTTTTATGTTTATGTGTGTGTGTCTTATGTATGTATGTACTACATCTGTTTGTGTCAGTGTCCACAGAGGCCAGAAGAGGGCATTGGACCCCTGGAACTGGAGTTACAAGTGATTGTGAGCTGCCACGTGTGTGCTGGGAAGTAAACCCAAGTCCTCTGCAAGAGCAGTCAGTGTTCCTAACTGCTGAGCCAGCTTTCCAGCTCCAACTTAAAGTTTTTTAAAATTCTGTTTTGTGACACTATTCTTGGGAAAACATAGATAAACATTTACTCAATCCATATAAATGACAGACCAAACTAACAACACCAAAGTCCACTGTGGTGAGCCAATGAGTTTATCAGAGCTACTTATAGGAGTATGGGTGAGGGGGTGACCTGTAGGAACAGACGACTCAAAGACAGCTTCATCACCAGAAGCCCAGCCCAGCACAGCTTGCACAACTTGCAGGCATTTTGACAGGTCAGAGAGTCACCTTTTTTCATCCGTCCTCACTGCTTATACTTCTTGGTGAAACGGCGCCTTGAGCTTCTGCTAAGTTGTGCCAGCTCACTGAGACTTGTGTGTTGTTGACTCCGTGAGTCTCAACAAGCCTTCCTTTATAACCTTCTGACTCAACAATTTCCCTCTAGATGGAGTGTTTTAATTTGAAGAAATTGCCACATGCTTGCTATATTTACTTATTCAAAATATGGACGAAGACTAAAGGATCTGCAATTTAAGGGCAAGTTCTAATAAGAAAGAACATTTCCTGTTTTCTTTAAATGAATTTCCAAATTATCTTCTATATGAATTCTCTCTATAGTTGAGTTTTCATTTATTTCCTTTGCTGCTCTTTAAGAAAAGAAACCTATTCCTGAATCTGAAGAACATACTCAAATGCTTACTTTTCTGAACAGAACACAAATTAATGTAGTCTTTTATTCTATGCTAGGCCCTGTCGTCAATGTGGCACAGATGCAGCATTTCTTAAACATGCATGCACGTGTACACACACGCCTGTGTTTCTTCTTTGAGGGATATGGCAAGCTGCTCATTTTTTCACAGCTATAAATACAGACAGTTGTAACAAATAAAATGCACTTTTCTATTTCATCTTCTGGATTGAAAAGGAAAAGCAAAGTTAAAGCTAAAGCTGCACTGGGATTCTTATATTTGCCCATATTAAATCTATACTCAAAGAATAATTTAAGACCATTTATGTTTGATCATTTCAAAAATTAAAATAGAGAAACTACTAAATATTTAAAACTATTATTTTGTCATTTCAAAAATTCAAATTGAGATTTGAATTTAAATCTGTTAAAGATCCAGTTGAGATACTGTTGCAATTTGATATGACTAAAATCTAAAATTTACAATAAAATAAAACAGAAAATTCACATAATTTTTAAGCCATCAAAACTTTCAGCAAGTTACCAGTATAAATATCCTTGATTAAAGCACCAAATCTTTAATGAAGATTTTGTGAACTCAGGGTTCTTCAGAGGAACAGAACAGAGAAAATGAATACATAGGGCAAAGGGGATTTGTTAGGTTGATTAGCACAATACGGTGTGGGTAGTCCAACAATGTCTGTCTGTCCACTGGAGAGTCTGAGATCTGGTAGCTGTACAATCCACAAGGCTGAGCACCTCCACAGTCCCAATCTGATGGTGCCTGGAAGATTCCTGGAGAGCCACTGGTCTTCACATTGGAAGACCAAAGAAGCTGAGTTCTGCGTTAGGGAAGGGAGGTGGCAGGAGTGACAGTAGTAGCAGCAATGAGGTAGATGAAGGAGAGAAGGCAGGCAGGCGAAAGCAGCCTGGCTTTTCCCCAGGATCTTGTTATATCTGGACCACCCCTGGAAAAGGGCTGCCCGTTCTTGGGGAAGTGTTGTCCCCTTACTTAATCCTTCTAAGAACTACGCTCACAGATCCACACAGAGGGTCTTCATTGATTCCATATCCAATCAAGTTGGCAATCACGATTAACCATCACAATGAAATTAACAAGGACATCAATTCATACCACATAGCACTAAGCATCGGTAACAAGTCTGGTTCTCTAAAACACTGTGTATAAAGCAATGTCTTGTGATAAAGGGTGCTGTTAAAGTTAATACTATGTTTACGTTTATGTTCTGTACTCAGGAAAAAGGACAAGGCCTTTTGGAGGAACTGTTAGACAAGACGTGAAAGTAAAAGGAATACTGCAAACAAAGTAAGAAAAGACTCACAGTACAGACAGGAGCGAAAAACATGCAGGCATATACACACACTCACATCTAACCATTCAAAGCTAATGGTCAGCCTCTGCTTATTAGTCAACATACCTATGTATCCCTATGCCTTTAATTTTTATCTTACCAGTTATTCTGTCACAATGAGCCTCTATGTGGTTGCAGGACTGGAGAGAGGGCTTAGCGGTTAAGAATGGGTATTGCTTTTGCAGATGAGTAGTTTCATTTCCAACACACATGGGGTGGCTCACAACCACCTGTAACTCCAGCTGTGGAGGATTTGATGCCTTCTGGCCTCCTCTGGTATCTGTGCCTATGTGGCATACCCTCAAAGACAGACTCATCAGTCAGTCAGTCAACCAATCAATCAGTTTCTATCTGGTTCTCTTTGGCCTCCACTGCTCCTGCCTTGAGCATGAGCTTCATGAGATTTTTGGATTAGAACTGAAAGACAATGAAAGAATCAAGAAAGCACTTTGGATGAGGAAGTGGCAAACCAGGTATGTATTTTAGGGTCATCAGATAGCTGTGCAGAGGATAGATTGGAACCAAGGAGATGAAGGAGACGTGTGTGCATTAAGTAAAACACCAGGAGGGCAGGGATGGCTTCTGTTCCTGTCAGTTCTTCAAGGTTATAATAAAGCTATCTTTACATCAAATTACAAATTCATTTAACATTCATTCCTTAAATACTGAGTACCTACCTTGTGGGAGACTCAATACTAGTTTGTGGTAAGACACTGGTAGCAAAACAAAACACAAAGATACTTGTAGGTAGCTAATGTTGTTTGATGCCAGCCACCTCCCAAAGGGCATCAACACTCAAAAGGGAATTACTAAAGGATTGAAAGAAAAGAATTCACACGGAGGTCACTGGTTTCGGGGTGAACACATAGCAACAGAGAGTAGAAGTAATGGAAACAAACTTTCCCTACCTCAGGCTTAACTAGCTCTTCCCCCAGATAGACAGGAAACAATTGACCATTGCCTTTCATTACGTAGAGACATAGATTCAAACATTTCAGGTGTGCTGTCAATAGATACAAAATTAGATCAAGCGAGAATATCATCTTGGTCAGGTAAATACCAGTTTGGAAAGAAAGCTTTTGACTCTATTGAGCTACAGAGAGAAGGGCTATTGGAAAGCTTGTCACCTGCAGGAAGGGCCTGAGGTCACAGGATTTGGGATAGACAAGCATCAAAGGAATTCTGAGGAAAGGTGGAGCTGAATGGGCAGAAGGGCAGGCGAAGCCAAGGTGCAGAAGGAAATCAGTGTTTCTTACTATCCCATGAGTCCCAGGACCCAGTCTTGACCTGTGTAATATCCCAGGAATCCACTAACCTTAATTATTAAGTGGGTGAATGAATGAACACATCAGGAAATGAAGAGTTACTAAGTTTCCCAGGACAGACTCGGGACAGCTTGTCAGAGGCCTTCCATGTCTGTCATGGATGGATATACTGAGGCAGAGAATGAGTTGATCTATCTTTATAGTACCTTAAAACTGATCTACATTACACCTCAATCTTAATTAGGAGACTGCCAAGTTTCTTGCCTTCAATATGTATTTCCAGGAACAACATTCTGTAATTGCTTATTGCTGGCCTGTACGTACAGAAACCAAGAGTAAATATTTTGAAAGTTTTTCGGTAATTTGACACTGTAATTTTATACGTATTCCTTTTTTAAAATTTGACCTATAATATTCTTTTTTGCTTTTGTTCTTTGTTTTTATTTATTTTGTTTTTTGTTTGCTTGTTTGCTTGTTTGAGACAGGGTCTCCCTGTAGCCCCAGCTGATCTTAAACTTGCTATATAAGCCAGGCTGGCCTTGATCTCACAGAGATCTGCCTGCCTCTGCCTCCTGAGTACTGGGATTAAAGACATGCGCCACCATGTTGCTCTTCTTTTGCATTTTAAAATTAATTATACTACTAATTCGTTTCATTTTATTTTCTAAAAAGTATTAACATGTAAAAAGATTGGAATGGAAGAGAACAGTCTGTTTCTCTGTATACCTATGATTGAGAAGCAAGCTCTGACCTAATTTACAACTGTCCATTAATCTCTCAAAATTTATCAAGGTTAAAACTCAAGATGTTGTACCTGTGGCTGCCCTTAGACTTTCTACAATTCCTAGAAATTAAAAGGGGCTCCAGAACAGGTGAGAAAATCTGGGTTTAGATAACAATCATGAGCCTTGGTCCAGAGACCACAGGGGCCCATGATTCATGGCATCATGGAACAAGGCCCAGGCAGTCAAGATCTTACTCCAACCCTTCCACATAGCAATGTCAAGACTTTGGGTGAGGGACAACTCTTTGAGATGTTTCGTACAGGTAAAATGGAGCTGATTATTTTTATATTAAAGGAGTTTTGATTATTCTCTGTTGTGGGGTTAGATGCTTCTGCAGAGACTCAGCAAGGCTCTAACACATGGGCAAACCCACTGGTTTTTTATATTGTTACAACTGATGTTTTTTTTCTTAGATCTGTTGAGGGAGAAACTGGGAAAGAACTCAAATCTGTGGACTCTCGTGGCAGGAAGCGGCAAAGGTCCTGGTGGAGTAGTCTCCAGTGTTGGGTCTACAGCCGCTCTATGTCAGTGCTTCTAGGTTTGAACTTCACACACGTCCCTCAAGATTGAATTCAACTGTAGGATTAGTAGGTCTGAGGCCTGGAATTCTGCACTGTAACAAACTTGTAGGTGATGTGAACACTCTGGTCCATAGACTACCTTTAATCAGTAAGGCCACAGACAGGGCTCCAGTGTGAGTGGGCAACTCACCTAGACTCACCTGGAAAACAGCTAAGTACAGGCTACTGGACCCATTCCCAGAGTTTCTGGCTTACCTTGGAACTGTGTTTCTAACAACTTCCATCGTATTAGGAAAGGCTGTTTCCACAGGTTTGGGAGGGACATGAAGACCCGAGACTATGAAACAGAAATCTTGATCTTTTAAATTTTTTGTGTGTCTGTTTGCTTGTTTGATTTTTCTTTTTATTCTTTTTTTTTTTTTTTTTTTTTTTTTTTTTTTTTTTTATTAATCTCAGGTAGCTCAGGATGGCCTAAACGTTTGATCCTCCTGCATTCACTTCCTGAGCTCTGGGATTAAAGGTGAGAACTATCACATCAGACCCAGCTTTTTCACTGGTCTTAAAAAATAATGTGACTTGCCTCAGTTTCATTGTTCAAAAGATGAAGATAAACAGAATGATTCTTTGTAAACTCCCACATTAGCTGCTTTTCTCAGCCCTTGACAAGCTCAAGGCAGAAGCAGCTAAAGGGAGGAAGGGTTTATTTCTGCTCACAGTTTGAGAAGGATGTCAGTCTGTCCACCATGGCAGGGAAGGTACAGCAATGGGAGCTGCTCCACCATGGAGGCAGAAGCCTGGAGTAGTGGTTCCTGACTCTTGGAGGGGCAGGAAGCAGAGGATACAGGCCAGAAGCAGCAGTAGAATAACTTTTAGAAACCTACCCCTAATGACCTACTTCCATCAGCCAGGCTTCCTTCCTAAAGCCTACATAGTCTTCAGAATAACACTACTAGCAGGGGACCAAGCACTCAAACATGGGATATACTTCAGATTCAAACCATAGCAGCTTCCTTCCTTATTTTATTTGTATTTGTGTGTGTGTGTGTGTGTGTGTGTGTGTGTGCTCATGCTGTGGTGGGTGTGTGGGGGTCAGAGGCCAACTTGTGAGAGTCAGCTCTTTCCTTCCATGTGGATTCTGTGAATGCAACTCAGTTTGTCAGGCTTGGCAGCAAGCTCTTGTACCTACCCAGGAAGTAGTTGTTGATCTCATTTTCTCATTAGGAGAATGGAGCTTGGAGATTTTGAGTAGGTCACCTACTTTTGTCAGGGAGTGGTAATGAGGCTAAAGTCACTGCCCAGACCTTAAATCACAAAGCCAACACTCAACCCTGAACTAGACATGCAGAACACTACAGAATAAAAAAAAAGAGAGAGACTGGGGGAAGGGGGATTGTGAGGCAGCTGGACACTTTGGGGTCAACATTTAGGCCACAGAAAAACCTATTTTTCCAACTTTCAGTCTTCAATATCATGGTGACAATCACAATTTATGCTGATTTGAAAATGTCAGCATAACAGTACACATGAAGTTTAACATCTATCTATGCGCATATGTATTCCAAGTGCATTTGAAGGTAGTCTACAGTGACAGAAGTTAGAATGATTAGGGTGGAGATGGGCTGGATGGACCACAAGAGAAGTTTCTGGATCAATAAAAATATTACATCATCACAAAAGTGCATATGGATTTTTTTTTTACATATGAAATTTTGCGTATGCGAAAGTTCATTGAGTAGTACATGGTAGATTTGAGTATTTTCTTCCATGCTGATTCCTCCTGAGTCAAAAAGGCATAGTTATTTCAGTACTTAGCTTCCAGAGGACAATCAGAAATGACCAGCCCACCTCACAGAGCACAGCAAAGGAAGAAAGCTACAGCACGCGCATTTTGCAGTTCTTAGTGCTCTTCATAACTTTGCACTGATTACTGAGCCGACTAAGCTTTTACTCATTAAGGCAGATGTATTGGTAAGAAGGCAAAATTATGGTTGAAATATATCAAGTCCCAAATTATACTAATTTCCACAGCATTCGATTCCGTGTCATACTCAAGATGATTTTAAAGCAGCCATTGTTTTTGAGTGAAGCCACCGTATTGCTCGTGCTACCCTCACCTGCGCTCTTCTAATCTTGGCTGGTGGTGCTGGGGTCCCTTAGTTCTTTGTTAACTAATGGAAGATAATTCCCTGAGAATCCCATTTGCTATGTCCATCCATTCAGAAGGTCACTTCATTTAGTGTCCTCATTAAGTACCTCTCTAAAGTTTAATAATTTTGCTGCCACCAGTCTGTCTTCCTCCAATGTATCTTGTGTAATTTATTCTTGTTACAACTCATCCCCCTTCGTCTGCCCATAAACTGCAGCCATGATATTTCATGATATTGCTGGGACCGTATAATTTACAAACGGCCTTGCATACCTAAAGGTCTCGTTAGAAAGAAAGAATAAATTGTTGCAGAGAAAGCTCAGTGAAACAAGTGGGATTCCAGAAGTTTCCTTTGAGACCGCTCAAAGAAAGATTTTTATAGTGGCAATTTCTTATTCTTAGGCAAGGAGCCACCGCTTACAAGGGGAAATAAAACAGGCAGCTATTTTGTGTTCCTAATTAAATTGTTTGCTGCTGGTGGCAAACCAGAATCTGCCACTGTCTAACAGGCAACATCAAGGTAACAGGCACTGGCACTAACCACCTTTCAGCACAAAGATGAATAAGAACTGTGTTTTGGGCAAGGGCTGCAAAGCTAAACAAACAAATGCACTGCATACCTTTGAAGTATTTTTTGTGTTATGAGAAATCTGCCTTGAATGTTGAAATCAGCAAAAGCCTAGAATTCACAGGAAGCAACATTTTTAACCTGCTCCACCATAACCAGGTGTCAAGGAGATTCCAAATAGTACACAATTCTTCAAGCTACAAAAGAGAAATCTGCTCTGTCTCCTCACGCCTTGATGTACAGTTCTATTAAAGGTAACAGGAGTTACAAACCATAAGAGAAACCCACATCTGTCTCCCCTCCGACATTTACAATTGTGAACTGCATCTTCTCTTCTCACTGCCTTGGGGTTTGGAAGAAAATAACGGCGTGATTTCTATTTGTACTAGAAAAATAAACATCTTCATTAACTGTGCATTCCTCTTTTCCATCTTCTGTTTGGAGCTCATGCAACACCAAGGTTAGTTTAATACATTTTGAAATGTATAATTCTTAAATTAACTGTTGGAAGGGCCACAAGTCTAGCACAGCATTGAGACAGTTTCTCTGGCAGAGATGGGATTTTTGAACTGGTAGTTTTCTATTCATATCATAAATGAGAAATAATGAACAAATAATGATGAGGCTTAACTGTTGTTTAAAGATTCTTATTTTAAGAAACATTCAGATGCTCAAAGAGTTAAATAATTCTGTACTCCCCTTAAAATTGCAGAATCAGAGATAGGGGATGTATTTCTCTACAAGGTTTGATTTCCTAATGCTATTGCTTGATTTCAGTTTCCAGAGTCAGCAAGATACACAGCAACTAAACCCTCACTTCAATATAGGACCCCCATGTTCTTACCCCCTCACTACTCCCATCACCTCACCCCTGCCCCCCCCATCCCCAAGCTTAACTTAAAGCTGCAACTCAGACTCTCAAATCCTCAAGTCTAGGATCATTATTTTTCTTTAATATAAGGGATGGATACGATAGAGCTCAGAAATGTAATATCTGCTAGCAGAAAAGAAAATGGGGTCGGCTACTTTTATGAACACATTAAAAGCCTATGTAATGATTTCAGAAACCTTGATGTGATTGAAGGTTAGTAAATTTTAGATCTCTCTTTAAAATGGTTTTGTTCTCTTCTTTGGTAAGACACTTGATGTTGCCAGCTCAGGATGCTAATGGGGGCTGGTATTTTTGCTGGCCGAATACGTGTTACATAACACACATTGACAAACAGGGCCAAGGGCACCAGCAGCCAGGTGACAAATGCCATCTTGTAAAGCCCCCTCTGGCCATTTATCTGTATTTAAAGAAAGACATCATCTGTGTTTGAGCAGGGCTGATCTTTTTCTTTACGTGAAAGATGTGGAAATAAATATTAAATATCACTTTTCTCTGTGTGCAGGAAATGCTGACTGTATTGCCATCCACAAAAACCTAGACATTGGTCTTAGTTTGCTATCTGCTTTGCATATAAAATATATAAAGATGTATACAAATAGGTATATGACTTAATAATCTGCCCAATGTATATGCTGTTGAAAGACACAGTACTTGGGAAATACAGTATATCCTTGTTTTCCTAAGAAAATTAGGGAGTATGTTTAATTAATGCTGAAATGCGATAGAATTCCTATGGAAGTACTTAGGACATCGACATGAATACCAAATGAGTTCATTATGATCTGTGTTATTACAATGAATACCAAATGAATTAATAATGCTGGAACACTCAAAATGAAGTGTTACCACCAAGTGTTGTGGTATAACAAATATGGTTAAATATTATGTGATTAAAGTTATTATAAGCTGAGTCTCAATCAAAAGAAAGCAAAATTCCATTTCCATTGGAAGGACTGAAGAGTGGAAGCAAACTGGAGTTTCTAAGCATTGGGATTCTTAACTTTGAACGTCCCTTGAAGCCTTTCTTCAAATACTATAATCATTTAAATTACCTTGGTTCAAAGAGGCAGAGGAGGTGGGTGGGGGTGAACGGAGTAATGAGGAGAGGGTGGGAAGTAGGTGGGTTTGAACAAGGAGCAACTCACATACGAAAGAATTCAGCCGACTTGGAAGTAAATGTATGATTTCTCCACAGTCACACATTTAAAACATGGAGTTTTCAGTTTAATCGTTCTCTCACGACAAGCTTATTAAAATAATTCATAAAATAATTTAATGTATAAGTTAAGGTATCAAACTGATAAACAGAGCATTTCCTTCAGTTTTCTAGCTAACGTCCTATGTCACAGAATCTGATACCAACTCTGAAATAAATGATTTTCCATAATATACTCCGACTGCATTTGTGTAAATTGCCACCACACATACTGCTGTAGAAAAGCTGGCCCTACATCTGCATGGTATTATTTATGCACTTGGATGCAATGCATTGTAACAATTCATATCTATTATAGATTTAGTAAGACAGGAAGGCATAAGTGGATTTAATCAGACATGTAATTATTTTTATGCCTCCAACTCAAAAAAATATGCATAAATGAATTTATGGTTATTTGGCAATCAGGGGCAATGGTCTTTATAAATGTTGAAACAGCTGCTGGCAAACATATTTGCAAAAGAAAGAAAATGGCTCTTCCAGTCCAGAGCAACAAGCAATGGCTGAGGGAGAATGCAGTTCCTAGCTGTTAAATATTTGCCTCATCATCCTTAATATCATAACATGCACTTAGCATAAGAAAACCTGGCATTCCTTTCCTTCTGTGATAATGGAGCACACTTTCCGATAAGAGGATTTCTGGAACACGTCTGTACATTACGATGCTCTGATTTTCCAGGTTTGAGCAGCTGCTGTCGTGCTGTTTGCCGTCCACATTCCCGTTTATTCCATTACGGGTGGCAGCATTTCGGATCTTGAGACAGAATACTCTCATTTAAAATAATGGGCCACAATAACACGCACACTTCTGTCAAATGTGTTAGTTCTGGTGTTACTACGGCTGCTCGGTGTTGCTTTTACAATGGCTTTGATACATTTGTAAAACTTTCCTGCCACAGAGAGTAAACGCAATCTTTCCGTTACCTGGTTACGATGACTTCGTTGTGTTGAAGCATCTAATAAATTACACTTCCATAAATGTAGATCTTGGACAAATACCCTGAGAAAATCTAATTTTCTTGAAGTGCATCTTTTTTCATTCTCTCTAGTTTTCAGTTGAAATTTAGTGCCTTTGACTGGTGAGAAATTAACAGTCTCGGCACCTGAAATCTTCCTAGCCTGCAGCAGAGAAAATGCTTCCCAGAGCTTTCCTAATGTGTCAATTAGGACCCAGATGGATTACGGTAGGATGGATTGTTTCATTTTTCTTGGATCAGATATAAAACGGTTGCAATATATTTAAGTAGGAGGTAAGCAGGCACACCCGCACACAGTGCTAGGGCAGGCCACATAGATAAAGCGGCCGTGCGCACTTCACAAGGTGAGCTTGTATTCGAGCCTGCATCTCGGGTTTATGCATATGATCATTTCCAACACTAACCGTTTGGGTGATACTCAAATAATAACACACCGCTGTCTTAAAAGTCACTTGCATCCGACTTTTGTAAATCATGGGGTTCTCTTTCATTCACGTATGTTGTTTCAATGATCAGTAGCTTTCTCAATAAATTATACACTGGCCGGTTGGAAGAGCTTCGCCTGTTACAGGAGCATACTATGCTAACCCGGGTTGGTGGCCGCTTCGCTTGCAGTAGACCCTGAAAGTAGCTGAGTTCCTGGCAAATTTGGCAAACCGCAGAGCGCCCTCTGTTGATGGAGAAAGCAATGCGCAGCACAGAAAAAAAAAAAAAAAAAAAAAAAAAAAAAAAAAAAAAAAAAATAAAAAAAAAAAAAAAAAAAAAAAGAAAGAAAGAAAAAGAAAAATCCCATGTAAGAATATTGACGTACTGGACACTGAGAGAGCACACATTATTGCAAACTGGGGAATGGTAGGATTGTAGATATTTAGGTATATACAAGCACAAACATGCACGATGCAGTTTCTGCCTAGCTGAAGTGCTAAGTAGGATGACTTATTTTTACTCGGTAGATAACCTACAGAGCATGTGTTTCCGTTCAGATATTTCAGAACCATTAGAAAACATGGTGTGAACAATAACACTAAATTCATAGGGTCTACACATCTTTTTTAAATTAAAGACTAACAACTCGGTTGAACGCGGATCTCTAAGTCCTTTGACTTCAAGGGGGGAAAAAAATCCCAGAAAACAAAAAAAGCGTTGAGAGCTGACTTTAGCTGAGTTGTCTCTGCAGGCCGAGAAAAAATAAAATGCCTGCTTTGTGTTTCGTAGCTTTCAAACTAAGTTCCAGCAAGCCTTCATAAACACGTTTCCCTACAAGTTTAAAGCAGTAATTCAGAGATATTCTTCAGTTTTGTATTTCCACTTATTTTTTATTGGTGGGGGAGGGAGGGGGAGTTAAGTCTCACGGGAGTGGCATCTTGACATTTTAAGGACATTACATATGTAAATTAGTTTTAAAATCAAAGTTCAGTTTTTGTTTTGTTTTTTTGTTTTTTGTTTTGTTTTGTTTTGTTTTAAGTGACTGTGCTCTGACGTGCTTGAAGGCAGCATTTGAAAACTTGCTTTCTTGACTGTTTTTAGAGAGGCAGGTACACACTGCAGCTAGTGTTTAGTGAAAGATTGCACGTGGTGATCTGCTCAGTTAAAATATTGGGGCCAGTGTGGGCCTCACATAAAGCTGAGTGTTAAGTCACAAAATTAACCTGATGTCAAGATTTGATTGCAATCTTTAATACTATTGTTTCAAAAGGAGAGTTTTCTTTCTTGTAAGTTTTCATTTACAAATGCTAAAAGATTTAAGGAACAAATAACTAAGATTTCTGCCACTGCCAAAAGACAGTGTCACCAATCCTTAGGAGGGAGGCCAAGGGGATTTTCAGAATTGTTGCTGGTTGGCCAGATAAATTGCCCAGTTCGATTCTTTACATTTTCCTTACAGAGACTCTAAGATTTAAAAAAAAATACTATGCCATTCTTTTTACATGCCCAGTCTTCAGCTATTTGAAGTACCTATATTAATATGAACTCAAATATTATTTATAAGATTTGTTCACATAAGGATGGGGCACAGGTGCAAAAGAAATAATTTATAACATGAGCTGGAATTTTGAATTAGAGCTAATGGTCTCACAGTGGGATTAGCGGTGGTGCCTGGAAGGTTGTTGCTAACATACAAAATTCACAGAGCTAAATGAAAACTGACATTCAGTTAGCTTGCCTGAAATTTCAGCCTACCAGAACTTCAGTATTCCGGGGAACTGCAAACAGAGGAGAATGAGATCCTGCCAGATCACAGAATGGGTAGTTCAAAGGAATTTTTTTTAGACAGGGTCCCACTATGTAGCCCTGGCTGGTCTGGAACTCCCAATGTAGACACCGCAAGACTACAGCGCTTTTGTCAATACTCTCTAAAGATTCTTCTCTATATTATACCCATCTTAGCGCTTGTATTTTGATATACTATTTTTTAAACTTTTTTATTTTTCTTGAATCAGTGTTTTTAAAATTGAAAATAGAATTATGTTACTTCTACTTTTTAAAACAATAAAATTACATTTAAACAGTGACAAGGAACAGAATTTAAATGTAAAGAGCAGTTTATTCTTTTCCATTTCTAAAAGCATTGAAAATTACCAGAATGTCAGCATTTCAAAATTGAAATTGAACCTCCAGAAAATGGTTTTCTTTTGTTCCCGTTCTGAGATTTAAAAATCAAATAAATTTATTCACAAATGGAAAATTAGTTTTAAAATTGGAAATTAGCTACTCAAGTTATATTAATAAAAAGCATTTACCCTTTTAAGGTTTTCTCCTTCTCTCAAATAACTTTATTTCCATGAATTGAATTGTAAAATCTTCTCATGCCGCTGTGCAGTATTTAAAGCAATTCAGTTAAAGAGATACTAAATATTTTAGAAACAGCCCACCAGAGGGCAGTCAGCTTTTAGTCTAACATGTTTGAAATGAATTTATTGGTAGGTTGAACTTTGAATAAAATATTGTTTTAAAATTGCATTATTGCTTGCAAACATAAAGTCCTGTCCTAAGCTTGAAAAGCCTAAGGCTTCAACCATTCTGATTAAAAAATTTCCAAACTTTCTAACTTTCGATCTTCTGTATGTACACACTAACACTCAGTTTGTTATTATGACATTCATGTTTGGCTATAAAATAACATTTATGCTGATTTGAGGTGCTTTGGGTGTCAGTAATATTTTTAAATCACTCAAGACTTTAGGAAAACCCCTACTGAGAAATATGTTGCCTTGTTTACCTCTGTTTGTATTAATACCAATTTCAAAATGAGTCTAGTACAGGTGTTACTCGTAAATAGTGTGTTTGATATTATGGACACAAGATGCAGAGGGGTTCTGAACATGTGGGAGGGCTAGGGGAATCCTGAGTTTGCTTTCTTTTTAAAAAAATATTTTATTATTATTATTTTTAATTTTTATGTGCATGAGTGTATTGCTTGCATGTATGTAAGTGCACCTGTGTCATGCAGTGCCAACAGAGGTCAGAAGAGAGCATCAGATCCCTTGGAACTGGAGTTAGCTGCCATATGGGTCCTGGGAATTGAACCTATTGAGCCATCCCTCCAGCCCCCTGGGTTTGCATTCTTATGCAAATGCCACAGATGCTGGCATGAAATGTCCTGAAGTCATCTCAATCTTTGGCAATGATATTGCCCATTTAGAAGACAAGCAAAAGAACACTGGAGTCCTTAGATGCACAGTTTGGGTAAAATAAGAAAAAGTTAGTCTAGTGCAGTAGCATACTCTTGTTATCCCAGCACTTTCGAGACTAAGGCAGGAGGATGGTGAGGGTAAAGCAAGCCTGGAGGTGAGGGGAGAAAAGCCATTGATGTTGAGAGTGTGGTGCCATTGACAGTATTGTTATTTGCAAAAATCTGGTTGTCACAATTTAGAACCCCAGGAATGAAATGCTCCCTCAGTAAACCAGTGACAATAATTTTTATGAGGGTAAGGTGCTTTTAGATATTTGTTTGTAATAATCCTGCAAGCCTCAGATTTGAATCCCAGCAACCACGTGGCAGCTAACAACCATCTATAACTCTAGTTCCAGGGGATCCAATGCCCTCTTCTGTCCTCCTCAGGCATTGTATGACATGAGTGCACTTGCATACATGCACACAATACATGCATATACATAAAATAACAAAGAAAAAAAAATCCTGCAAGCCAAAGACAAAAAACAAGAAAAATATTGGCACCTACGATGCTCTAAAAGGCAAACTCAAATTTTAGTTTTTTATTTTTGGCATGGGGATCAAACCCAGCAACTTGTACATGCTAAAAAAGTGCTCTACTGGGAGTTCATCCATAGCCACAAACTCAAATTGTAATATTAAAATTTGGTGTCACAGGAATTTGAGAATTCTAGGTTATATTATCCTCATCGTGACCCATGCACACAAAAATCACCTGAAATGAAGGCCCTTCTTGAATATATTTGAATAAGAATTTTAAAATCAAATTAAATCACATTTTAAAAGAACTCAAAATTTTCTTAGAGAGATTATATTTTTTGCTGCCCAATACAATAAAAGCTTTAAAAAGTTAGTGGGAAGGCAAAGGAAACCGTAAGTCCTTTTCTAGCCGTGCCTTTTTTCCCTAGACAACCTCTTCGAGTCTCTATAAAAACTAGATCATGAAAACATGGCATACATACTCAGTACACCTCACCCCCTGGCCTACACAGAACTGTTGACTTATAACCCATACCAAACAATAATTCCAAATTCATTCTTCAAAATGATGTCAGCTCCAAACTTAAGCCTGCACTACTGACTGGCCCAGTGCTCTGAGCAGCAGAATTTGAGAGTGCTCACAGTAAGTACTCCTGGACAGAGTTGCAGGGACAGACAGAAGTTTTAGCTGAACCATAAACATCAAACTTCTGAGCATTGGTGCTATGAACATGTTTTTCTGGGCTGCCCAAAAGCAGGGAGACTGAACCACTTGCTCTCTAAGAGCAGAGGCACTGGTGAGAATTGACCAAATTGCAGAGTCCAGAAGGCTCAAGAACAGCTGGTCCAAAGTGTGAGTGTGCATGGCAGTGGGCAGTCTACTCTAGTGGTAGGCAGTTTCCACTTACTCTTGGAGAGAGACCCTTGAGCCAGTGCCAGGAATGAACTTTGCTTTGTACTCATCTATTGGGATGGTTTGGGTCAGAATTTGGCAGTAAGATCTCTCTGGGGGCATCTGCAACCGATCCATTCCTGTCAAGTACTTCATAGAGTGAAGAAGTTAATCCTTTGAGCTATGTAGAAGTAAACTCATGCACTTTGTAAGAATCCTCATTATGCAGCCTTTAATAGATGAAGCAGTTAAGAAAGATGGGGAGAGTTGCACATTCTCTCAAATGCTGTATAACTCACAGAGTAACAGGATTGACACTAGTCTGTTGACGCTGTGCCTTGTGATTTTTCAAAGATCTTAACTGCTTTCTCCACAGATGTTTGAATCCAGTTGGTGGGGCCCTGGGTAAAGCCAAGAGCTTCTGTATTAATGGCCCGGCTGTTTCCTCCAACAAACCGGGATGGTGGAAGGCACTAAAACACACATCAAAAGTGACATTTAGAACACCTGATTTTACAGCCTGCACTTCCAGAGAGTGGTAAGTATCAGTTCAGCTACTGGCGTTTAGGGCTTGAAGAAGACAAGAGCCCTACAGTAACGTGATTGGCCGCATCCTATCTTGTTTTATAAGCATTAAAACCCTTAAACTTAAAATGTTCAAAAGGCTACAAATGTCACAGTGAAGAGCTACATCCTTACTGTTATGTAAGACAGCTCTGCGTGACAGTCAAATGAGAACCACTGCAGAAACCACCACACCGCTTTCCAGTTGGTACTTCGGTGGCTACACAGAAAGGCTTCCAGTTCCAATCCTTCTGCGTTTACATTTTACTCTGTCTTAACAGAAATAGTTACTTTTGCTGTACCTGTTTAAGACATAATGAAGCAAACTTTATCCTGCAGAGGATGAGGATAAGCTAAATTCTAATTCAATGACAAATAATTCCCAAGCCCCGTGATTTCACATTACAAATGCTAACTGCTCACCAAACCATGTCCATTTTCCATGGGTGAGGGACGTGCTTCATGTGGTCCCCACACTGAGACCAGGATGACAGAACTGCCACTTGCTGCAGCAGTGTGTTCACTGTGGCTAAAGGGAGGAGCCCTGGAGGGACTCATGACAGCAATTCTCCAGATTGAATGTCAAGTTACTTCTTAATTCCCATGTGAGAACAAGTGACATGACCTTGAGTTACTCCATCACAAGAGGTCCAGGAGTGCATTCCCCCTGCTGCAGAAAGCAGAAAAAAATCAATGCACGTGGCCCCATACCTCATGCACATTTTTTGCAAGAAGGTTCTAGCAACCCAGAAGTAGGCCTTGGGTCCCTTTTATTTGTCCAGGGAGGCTTCCTGGAGGAGGATCCATCTGGGCTGGGGCTAGAAGGGGCACAGAACACATTTTGGAATGTTTCAAGTCCATTTTCCTCTAAGTTCTGCTGTTTTCACACAACTGTAAAAAAGATGTTTAGTAAAGATTCTGTACACATCCCCAGAAAAATAGGTCTTTAGGGGGCTGTGTAATATTAACATTTAGAAAAGAAAAGTCTCTTCATAATTTTGTTATTCTCAATCATTCTTGTACATTTTTCTTTGCATACGAATTTTTAAACATAAAGTGTGCTTGTTGAAAGAGATTTGGAAAATGGGACTCTACATTTTGTGCTGTTAATGTTGGGCCACTCATTCACGGAGTACCATCCAAATGCCCTGCTTGTATCCAGGAGGCCATTGTCCATTAGCATGCTGTCTACGAGGCAGGAGATGCCTGGCATCAGGTAAGCAAAAGTAGCTGCTTCATTCATGCATTTGTCTCCAAGGGGGAGGCCAGGCCATGCACTATACGGTAATACAGGCTAGTGGAGGAAGATTTCAGAAATACAGAGAAGGGGCACTCAACTTGATTTCAAGAGTTGAAGGAGGCTTCCTGGAGGATGGCACCTTTGGGTCGGGACTGGAAGGAGTGTTATTTTTACATAACTCTAAGAAAGCTGTTTAAGAGAATTTGTGCACACCTCCCCAGAAAACTAGGTCTTTAGGTTGCTTTTTTTAAAACTGAGGAAATCCACATTGCATGTTGTTCCCTACAATCAAACAACACATGCACAAAATTTGCAAATGTGGGAGTTTATGGCTCTGATACAGAAAACATATGCTAACAAAGAACAAGCTTGTATTTTTACTTCTCAGTATTTTATTGCCTCAGCCAGGCTGTCAACTAACTATATAAATTCCAAACACTAAGAGGTACAAATCAACTCGGTAAAATATGTCAGAGCTTTCTGCATTAATCAGACTTGATGTATTGTAACCTACAGGAAAAAAATATTTGTGACAGAAACTCAAAATAATTGAATAAGCACAATATTAAAAACCAGGATTTTGAGTTATTACTTAAACTTAAATGAAGAAAAAAGGAGCAGAAAGGCAAACTTTCGGTTGGACTCACACACTGCTGCTTATTATAAATTTTCTGCATATTGTAGAGAAGTTAAACTGTGCACTACTTACATAAGAGTTTTAACCTAATTGGACACGATCAAGTTGTGGTAAAAGTATATTTCAAATCTATTCTAGCTGCTTTAAAGAATAGTTTGAATTTTAACATTCAATTGTGCTTAATTTAAAAAAAAAACTCTTTAAATGGATAATTCCTTACTTTGAATGAATAGCATCTGTCTTTAACCAAGAGGCAGCATCATACTTGATGCCGAACCACCAAAGGCATTTCCCTTAAAATTCAAAAGGAAAAAGAAAAGAAAGTCCATTCACAAATAGTACCCTTTCCTAATTTTGAGAATTTAGGTCAGTTCAACAGATATGAATATAAGTAAAATAGCTAAGTGTTCAGAAGTGAGGAGGAAATTGTCATTGCATTTTTTTAAGACAAGTTCTTATAAAGCCCTTGAACTCCTCTGCCTTGAGATTGTTAGGATTATAGCTGTGTACTTCCATAACTAGCTGGAACTTGTCACTACTTTTGATCAGTAAAAATATATATTTAGAAAACTCATGAAAATCTCTTATAATTGTTTTAAAAATTCACTACAGTGATGAATAAATGCATAAAATTAACAACTATTTTTGAATAACTTTTTTTAAATTTAAAAACCTAAGATTGGACCAGCAAGATGGCTGAGCAGGTAAAGGCACTTGCCACCAAGCCCGATGACCTGAGTTCAATCCCAGGATTCACATAGAGGAAGGAAAGATCCAACTCTCAAAAACTGTTCTCTGACCTCCGTATGCCTGCTATGCCTGTTGTAGTGCATATGTGTACACAAATAATAAATAAATAATAATAAATAATGAAAGCTAAGATTAAGCCATGCATCATAGCACACAGCTATAATGCCAGTTCTAGGGAGACTGAGGCAGGAAGATGCCAAGATCCAGGTCAATCTGGGCTACATAGTGAGATCCTGTCTCAAAAAAGAAAAAAAAGCCCCTCCCAAAAGAAACCCCTAAGGTCAATATGGTCATAATTATAACATTGTGTAACATAAACAGAATAAATGTTAAAAAAAAAAAAAACACAGTGATTGTAAGAAAGAAATAGTGTATCTTTTCTTGGAGATATTAGAAAGATTCAGTTGCATAATAGCCTAAATAGTATGATTCTAGTTCATCCAAACTGATTTATTGCTCTTGTTGTTTGAGACAGGATTTCACACAATAGCCCAAGGCTGGCCTTGAACTCACTATGTAATCCAGGCTAGCCTCAAACTTGTAGCAATCCTCCTGCCTCAGCATCCTGAGTGCTGGGATTACAGGACATGTGCTATCACACTCAGCTCCAAACCAAGTAATAAGTTTACAGTTGTTCCAGTTGAAGTATGATCTTGTCTTTTGCTAGATTATTTTATACTACTTGCTTTATAGTGGATCAGAAATTATGTTTATTACTATGTTCATCTAATATTTTTCCTTATTTTATTTTAAGACAGGGTCTCACTATGTAGCCCAAGCTAGCCTTAAATTTGTAATCTCCTGCCTCATCCTCCTGAGTGCTGTGAGCATCCTGAGTGCTGTAAACACAGGTATAATCCACCGTGACACTTTTTTTTTTTTGGTCTTTTTGAGACAGAGTCTCCCTGTAGCCCCAGCTGACCTGGAACTCGCTATGTAGACCAGGCTGGCCTTGAACTCACAGAGATCCGCCTGCCTCTGCCTCCCAAATGCTGGGATTAAAGGTGTGTGCCACCATGCCTGGCTTCCTTATTTTTTATGTAATTTTTAATTTTTTCCTACATTTAAAATAAAACAATGCAAGCATGTTTGTCATCAACATCAAGACTCCCCCAAAGCACCTCATCTTACCCCCTACCCCATAATCTCTTAAAATTTCCATGCTCAACTAAGATCATCCAAAATTTTAGTTGTATGTTATTTTCTCAGAAAGTTTTAAAATTCATTTTCCATAACCCTTTGAAACACTTCATCCAGATGCAACTTCAAATTTCACTGTTGTTTTTATGCTCCATTGAGTCCTATGAGCCACAAGCAGTGTTCAGTGGTAAAACACTTCCTGGAGTACATGAAGCCTTGGGTTCTGTCCTGGGTACTTTCTGTTGCTGTGATAAAACACTGACCAAACCTAACTTGAGGAGAAAGGGTTTATGTCATCTTACACTTCCAAGGCAAAATCCATCTTTGAGGGAAGTCAGGCAGGCATTCAAGACAGGTACAAGAAGCAGGAACTGAAGCAGAGACCACTGAGGAATGCTACTTACTGACTTGCTTAGCTATCTTTCTTATACAGCCCAGGTCTACCTGCCCAGGAATAACAGTACCCACAGTGGGCTGGGCCCTCCTACATCAATTAGCCATTAAGAAATTGCCTCACAGACATGCCCATAGGCCAGTCTAATGGAGGATATTACCCAATTAAGGTTCCTTCTTCCCAGGTAACTCTAGTTTGTGTCAAGTTGACAAAAACTAACCAGCATGTGTTCCATCTCCAGCCCCATAAAAAAAAAAAAAAAAGTAAAAAGTTATATGATACTCACAGACTTCCCTCAGCTCCTGCCTGTCCTGCTCCTACCCCAGTTCTAAAAGGCTCATTCCATCTTTCCAACTCTTCCTCGCCCAAGGGATATGCAGCTTCAGGACATGGACAGAGGCATGCTTGCCTGCATGCTAATGTATACTGGAACACAGAAGGAGCACTTCTTGAAAGAAGGAGGAAAAGAAAGAACTTCACATAAGGAAAGGCATAGACATGGTACAAGGAGAAAAGACTTGGGGAAGCTTTGAGAAGAGAGGTTTGGGGACAGCTGCACATGTAGATGGTATCAAGAGAAAGAATATGGACAGAGGAATTTAAATTCTGCAGTGCCTATTAATAACATTCCTCCTGGGCATTTTCTTCAGAATTTCAGGAAAGATTTTAGGTTTTATCTACTTATCCATTGGCTTGTTTTACCACTGTGCTTTTGACTGTGAAACCTTAATTAATCTGGACCCCAGGATGGATTATGCTGCGCTGTCCTTCAGGTAGTCCTCAGAAATCCAGGTCTAGACAGAAAGATCCACTTCCTTTGGCACCTGAGCAAGTGTCAAAGCCTTCAGTTAATGGATCAGTGGTTACTTTTTGCTTCGTAACAAACTGTTTCCAAACTGTGTAGCTTAAAAGGACAAACTACACAGTTACTATTTGCCTTGATTCTGCAGATTAGCTGGGCATTGTTTCCTCCAGCCTGGCTTGGCCAAGCCAGGTTAGCAGCAACAGGACTCCCAGAATTCTTTGCTCCCTTTATATTTGCTGTTGTCCTATTGGCCAAAGCAATTCACTCGACCAACCCTAGAATGAGTGTGGACAGAGGAATCCACCTGGTAGTGGTAAGTGCTGCCGATCACATGCCAAAAGGGGGAAGCATAGAGATGAGTGACCTGTGGACAGCTGTGGCATCCTGTTATGAGTGAGTGAGCATTAGTGGATGGCTTGCTTCATAGAAAAGCTTAATGTGTAAGATGAGCCTCTATAAACTGAGCAGCAGTCATCTTTGGATCTGGTTCTATGAGCACTGGATCTGCATAGAAAAATAGAAACTTTAGCTGCGAGTGTGGGGACAGAGGAGTGACAAGCAGGTGGTCAAGCCTTCTCACTTCGCTCAGAACTCAGGGCTTTCCTGAAGTTTAAGGTTTTTTTGTTTTTGTTTTCCTGCTAAACCTGGGACAGTCCTAGACAGAGCAGGGTAGCTGATCATCCTAGGATGAGTAGTCATAATTGAAAATGCTATAACAGAAATTATGTGGGGTTATCTTAACTGTCTGGAAAAAGAATCCACTTTGCTTTTGTTTGTTGTTTCCAAACTCCAGCTTGCTAAGGATAGCTACCCACAGATATTTTTCACACATATACAGATGCATTCTCAGAATCAGATTCACAGACATGTATGAGGCAATACATACACAGCTCAGTGAAGAATCTGGAGACTTCCCAACAGCTGTACAATATGACCAGGAAAGGAGATTCGAATTTTTAGGCAAGATATTTGGAAAAACTTGTACACATGTTTAGATACATTAGCCATTTTCCCTGTTGCTGTGACCAAACACCTGAGAAGCAGCAGCAGAAAGAAGGAAGGGCTTATTTTGGCTCATAGTCCATCATGGCGGGGAAGGATTGCAACAAGCACATGGGGCAGCTGGCACATTTCATCCAAGGTCAGGAAGCAGAGAGATGGATGCTGGCCCTCACCTTGCCATCTCAGTTTCCACCCTTGGGCTGGTGGTACCCACCTTTGAGGAAGGTCTTCCCTTTTCAGTTAAACCTTTTAGGGGACCTCTTCATCAACACACCCAAAGATGTATTTCCACGGTGATTCTAAATTCAATCAAGTGGGCAGTGAAGATTAACCATCACAGTAGGTAATCCCAGGCTCTCTTTGCCTCAGTTCCACCAGAGGGAAGTTGAAGCATTGGAATCCTGCTGAGAGCCTGAAAGCTAACTCCTCCGGAGGCCCCATGCCAAAACTACTGAATCAGATTTCCAGGGAGGGCTCTCAAACATGTCGTTGTTGTTGTTTAACACCTAGAAACTAATAACAAGAAGTGACACAACAGGAAAAAGAGCAAGAACACAAATATACATTTAACAAAAGAGGAATTCCAAATAGCTGACTGATATAGGAAAAGATGATTATCTCTTTAACAGCCAGGAGTATTTAAACTAACACAGAAATGAACATTTTACATCTACCAGACTGAGCAAAGATCTTCAAACATAAAGCAGCCACAGCTGGACACTGAGAAATAAGCACATTCAGATTTCCCCAATGGACTGCACGTTACCACTGTCATTTAGAAAGAAGTATAGCAAGATCCACTCAATGGCACATATCCTTCAGGATCCAGCAGTCCTGCTTTTTAAAGTGGGTTTTATGAAAATAAAACTCTGGTGGGGGGGGATGCTGACAAGATGGCTCAGTGGGTAAAGGCACTTGCTGCCAAGCCTGAGAACTTGAGTTCTATCTCTAGGACCCACATGGTAGAAAGAGAGAACTAACTCCTGTGAGTTGTCTTCTGACCTCCACTCATACCATGGTATACACACAGATAATAAATAAATGTTTAAAAAGACCCCTAGTGATTCACTTAAGACTCCACTTGAATCTCTAAGGTATTGACAACATTGTTCACAAAAGAAAAAAAAATAACCTGAGACTCATTAAGAGTTAAAGGATTGCAAAAATACTATACACTCTGAAGTTTCTACCACCTACCAAGAGGAGAAACACTGGTAGATATAAATTCAACACTGGTACAAAGAAAAGGAATGTGCAACCATCAGGCCATTTTGTAACAACAACTGCAGCAAAAATTCTATAAAGTCCTTCTGAAGTCTGTGTGTTTGTATGTATGTAACTGTTCATGCATGAGAGTGCTGTGAAAGGGTAAGCACACAGTTGTCAACATTGGTTCTTCTTAGAGATGGAATTTGGGGCTAAACAGAATGGAGGTGGTAAGAGTCTTTTTTTGTATATCTTTGTTTTGTTGAGTGACTTTTTTCTCTTTCTAGTTTGTGAAATAAAATGTAATAAGAATGTATACTTTAACTTCCTTTTTGCTGCCATAATAAATCACACACTGACTGGCTTTCCACATGCATATTGTTTTGCAATTCTGAAGGTCAGAAGTCTAAATTGAGAAGATGGTTTATATAAATAGATTATAAGGGAGATACACATATATTAATTTGTTTCACTGTAATAACCATTGTATTATCAATATGTGACCCATAATAAAATATAAATATTAAGTATACACAGTAAATTTTATTCTTAAACACCATCCGCCATGACTACATTCCTCCTGGAGATTCCACAGGAGAGTCTGCTTCCTTGATTTTTCTAGCTTCTAGAAGCTGCTCACCTCTTTTGCCTCTTGATCCCACATCAGTGGACCTCTGCTTCTGTTATCGCATCCTTCACTCTGTGTAAGTTACTTTTCTGTTGTTGTGATAAAACACCACGACCAAAGCAACTTATAGAAGGAAGAGCTTATTTGGCTTACAGTTTCAGAGGAAGGGTCCATGATAGCGGCAGAAGGCAGCTAGAGCAGAAAGCTGAGAGCTCACATCTCTAGTCATGCACAGGAAGTGGAGAAAGCAAACTGAATGTCCGGCAAGGCTATGAACTCTTGAGGCCAGTCCCTGGTGATGTGAATCCTCCATCAAAGCCACACCTCCTAAACTTCCCCAAACACCACCAACAACTAGGGCCACCTATTCAAATGCTGAGAATCTGTGAGGGACAGTTCTCATTCAAACCACTACACTCTGATACCCCTGTCTTGCTCTGTTTAGGATCCATGTGATGTCCTGGGATTCCTGAGATAGTCCAGGATAATCTTCCCATCTTAAAATCCTAAAGGACATCTTCAAAGACCCTGTTGTCATGTGACTGTGAAATGTCCCACTTAGACTCATGCATTTGAACACTAGATCCTCAGCTGGTGGTACTGTTTGGGAAGGCTATGGAACCTTTAGGGGGTAGAACCTTGCAGGAGGAAGTACTGGGGGTGGGCCTTGAAATCTGATAGCCTGGCCCTACTTCCTCTTTGCTCTATATTTCAGAAGGAGGCGATGTGACCAGCTGTCTCATGTTCTTGCCTCAATGCCTTCCCTACCATCATGTACTCTATCTCTTCTTACATTATAAAATAAACCCTTCCCAGCTAAGCTGCTCCTTGTCAGGTATTTGGTCACAGCAAGGAGAGACATAACCAATATAGGCCCTAAGGCACCATATTCATGGGAATGGAACTTGGATATCTTTGATGGCTCTGTCCACTACTGTGTTAAAGTGACATTTATTGTAAAGCTCTTCAGAAAATCTGATATTCAGTCAACTTTAGGAAAGAAGCACTGTCCAAAGGTAGTTCTCTGACTATAGGAACAGTTGTTTTTAATGATCAAGCAATGTTTCTTTTCAGAAATTATCAGAGCTGTCATTTTCCTATTGAAGGCAAGCCTTAGATCTTACCATGACTTTGCACTCTGTAAATGACACCAAACATACTCAGCCACTGCTGTTGTTTCTAAAACAGTTTAAGTTTTTGCTCTTCCTACATAACTATAATTACCACCTCAGAGGTCTGTGGTGTAACAATTTCCTCCAAGTTCATATTCTATCCTGGAGGGATGTTCCTTAAGTTCTAAAGGGAAGCTCCTTAAGACTCTGGAAGTAAACAAGTCATAAATCTCAGGAAGACCCTGAAACTGACCAGATGCACCAGCCCCGCCCCCTCCAAGGTTATATAAGCAATGAGGCAGCTAAGGCAACCCAGAACAGATGAGCCACCTGGAAGAAGCTCTCCAGTCTGCCTACCTGTCTGCACAAAATGAGGAGCATGTCAAGGTTCTATGTTTTGGTGGGCTTTGGGTAATACAGCTACTTTTGAGCTGTCCACACTCCTGTAAGTAACCTTTCACCTATACTCCTGAAAGTATACCCAGTAAATTCAGGTCACTGTAGAAATAACTTTCAAATGAGTGCAAAAAACCAATGTATCAGTGTAACCATCCAAGCTAGTCAACTACTGACCCCTCTTTTCAGCTTCAGAACATGCCTTCTTCAGAATGTTCCAACTGCACCTAGGATTCTCAACACTGCAAACCTCAGCCATCCTCAAGCATCCAAGATCCAGCCTGAACTTGTCACCACTTTACCTTTGTCTGCTTAGCATCTAACCTTGTCAAAAAAATGATTTGATGAACCAGTTGGACAAGGAGAATTCCCATCCCAAGGTCCCTGTGCTCCAGTCACAGACTACCAGGGTAAAGCTGGAGCTGAACAGTGGGATTTACTATTCCTTGCAGAACTAGAATGCACACCTGGGAAGCTCAGTACTGGAGTGCTAGAAAGGTGGTTTGGGAAGGCCCCAGGAGGCAGGATTTTGATCTGGACTGATGTCAGATAGTTTGGGAAGGCCCCAGGAAGCAGAGTTTTGATCTGGACTGGATGCTATTGGGAAGCAGGGGTTAATTCTGTGACCAACATTTTAATTCAAAGCTTCTCAAACTGTGGGCCATGACTCCATAGAAGATCACATCACTGAATGTGGGGATTAGAAAAATTTAGCAACAATAACAGTTTGTGAACATGCAACAATCCAAATTTCATTCCAAATCCAGCATGTAGTAAATTTCTGATGGTGCTCACCCATGTTGTATCACTTGACTTCGCCACAGCTGATCACACAGCTCCACAGTGTACACTGTGCATGTGCACGCCCTCTTGCCACATATACCAACAAAGGCTGCCAGAAACATATCAGCTCAGATTCCAGACTTTTATGTTCTGAATTGCAGTGTCCTTACTATACATACCAAGGTTTCTGCTCTACAGAAACATCATGGTTTAACTACAGAAAACAAAGATTTAATGGTTTTCCTATATAACTTCCCAGCATGTATCACATCAATGCATCTTTGGATTATATTGTACTAGGCAATCACATCCACCTCATTAGAATGTGAAATTTCTTTTGTCTTTAATAAATGATAAAATAGGGTCGGGCGTGGTAGTGCACGCCTTTAATCCCAGCACTTGGGAGGCAGAGGCAGGCGGATTTTTGTGAGTTCAAGGCCAGCCTGGTCTACATAGTGAGTTCCAGGACAGCTGGGGCTACAGGGAGACCCTGTCTCAAAAAGACAAAAAATAAATAAATAAAAAATAAAAATAAATGATAAAATTATTTGCATACTAAAGAATTGCTTTAAAATACATTTATGGTTTTTTAATCAGTGAATGTTTGATTTTACCTACTTTGCATGCCTATAACATATGGGATTGCATAAAAACTTCTTGAGTGAAAAAGGGTATTGAGTGGGAAAAGTATGAGAAACCCGGTTTTAAGTTCTACAGAATAAAGACCAGCAAGAGGCTATCGCTGTAGGTAACAAGAAGCAGCCGTGGTTCCTGTAAGCTAGGAGAAGAGGGACTTGGTATTTGTGGTTTATGCAGTGACCTTGTTTTTAGCTGGGCTTAGGTAGGACTCTAAAGTTTGTTTGCTTGGTGTCACCTGTTCAAGTCAAAGAGTGACCTTATCTGATTTGATAATTCTGGAAGGCCTGAGAACATGGGGCCTCACTGTGAAAACCAAGTCAGCTGCTGGCTACACTGAGAGTCAGCTGCCAGGGTCGGGCCAAGTCTCTACATTTTGACCCCCCAGCCACCTCAGATGATCAGCCTCTGTCCAGCTCACAACATGGATATGTTACCTTTTATCTGATCATAAGATTGATCAGGTGGCAGGCAGCTTCCACCCCATATGTCCTACCCAAACCACCATACCTTACCCCAGAACCATCTAAGTTTCATTCCTCCACAGGTAACTGGAGATGAAAAGGCTGGGCAGCACTGATGTTCTTGAGCCAGGGGATGTTTGAGAGCAAGAATTCATCAGATCATTTCATAGAGAACTGTGACATCACCGGCACAGGACCCTAAATGTTAGTGATGATAAAGACCAAGACGAAGCTCATATACCTGTAGCAGGTTCTAGGGATTGTGATCACTTCTGTCTAGGCATGCCCCAGTGTAGGAGGGAGGACAGCACAGCCCAACAGCATGATGAAGACTGGACTAGAGTGTGTAGACCAAGAGAAACATGTCGAGTCAGGAATGAAGGGGCTGCAAAGGAGGAGAAGCGAAGTATGAGGAACTGCTCCAAAATCAGTTTTCAAAGAAGCTAATATTTGCTTTTAAAAAAAATGAAAGACACAAGTATCCCAGTCACCAGTCATCAAAGAAGCTTATTTTGCAACAGACTGAGACTATTACAGATTTCCACAACTGGTCATACACAGAGATTATCTGTGAATTGTCCAAGCTTAAGTGACATATCTGTAATGGAATCTCTACATCTAAAGCTCACAGAACATAGAACAAAGGATAAAGAGGACACTAATGCATCTCTCAATGCTCAACAATGAAGCTCCTATATGCTACAGAGAGCCATGAACACAAAAGGACACAAATGGCCAAAGTATAGAGAATAAGAGTCTGCAGAGTGTATGGGTCCTTGGAGAGGACTCCTATATTAAACTCCACACACCCAGGGCTCAGAGACCATTGAGGAAGAGGGAGTGGGAATATTGTAAGAGCCAGGGAGGAGGTGGACGACCATATGGAAATAGAGCCCTACAGACCCGTGGGAACTTGCTCATATAAACTTGCTCATGTGAACTTACAACAATGGTGTCAGCATGCATAAGACCCATACAAACTCAAGCAGACAAAAACCTGGCACAGAACTGTGGAGCAGTTCTAAGATGGGCAGAAAGCCCCAATCTTAGTTGAAGAACTATTGGCAGCTGATTACTGGTGGGTGAGGAAGAGCTGATCTTCTTAAAAGGAGGAACTCTAGATAGGCTACCTAGACCTCAGTGGATGAACCTGCACCGAGGGACATCTGGGGACAGTAACTTGACTCGATGGGCCTTAACACAAATGACAGAATGAATGAATTCCAGTGGTGGGGGCTATGGGAGGATGCCATCTGGGAAGGGGGTATAAAGATGATTAAGATATACTGTATGAAATACACAAAAATTCAATAAAAATTTACAAAAAAAAAGAATGAAAGACACAAGGAAGTGAAAAACTGAGAGCAACAAGGATTGGCTGTTTTCATACATTCACTTGTCCAAAAATACTTTTGGAAGACCAGTCACAGGCCAAGAGCTGTTCAGGCCCTGGAGGTAACAAACTAGGAGAAAACAGACAAAAAGTGAGGAGTACACTAGTCCTTACATCATAATGGGGAAAACAGTAAGGTAAGAGATTAGAGAATAGCATGCATTTTGAAGACAACACAGCAGAGGCGGTGGCGTCAAGCTGAGGTATGGGAGAGAGGCTTCAAGTTTAAATGAGGTGTTCCTTAACTATGAATCCAGTTTCAGATGAATCTTCAGGTACCAGAAGGATGGAGAGAGGGAGTCTCCTGGAGACAATCCTTCCAGATGGCAAGAGAGTTCTCCTCAGTGGCCCTCAACCAATGATAAAAGGGCAGCCTGATGCTTCGTAGATACTGGTTGGTCAACATGTATCTAGTGAATTAATACAAGGAAGGAGAGATATAAGTAATTGGTTAGTTCTACAAACTCAATCAAAATAGAGTCATGTCAACGATTTGATTTGAACATTAATATCTTCCTGAGAGGACAGAGTGAAAATTTAAGGGTTGTAATTAACGTATATTTCCTTTTATTTCCTTTTTCCTGAAGGTAGGTGTCACATATCCAACTCGTGGGATCGATACTGGAACACCAAGCATGCGGGCTAGCTTGGGGCTGGAGTTTGCTCTGTTCCCTGTCTTCTCAGAAGAAACCTTCTTCAAACATCATGGTCTCATTCTGATTGACAAACAGTGACGTGCAACCTTTTCTTAAGGCTGAGGCATCTAATATAAAACGTCTCTGTATACACATGTACAAGCACAATTTATAACAAGCCTCTGATCAAAGGAAAATTATGTCTTGATTTTTGCGAATGGAAGTATGTGCTTTCCTGCCAGAGCTGCGCAGAGCTCATAAAGGACGCAAGTGCTCTAGCCTTCGGAGGTGCTGTTTCTTTGCAATGCCACTTCTTGGGGGAACAAATATGAAAAATAAAACGTGTCATTTTTCATGATACAGAGTCTTTTTGTTGTCACCATCCTGGCTTTAAAACTGAATGGGACAAATCATAAAAAGACATACTACAGGTGCAATCTGTGCCTTAGATGCGGATATTCTAATGGCATACACAAGGGGGGAGTCTCTTTGGAGTCTCTTATTTCTCCCTTTGCTTATCCCCAGGCCAAGTGACCTAGTAATAAAGCTCAGAACTGTAAAGAGGATGATTTACTTTGGGCTTTGGGCTCTTGGAGATGATGATTTTGCTATCAACTTACTCTGCGGGAGTGTCATTAAATCTGCTCAAATGGAGCCCTGGGGACTGAACATGACTGAATCTGTACATATAGGGCTGGAAAGACAACTTAGCAGATTTTTAAAGATCACAGTGATGGGGATCAATTATAAACAGCCCGCATGTTTATAAACCTTTAAAAATAATGAAAGCACAGAGAGATGACTCCATGCTCCCTGGGATGGCTACACTAGGTAGGCAGTAACAAGTGTTGGTGAGGGAGTGGAGAAACTGGAGCCTCACACATTGCTGTTGAGAACAAAGTGATTCGACTGCTGTGGAAAACAGTCCACAGCTTCTCCAGGGGGGGTAAACACAGAGATACCATGTGACCCAGCAATTCCTCCTGTATGTATATACTCCTGAGAACTGAGAATGCAGGCCCCCTACACTCCACAAATGTTCATAACAGCATTATTGATGAATGGATAAACAAAATGTGCTGTATCCAGTATAGTGGAGTAATGTTTGCCCCCCCACAAAATAATAATATATTGTACAACATAGGTGAAGGTTTATAATCTGCTAAGTAAAAAAAAAAAGAAGAAAACAGGCATGAAAGATCATATATCACATGATCTCCATATAGGAAATGTCCAGAGTAGGTAAATCCAGGAAACAAGTAAACAGATTCATGGTTGCTCAGGACCAGGGAGTCTGGGTAAGTGAGAAAGGGCTACTGATGGGTATGGAATGTTATTCTTGGGGAGATAAAATGTTGTGGCATTAAATACTGGTGATGCTCAGAGAACTTTGTGAATACACTTTGAAAATAATTGAATTGTAAACTTCAAAATGAATTTCATAGCATATAAGTTTTATCTCAGTAAATTTACATAAATTGCTTAAATCAAGCATTTTAAATATCATTGACTTTCATACGACATAAGGAATTATTGTCCATTTTTGCTATGATGGCCCTATCATGAAATCTTTTTAAACAGAGCTTATGTATCTTAAACATTTATATTTAATAACCACCTGATTAGAAGAAGCATTTCATTACAGCTTTAACATATTCTATAACAATTTCCACAGCAAGGAAACCTCTCATTCAAAAGTGGCTGTAAATTTTTAGGTTTACAGTTGAATTAATACAGTTATACAATATTGAACTCAATATAAACTCTGTAAGACACAAGATTGAATGAGTTTTTAACCTTTAAAAAAGATCTCCCTTTCATTTTAAAATATGCTGTTTCCTACAGAAAGACTCATTTTTAATGCTACTAATGCTTAGATGTTTGCACACGTGTCTCTAGTCTCTATGTATCTGATTATTACTAGTCATAGTCACTTACACTCAGATCCTTGGCTCATGAGTATCGATATAAAGTCATCAGGTAGATTTCAGTGGTAATGTTTATCACCTGTACAAATTAACATGAAGTAAATTGTTATGCTTCCTGCTCAAATATAAATCTTTTTTTATTTGTTGATTTTTTGTGTGTGTGTATATCATGCAGAACATCCCAAACAATCTTATTCATCTATATACCAACTTCCCAAATGGCACCCTCCCATAGCCCTCCCCCGCCCCAGGAGCCCATATACTCTGTCATCCCTGTTACTGTCCACTGTGTTATCGGTGCCCCCAGCCATTCCCCAGTGCTTATCCATACACTGAATCTAGTCAGCCTAACTAGAGTTCCTTGTTTTAGGAGGATCAGCTGTTCCTCATCTAGCAGCAATCAGTTGTCAATATTCCTTTAGATAAGATTGGGGTCTGCTGTTCATTTTCCCAGTTCTATGCTGGGTT
This sequence comes from Nannospalax galili, assembly GCF_000622305.1. Classification (NCBI taxonomy): domain Eukaryota; kingdom Metazoa; phylum Chordata; class Mammalia; order Rodentia; family Spalacidae; genus Nannospalax; species Nannospalax galili. The sequence continues at coordinate 707,256 of NW_008345290.1, forward strand.
ACTGTCTGGGGGTCTTTTGGGCCACCCTGGCCAATAACTCAAAGGAAGGTATCTCCTGTCTGGCATTGTTTCTTGTTATGTAGCCTTTAGCTATATATATGGACTCTAAAAATTATACTGACCCCATTAATCTTTGGTTATACTTTCCTTTTGGGTGTTTAAGGCCATATAGTTGGCCCAGATAAACCAATTTATTTTTACTCTTAAGGTCATTTGAGGATCTGTTCCTCAGGGTTCACATGGGCTTGGGAAGAGCCCCTGGCTCTTTTCTTTTATCAGTTCCGTCTATGTGAAGATAAGTCAAAGGTCCTGCTTGACCATGGCAGGCTTCACTTGGAAGCATGTGTTGACCCTCCTCTTTGTAGACTGGACACTGATTCAAGTCCATCTGGTAGGGTCTCCATGGTCTCCTTGATCAAGAGGACAGGTTACTCCCCACAGTTACAGGACATTTTGAGAGATGCTCATAGTCCTCTGGAACTTAGTTGACCTAGGAGGGCAAGGAGCAAAAACTCTCCTTTATGTCCCTCTGACCAAATTAGTATGGTCAAAGTATGGCTGTTAAACATCCAAGAAGGTTCTTCCACCAGTCTGGTACTTTTAATTACTGTGTGTCATGTAGATAAAGCTTGGGCAAAGACCAAACATTCTCAGATAAACCTTGTCTAGACAGATATTATATTCCTTGAGCAAATTGTATGTATAATTTGTCAGTAGGTTGTTGGACTAATATGGTTCCCTCTGGTTTTTTTAAAGCTAGCTAGGCATCATTTATCTCTCACATTGTCTAACCATGGAAGGGTTAGTCATTTTTTATTGTAACATCAGTATTGTGTGGAAAGTGTTTATTATTTCATTATCCTGGTTCCTGTAGTTATGTCTGGATACATAACCACTTTTGGGGATTTGGTACTAGGATCCACATATGAGGGAGAACATATGTTGTTTTGGGGATTTTTTTGTTTTTCTTCCTGAGTCTGTGTTACTTCACATAGTATAACAGGTTCTAATTCTATCCATTTACCCGCAAATTTCATGATTTTCTTTCTTTACTGCTGAGTAAAACTCCATCGTACAAATGAACCACATTTTCATTATCCACTCATCAGTTGAGGGACACTTACGTTGCTTCCATCTCTTAGCTATTGTAAAAAGAGCAGCAAAAAACATGAATGTACAAGCGTCTCTGCAATAGGATGAGTTCTTTGGGTATATGCCAAGGAGTGGTATAACTGGGTCAAACGGTAGGTTCATTTGTAATTTTTTAAGAGTTCACACTGTGTTCCATCGAGGTTGAACAAGGTTGCAGTCCCACCAGCATGTCCTCTCCAACATTTGGGACCATTTGATATTAGCCAGCCTGACTAGGGCAAGATGAAATCTTAAACTGGTTTTAATTTGCATTTCCCTAATTACTAGTGATGTTGAAGACTTTTTAAGAGGCTTCTTAGCCATCTTTCTTTCTTCTTTTAAGAACTCTCTGTTCAGTTCTTTAACCCATCTTTTAATTGGGTTACTTTCTTTCTTGATTCTTTGTTTTCTGAGTTTGTTATATATTCTGGATGTTAAACCTCTGTCAGATGTGTCACTGGTGAAGATTTTCTCCCATTCTGTGGGTTTTCTCTTCACTTCCTTGGTTGCTTCTTTTGATGTATAGAAGCTTTTTAGTTTAATGAGGTCCCAATTGTTGATTCTAATCCTTGTGTCCTGAGCAATTGATGTCTGGCTTAGAAAATCCTTTCCTACACCTATATCTTGCAGGTTATTGCCAATGTTTTCTTCTAACAGTTTCAGAGTTTCAGTATTTACATTGAGGTCTCTGATCTATTTGGAGTAGACTTTTGTGCAAGGTGAAAGATAGGGGTTTAGTTTCGTTCTTCTACAGGTTTTGCCAGCACCATTTGCTAAACATGCTGTCTTTCTTCCAGTGAATGTTCTTGCCACCTTTGCCAAATATCAGGACACTGAAATTGAATATACTGATATTTGGGTCTTCAATTTTGTTCCATTGATCTATGGGTCTATTTTTGTGCAAGTACCATGTTGTTTGTATGACTATAGCTCTGTAATACAGTTTAATATCTGGTATAGTAATCACCCCAGAGTTGCTTTGGCTATCTGACGTCTTTTGTGCTTCCATATGAATCTTAGGGTGGTTTTTTCCAATTCTGTGAAAAATGTCATGGGGATTTTGATTGGCATTGCATTGAATCTATAAATGACTTTTGGTAGGATGGTCA
>NW_008345290.1:709686-710359 GCF_000622305.1 Nannospalax galili
AGGTCCCTCAAAGGACATGATTGCTTGTTATTGGTATATAGAAGGGCTACAGACTTTTGTAGGTTAATTTTGTAACCTGCCACTTTATTGAATGTGTTAATAATTTCTAGAAATTTTCTGGTGGAATTTTTGGCATCTCTTACATATATCATCTACAAAAGGGATAATTTGATCACTTCTTTTCCAATTACTACTCCTTTAATTTCCTGCTCCTGTCTTATTGCTCTTGCAAGAGTTTCAAGTACTATGTGGAAGAGGCATGGAGATAATGGACAGCCTTGTATGGTTCCTGATTTCAATGGGAATGTTTCCAAGTTTTCTTTAGAATGATGTTGTCTGTGGGTTTGTCGTATATAGCTGTAATAATGTTGAGGTATGTTGCCTCTAGTCCAGTTCCTTCTAGGACTTTAAACATAAATGTATGCTGAATTTTGTCAAAGGCCTTCTCTCCGTCTATTGAGATAAACATGTGGTTCTTGTCTTTGAGGCCATTTATATGATTTATGACGTTTTTTGACTTATGTATATTGAACCATCCCTGCATCTCTGGAATAAAGCCAACATGATCATGGTGGATGAACTTTTTGATGTGTGTCTGTATGCGGTTTGCAAGTATTTTATTGAGAATTTTTGCATCTATGTTCATTAAGGATATGGGTCTATAGTTTTCCTT
>NW_008345290.1:710454-711127 GCF_000622305.1 Nannospalax galili
TATTAAGTAGTATTGAAAGTAGGTCTTTAAATGTCTGATAGAATTCTGCTGTAAATCCATCTGGTCCTGGGCTTCTTTTAGTCAGGAGGTTTTGTATTACTGTTTCAATTTCCTTATGTGTTATGGGTCTGTTTAAGCTGTTAATCTCTTCTTGGTTTAGTTTTGGTGGTTCCCATGCTTTTAGATACCCATCCATTTTACGAATTTAGTAGCATATAGGTTTACGAATTTAGTAGCATATAGGTTTTGAAAGCATTCCCTTATAATGTTCTGGGTCTTTTTGGTGAATGTTGTGATGTTTCCCCATTCATCTCTGATTTTGTTGATTTGGAGGTGCTCTTTCTTTAGGTTAAGTGGACTAGCTGTCTGTCAATCTTCTTCCTTTTTTCAAAGAACCAGCTCTTGGATTTATCAACTCTTTGTATTTTCTTCATTTCTATTTCATTAATTTCTGCTCTGATTTTTGTTCTTTCTTCTTGTCTGCTGGATTTGGGTTTCATTTGTTGTTGCTTTTCAAGTGTCTTGAGTTGCAATATTAAGTCATTTGTGTTCTTTCCAATTTTTTAATGTAATTTTTTAACTTTCCTCTAAGGACTGCTTTCAGCATGTCCCAGAGGTTTTGTTGTGTTGTATTGTCCTTTTCATTTAGTTCCAGGAATACTTTTATTTCTTT
>NW_008345290.1:711539-717955 GCF_000622305.1 Nannospalax galili
CAGAGTTTGGTGAATATATGTTGTTTGTGATTGTTTCTTCTTGGTTTATTGTTCTTTTGATCAGAATGCAGTGGCCCTCTTTACCTCTTCTGATTAGTTTTCGTTTAAAGTCTATTTTATGATATTAGAATTTCAAGGCCTGCTTTTTTCTTAGTACCATTCGCTTGGTATATTTTTTTCCATCCTTTCACCTTAAGGTAGTGCCTGTCCTTGAAAGTGAGATGAGTTTCTTGCAGACAACAAAAAGATGGGGTTTATTTCTTAATCCATTCAACTAGTCTGTGTCTCTTGACTGGAGAGTTCAGTCCATTGATGTTTAAAATTATTAATGAAAGATGTATATTGAATCCTATCATTTTTATTTATGTTTACATTCTTAATATAGCTGTACTTTTCCACTGTTATACCCTCCTTGGAGTTCTTTCTGCAACCCCTTGGGTATAGTCATTCCTTTCTTCAGCTCTTTGTATTGCTTCCAGAACTCTCTGAAGGGCTGGTTTTGTGGACATGAATTCCTTCAGCCTATTTATGTCATGGAAGATTTTTCTTTTCCCTTCAACTATAGTAGACATTTTGGCTGGGTATAGTAATCTGGGTTGGCATCTGTGGTCATTTAACACTGGGAATACTTTGGTCCAGGCTCTTCTGGCTTTCATAGTTTGCATTGAAAAGTCAGCTGTGATCCTAATGGGTTTTCCTTTATATATTTTCTTTTGCAGCTTGTAGTATTGTCTCTTTGTTCTGTACGTTTAGTATTGTTACGATGATGTGCCACGAGAGTTTCTTTTCTGGTCCTGTCTATTTGGTGTTCTATATGCTTCTTGTATTTGTATGGGCATGTCTTTCTTTAATTTGGGGAAAATTTCTTCTGCAATCCTGTTGAAGATCTGGTCCATACAATTGTCTTGAGATTCTTCTCCTTCCTGTATGCCTATGATTTGTAAGTTTGGTCTTTTTATGGTGCCATACGATTCCTGCATATTCCATTCTTGTGTTTTCTTAAATTTTTCATAATCTTTGCTTGAGTGGTCTAGTTCATCCACTTTGTCTTCCAGTCTTGATATTCTGTTTTCCATTTCATTCATCCTGTTGGTGAGGCTTTCTCTTCTCTAATTGTCTTACAAAGTGTTTCACTTCCTTCTTCATTTCAGCCTGAGTAGTCTTCAATATATCTAACTCTTTTCTGAATTCATTCAGAAGTTTATCCCTAACTTCCTTCAGTTCTTTGATTTTTTTGTGTGTTCTTTAAATTCACTGCATTCTTTATCATGTTTATAATTGTTCTTTTGAGTTCCATGTCCTGTGTTATCTCTAGGGGGTTCTCATTGTACTCCTCTAGAGGACTATTGGTGCTTGGTGGGGCTGTATTATTTTGGCTTTTCATGTTATTATTTTTTCTCTGTGACTTTGACATGAATTTCTTTCGTAGTTTCTGATTCTTGTGTGAGGCTCAAGCCTTTCTTTGCTGAGTTTAGGTCTGATTCTTTTTGTAAACTTATGTGCCTTTGTGGTTTACTTGTTGAGCATGAAAAGCTGGTTGGTCTGGGCTTCAGGTCTCTCTTTTGATTTTATATTAGAGTGACCTAATTGTTCTTGTCTTCAGGAGTACCCACAGAGGCCCAAGTGAAATGAGACTCAGATGCTCTCAGGCATTTTCCTAATGTCTGGATCCCTCCAGAAAAGATGCTGGCCTCCAGAATTTGAGGGCTGGGCTGGCCTGGGAGCAGGGCCCAGGAAAGATGTTGGTCTCAGGAAGCTGGTGGCTGTGCCACCCAGGGATGCAAAGGGAGGTCGGGATGGGAAGAGGCCCCAAGGGCTCCTGGGGACTACTGGGAGGAACTGGGTTGATCTGGATGTAAAGGATCAGGAAGCAGTGGGGATTCTGGGCCTAGAGGTCAGTCCAGGAGTCTGAGGTTCCAAGACAAGAAATGGGCCAATACCCAGGCTAGGAGGCGAGCTGGCAGGGTGAATGAGGCTGGGGGAGTCAAGGACTGGCAGCCAGCCATGGAACCCACCCAGGAAAGATGCTAGCACCAGGAAGCTGGTCGCTGAGCTGCCCAGGGAAGCAAAGGTAAGTGGGGGTGAGACCAGGCCCAGAGGGCTCCTGGGGACTGCTTGGAGGAACTGAGTTGGTTCAGATGCAAAGGATCAGGAAGCAGTGGTGGCTCTGGGCCGAGAGCTTAGCCCCAATGTCTGGGGTGCCAAGACAAGAAATGGGCCTGTACCCAGGGTAGGAGGAGAGATGTGGCAGGGGAGCTTAGAGGTGAAAGAGGCTGGAGGGGTTAAGGCACAGTGGGCACCACTGGATCTTGGAAAGGTGCTGGCACCTGGACACTGGCAGCGGTGCAGCCCAGGGAAGCAAAGGGAGGTGAGGGTAGGACCAGGCCCAGAGGGCTCCTAGGGACCAGGAAAGATGCTGGCACCAGGAGGTCTGGATGCTGTACAGCCCAGGGAAGTATTTAAAAAAAAAAAAAACTAGCAATTTTTTAATCTCATGTTGAGTTGATATTGCTAAAGTGATACCTGTTGAGAGTTCTTACCATGCAGACATGGTGACCACAAAATCTAAATCCCACATTAGTTCTGCAACCTTGAGAATTCCTCAGTGGTAAAGGCTCCACTTCTTTCTTGTGGGACAGAGTCTGATATAAGGACACAAACTCCAGCATCACTATAAATTCCAGGAGGCAAATAAGGAAAGGTAATAGATGCTATGTGGGAATGACATGGTGGTTCACTTTATTCCACTGACTCTAACACCATTTCCCCCATTTTAGGAGCTTTGAAACAGGGATGCATCAACTAATCAGTGGCTGTTCATGGTATAATTGGAGATGGTTTTACTACTTTTTAAAAATTTTATTTATTATTTTTTTATTTTGTGTGTATGACTGTATTGCCTGCATGTATGTAGTAAGTGCACTCATGTTGTATAATGCCATCAGAGGTCAGAACTGGATCCCCTGGAACTGAAATTGTGGATTGTTTTTAGCTGACATGTGGGTGCTGGGACGCGAACCTGGGTCTTCTGCAAGAGCAGCCAGTGCTCTTAACCACTGAGCCATCTCTCCAGTGCCAGTTTTACTTTCTTAATGCTACATGAAGGAGAATCTGATACCTATGACATCATGCAGCAGCTTTAGACCTATAATATCCTGGGAACTGCAGTGCTGTTCCTACAACTCTCTCTGTGGAGATGGGGGTGGCTGAAATTTTCCATCCCCTTTGCCAGCAACTCCTCTGGCCACATGTGATGTTCAAAAGCATTAATTCGTTGCTTGTGTCTTACCCTTTCTTCTTGTTTTGTTTTCTACTTTAAAAAATTTTATAGTGTGTGTGTGTGTGTGTGTGTGTGTGTGTGTTTCTGTGTGTGTGTTTCTGTGTGTGTGCATATGTGTGGAAGTCAGGGGAAAACTTGCAAGAGTTGGTTCTCTCCTTCCATGACGTGGATACTGGGGATTGAACTCAGGTCATCGGGCTTAACAGTAAGTGCTTTTACCCACTTGTTGCACTAAATTTTCTTCCCTTTTCCCCTTCTTGGGAGACTCTCTGAGACCCCAGGGCTCACAGACTAACATAAGACATTTTTAGTTTGGGTTTTGTACCATTGAATTCATATCATTCAATAATAGAAAAACAACCTAATTAAAAGGTGGGCCAAAGAGATGGCTCAGTGGTTAAGAGTGCTTGCAAAGGACCTTGGTTTAGTTTCCAGAATTCACATAGTGCCACACAGCTGCTTGTAACCCCAGTTCCAAGGGATCCAGTGCCCTCTTCTGGTCTCTGTGGGCACTGTATGCACATGATGCTCATACATACATGTGGGCAAAATACAGACATAAAATAAACATAAATAAATCTCTCTTTTTTTAAGGTAAGAAAATGGTCTAAAAAATGAGCAAAGTACCTTTGTAAACATTTCCCCAAAGAAGACATTAAAATGGTTTATAAGTATAGGAAAAGGCACACATCATTAGTCATCAGAGAAGCATAAATCAGAACTTCTGTGAGACAGTAGCTCACCTCCGTTAGGATGGCTATCATTAAAAAGTCAAGAAGAGCAAATACTCACTAGGAGTGGATAGCAAGGACTCTTTTTAATTTTTTAAATTTATTTGTACTTTATGCATATAAGTGTTTTCCCTGTGTGTATATATTTGGATGTCAATTTTTATTAAATTATATATTTAATATATATTAGCTTTTTTAACATGTATGAGTGTTTTGTTTGCATGTATGTAAATGCACTTGTGTCATACAAAGCCCACAGAGGACAGAAGAGTGTACCAGACTCCCTGGAACTGAAGTTACAGATGGTTGTTGGCTGCTGTGTGGGTGTTGGAAACTGAATTCAAGTCCTCTGCAATAGCCCTTAACCAGTGAGCCACCTCTCCAGATCTAAGGAACTTTTGAATACTATTATTGGAAATGTAAGTTTGTGAAGCCTTTATAGAAAACAGTACAGGAACTTCTTGGAAAATTTGAAGTATAAAATGACTAGGAAATCCCTCTTTCTGTGTCTATATTCAAAGCAGAATTTGGTAAGTTCATTCTGCCCTCCATGCCTTGACTCTCCCAGCCTCATTCACCCTCCCATCTCCCCCGTGGTTTTCTCTTTCTAGTTTGGGTCCTGTCCCATTCCTTGTCTTGGGGTCCAAGACACCTGCCCCTTTTCATCCAGACCAATGTAGTGCCTTCTCTAGGCCCCAGGAGCACTGCTTCTGGGCCTGACCCCACCCTCACCTCCCTCTGCTTCCCCAGGTGTGAAAGACCCACCTCAAGGCCTCTCTCCTACCTGCTGGCCTCTCTCTGAGGTAAGTGATCGTGCCCTCCAAGCCTTGACTCCACCAGCCTCATTCACCCTCGCATCTCCCCTGAAATTCTCTCCTCCTAGTTTAGGTCCTGCCCCATTCCTTGACTTGGGGCTCCAGACACCTGGGAAACCAATACTGCTTCCTGATCTTTTTCATCCAGACCAACATAGTGCCTTCTCTGGGCCCCAAGAACACTGCTTCTGGGACAGCCCTGCCCTCACCTCCCTCTACTTCCCTGGGCCTGCACCACCCACCAGCTTCTTTCTGGGATGCTGGGGCTGACCTTTCCTTTTCCTGATCCTTTGCATCCAAACGAGCCTGGCTCCTCAGTGCAGTCCTCAGGAGTCCTTGGGGACTCTTCCCACCCCATTTGCCTTTGCATCTCTGGGTGGCATGGCCACCAGTTGCCCTAGATCAGTATCTTTCCTGAGCCAGGCTCCCAGACCAGACCAACCCCCAAATTCCTGAGGCCAACATCATTCCTGGAGAGATCCAGACCTTAGGAGAAAGCCTGAAAACATCTGACCCTCACCTGACTGGGCCTCTGTGGGAACTCCTAAAGATAAAAGCCATCCTGCCACTCCAATATAAAATCAAAAAAGAGAACCAGAAGCTAATAATATGAAAGACCAAAATAAAATGTCCTCTACCAAACACCATTAGTCCTATAGAAGAGTTATATAATGAGAACCCCCTAGAATTAACTCAGGACACAGAACTAAAAGAACAATCATAAACAGGATCAAAAAATGCAATGATCTTAAAGAACACAAAAACAACTCAGTGAACTAAAAGAAGATAGGGATAAACTTCTGAATGAATTCACAAAATAGAAACATTGAAAAATACCCAGGATGAAATGAAGAAGGAAATGAAAAACGCAGTAAGCCTATTAGAAACAACAGGAGAAAGCCTCACCAACGAGATGACTGAAATGGAAAACAGGGTATCAAGAGTAGAAGATAAAGTTGATGAACTAGACCACTCAAGCAAAGACTATGAAAAATTTAAGAAACCACAAGAATGGAATATGCAGGAATTGTGTGACACCATAAAAAGACCAAACTTATGAATCATAGGCATACAGGAAGGAGAAGAATTCCAAGATAATGGCATGGATCAGATCTTCAACAGAATCATGGAAGAAAATTTCCCAAAATTAAAGAAAGACATGCCCATACAAATACAAGAAACATATAGAAAATCAAACAAACAGGACCAGAAAAGAAACTCTCCATATCACATCATAGTAAAAACACTACACAGACAAAACAAAGAGACAATACTGAACTGGAAAAGAGAAACAACAAGCCACATATAAAGAAAAACCCATCAGGATTACAGCTGAGTTTTCAGGGAAAACTATGAAAGCCAGAAGAGCCTGGACCAAAGTATTCCCAGTTTCAAATGACCACAAATGCCAATCCAGATTACATACCCAGCCAAAATGTCTATTGTAGTCGAAGGGAAAAGAAAAATCTTCCATAAGATAAATAGGCTGAAGGAATTCATGTCCATAAAACCAGCCCTTCAGAGAGTTCTGGAAGCAATACAAAGAGCTGAAGAAAGGAATGACTATACCCAAGGGATTGTGGAAAGAAA
>NW_008345290.1:720461-721366 GCF_000622305.1 Nannospalax galili
TCAAAATCCCCATGACATTTTTCACAGAATTGGAAAAAAAACTATCCTAATATTCATATGGAAGCACAAAAGACCTCGGATAGCCAAAACAACCCTGAGCACTAAGAGCAATGCCGGGGGATTACTATACCAGATTTCAAGCTGTGTTACACAGCTATAGTCATAAAAACAACATGGTGCTGTCACAAAAATAGACCCACAGACCAATGGAACAAAATTGAAGACCCAAATACGACTAAGTGCAATTTCAGCCACCCGATATTTGACAAAGGGGACAAGAACGTTAACTGGAGGAAAGGCAGCGTGTTCCACAATGGTGCTGGCAAAACTGGATCTCCACCTGTAGAAGAATGAAACTAAACCCCTGTCTTTCACCCAAACGGCTCAAAGACCTCAATGTAAAGTCTGAAACTCTGACACTATTAGAAGAAAACATTGGGAAAAACCTATAAGATATAGGTGTAGGAAAGGATTTTCTAAACCGGACATCAATTGCTCAGGAAACAAGGGCAAGAATTAACAAATGGGACCTCATTAAACTAAAAAGCCTCTGTACATCAAAGGAGACAACCAAGGAAGCAAACAGAAAACCCACAGAATGGGAGAAAATTTTCACCAGTGGCACATCCAACAGAGGTTTAACATTCAGAATATATAACGAACTCAAAAAGCAGAGAACCAAGACAAGAAGCAACCCGATTAAAAGATGGGCTAAGGAGCTGAACAGAGAGTTCTCAAAAGAAGAAGTAAAGAGGGCTATGAAGCTTCTTAAAAGATGTTCAACATCACTAATAATTAGGGAAATGCAAATTAAAACCACTTTAAGATTTCACCTTACCCCAGTCAGACTGGCTAAGATCAAGAAAACAAATTATACCAAATGTTGGAGAGGATGTGGGGAGAGG
>NW_008345290.1:722018-722162 GCF_000622305.1 Nannospalax galili
GCTATACATATGGAAGGCTATACAAGGAACCTAGGGGATAAAGGGAAAGGAGCTCAAGAGAGGTAGGAGCATAGGAGAAGGGTATTAATAAGGGAGAAAGGGGGTAAATGGGGGCATCTTAAGTGGGAAAACCATGATGGAGGG
>NW_008345290.1:722939-730126 GCF_000622305.1 Nannospalax galili
CCTTCCTAAAACAAAGACCTCTAGATAGGCTGACTAGATTCACCAGAAGGGCAAGTAGTGGGGATTGGCTGGGGGGCCAACAACACAGCAGACAGTAGCAGGAATATCAGGGGATATCAGAGTATAAGGACTCTAATTGGGGGAGGGAGGCTATGGGAGGGTGCTATCTGGGAAGTGGATGTTAAAAAAACAATAATAAATAATAAAAAATGCAAAATTCACCACCTCATAAAAATGTCTTCATCCACATATTCACTATTTGCCATAGCTAAGATACAGAATAAAAAACCTAACTGTCCATCAGTGGATGAATGGAGAAAGAAAATGTGATATGATTACACAGACACAGGAATATTACTTAGCCTTTTAAAAGGAGACCCTGCCATTTACCACACATGGATCAACCTGGATAAAATTATACTGAGTGAAATAAAACAGACACATAAATAAAATATGGCATGATCTCATGTATATGTAGAACAAATGAAAAATTCAAATACACAGAGCAAAATAATAAAGTAGTGGTCTGACGCCCTCTTCTGACCTCCACGGCATTTCATGACATGGGTGCACTCACATACATGTAGGCAATACACTCGTACACATAAAATAAAAATAATAAAATATGTTTTTAAATAGTTGTTGTTAGATGCATCAGTGTTAGCTATTCTCATCACATACATACAAAAATCAAAAGTCAATTCTGTGAGATGACAGAAGGTTAATTTTCTATCCAGGTATGTCTTATAACCTCACCTTAAATACACTTTAAATACACAAAATACAATTTTTTAATAAAAAAAGGGTCTAGAGTACAGTAATAAGTTGATTTTTTTATATGGAGTGTTCATGGTAATGTCCTCTAGTTTGATAATTTGGGCAAAAACTATAATGTGGTTAAATAATTGGGATACTTTGTAAACTGTGAGTATGTGTATTTTTCTACGCTATGCTATAAAAGCATGGCAGCCCTGGGCCGATAGAGTTGGCCCCTGCAGAGTGAGCCCAGTCTTTTTCTTTCTGAAGCTTGGGATTCATCTAAGAGGCAGATGGGGGGAATGGATAGCAACTGCAGACATGGAGAAGAGCCAGCCATGAGAGGAGGTTCCACTAATGAGATGCCACTTGGGCCGTGTTAAGATTTTTACTAGAAACACTTTTTAAAAGAAAATCCACACAACAGAAAAGCATACAAACGAGAAATGTCACCCATCACACATTTTTTGTTTGCTCTTTTAACAAATAAAAATAGGGGATGGAAATCTCTACCACAAAGGTTGGCATTTTTTTCTATAGAATAAGAGAGTAAATATTTTATGTTGTATGGGTCAGTGAATCCCTGACACAATACTCTTCAATAAGCACAAAGGCAGCACATAAACGAATGTCTATGGCTGTGGTCTACGACAGTTTTAATTGCTAAAACATGGAGACAGTTGCAACTGACTACAGTTTGTTAAGTCCTACCATATCCGAACACCAGAAATTTGTAAAATGTTTCATGAAAGTCTATTTATTTCTACTTAACTAAGACCTGAAGGATGATTAAGACTAAATGGTAGATCAAGAGAAAAACAGTACTGTTAAGGTAGATTGGAAGTCATGTACAAAGTTGCTCATAAAAGGTTTTTAGGGGCTGGGGAGATAGCTCAATGGGTAAGAGTATTTGCCCTGAAGCATGAGGACCTGAGTTCAAATCCCCAGAACCATGTAAAAAGCCAGGTGTGGCTTTACACATACCTGTAACCCTAGCATTGTCGGGGGGTGGAAACAGGAGGATCGCTGGGCTTGCTAGTTGCGAGCCTCATTCCAGGTTCAGAGTTTCACCAAAGAGATCAAGTTCTATGTTAGAAAAGGTTAATAACAATCTTCCTCTACCTTACTGATGAGATGATGAGGTGAAGGATTAGCAACATTCCAGATTTAACGTTTTCCTTCGTTGAATTTTTTAGGTATGGATTACTGAGTTACAGATGGAAGTGTTGGTCCTTCTATGAGCTGTTTCCAGGAGTTCAGGTAGGAATAAGGAAGCACCATGACTTTAACATTTAATTTCTCCCTTGGCTCCAGCTGCACTAAATATCTCAGGTCCTACCTTAGGCTTTTAGCTCTGTCATTGTTATTTCTGAATCTTAGCATCCTTTAGTAAATCCAATACCATTTTGTTCTGTTTCTTTTGTTTGTTTGAGTCTGATTCTAGAACCTTCTGAGTGAATTCAGTAGTCCTGCCTATCCATACTAAGATTTTCTTCCAGCCATCCTTTAAATTTCTGTTCTGCTAATAGTCTGGCAGGACATGCAAACACACTACCTAACAGTACATGTTGCTTAGCAAATCTTCCAGAAAGAAGATGAAGCCAAGCAACTGAGCTTGCAGAGGGCTTTTCAGAGCCATTCGGACATCTTTGAACAACTATATATTCTGTCCTCAAATGACCACTCCTGATATGATGGTGGCAGTTGAGACGTCAGGAACAGGCACAGATTTGAGTTCTGCCTACTTTCTTTTTTTTTCCAAGAGCTTTAACCCTGCACACAAGGGAGGTACCCTCAGATCCTAAGCACCTTACAACGCTGTCTCTCAATCCTATCACATTCAGCATTTAGTGTCAGTAGCTGGTTTGGTAGGAGACACATTCAAACTACAGCAAGTGATGCCATTATGAAGAGCCATGGGATGGTAGCAACTCAGTGCTGAGAGAATAAGATGGGTGTACTATCTCTAGATGAATAATTTAGGACAGGACCAATTTTCCAGATTGTACCATGGCTTCAGTTGAACCCTTTTGAAAGACGAGGTGAGGAAAGAAGTGAAGTATGTAATTAGGCAGCTCAGTGTACTAAAACAGAGCAGATAAAACAACAGAAACATATCCTTCACAGCCCTAGAGAGTAGAGAGTCAGAGTTAAAATGTGACAGGCTTGGTTTCCAGTGAGGACTGCCTTCCTGCCATGAGGACTGTCACCTTCTTGCTCTTTGATGTCTCTTATTCTACTATGAGTCCATAGCCCCACTATCATGCCCCCCACTTAAGGTTAATTACCTTCATAGACACAGAGCCACACTGATAGTTGAGACTTTAGGTAGATGAGTTCTGAGGTACAAATATTCAATCTGTAGTGTATGGGTCGGGAGAAGAAGGTGAGATAGTTTGGGGGAAGGCAGTGTAGAGCTGAAATCCTTCTGGTTTCAAAGAAGGAACATCATTCCATAGGCAAGGCCTGAAGTCTAGAAGGGTGTGAAGGTAAACAAAGATTTAGATGTTACCCAAACAGCTATGAGAAACCACAGAAAGGTTTCTATTGCAGAAGGGACGTAATTCTTGATGGTCACAGGGAGAATGAAGCAGAGAAGGGCAGAGCAGGAGGGAGATGTCTGAGGAGCTTGTAGCTTTAGGGTAACAGCAATGAAGGCAGAAGTAGACAGGTAAGAGAGAAAAGGTGGGTCAGAACAACAGGATCTAGAGACTAATTCCACTGCCAGAGTGGGGAAGAGTGGTGATATATTAGTTACTTTTCTGTTGCTATGATAAAACACTGTGACCGTGCACCTTATAGAAGGAAGAGTTTATTTGGCTTATGTTCCCAGAGGGTTAGAGTCCATAGTGGCAGGGGAGCTATGGTGGCAGAACCTGCCACAGCAGAAAGCCTAGAGATCACAGCTTCAAGCAGGCACAGGGAGCAGAGAGACTGGAAATCTGGCAAGTCTTAAAAACTCTCAGAGCCCACCTCCAGTGATGTGCTTCCTCCAGCAAGGCCCCACCTCCTAAAATTTCCAAAAACAGCACCACCAGCTGGGAACAAAATGTCCAAACACTTGGAGCCTATGGGGGACATTCTCATTCAAATCACCACAGGTGTGTCAAAGATGGCACATTACTGGCTTGACCTCCGCAGTACTTGGTGTTAGGGACCGAGGAAATAGGAGACTGAGGCTGAGGGTAGAATGTAAAAAGAATGTGTCCCACGCAAGGCATCGAAGGAACTCTGCCCTAGTTGTTAACAACCCCACAAATGGCTGGAGTCTCTGACAGTCTAAGCTTCCTGTCATGGACCTGGCTTTGCAGTTTTTATATTTATATTTATATTTATATTTATATTTATATTTATATTTATGTATGTATCCACACATGTGTCGGGGGGGTACCTGCAGAGGTGGAAGAAGGTAGCAGATTCCCTGGAGCTGGAGTTAACAGGCACCTGTGAGCCACCATGGGGATTCTGGGAACCAAACTCCTGTCCTCTCCAAGAGCAGCAAGCACTCTTAACCACTGAGCCATCTCTCCAGCCCCCAAGCTTTGAAGTTTAAAGGTGAGGGACTCTTCAATGACATTTATTTGCCAGGGTTTTCCCCTTCAGTTTTCACTCAGACTTATGTTGTGAGTGTTCCTTTCATCTTCTTGGGTATGTTTGCAAACTGTAAGGAGTTGGAGAGCTATGCAAAGCAGAGTACTGGGATTTTGTCCAGACAGACAGACAGACAGACAGACAGATTAAGTGAATAAGCTCAAGACTAGGAAATGTTAGATTTGTTTTCTGAAAGATGCCTAATAGAAAGATAATTAAACATACTAATAATAACAGTAATAGTATTTATTGAATGTTAATCAACACTAAATACTAGGCTGAGATTTGCATATCAACATAATCTTGATTACTACCATCCAACGTAAGCACTTATCTCATCCTGAAGATAAACTCACTGAAATTTGGGATCTCAGAGACTTGCTAGTAAACCCCACACTTCAGAAATCAAACTGGGATTCACTCCCGATGTTCCAATGTTGATCTGTATGTCATTTCATCTCTCTAATTTTTGTCTCTGTGATAGTTTAACAATGGAGATATAATGTTAAACATTTTATTTGTCTATTACACTCTAAGCATATATACTGTGCTTTAAAAGTCATTCTTTATTATTTTATTAGTGGAAGATTATGGCAAGAAACTTGAAAAGTATAAAGAAAAAAATCCACAATTCTACCACCTGCAGTTAGTCATTATTACAGTTTTGATGTATTTCATGCCGATATTTTTCAATGGTATTTTTTACAGTTAAAATCGGTGTTTGTACATTTTAATCATGCTTTCTCATTTAGATTATAAATACCACCCTTTCTCCATGCTATTAAACATGATTTACAAATGTTCTTTTCACTGACTGCAAAACATTTCATTATATGGATATAATTGATGTCACCATTCTGAGCGTTTTGGAGCATTTAGATTTTTTACTAATATAAATAATACATTTGGTTTTTCAAGTTATTTCCTTAAAAAGTATCACCAGAAGTATAACTGTTGCTTCTAAAGAAGTTGACATATTTTAAAGCCTCATTGCTTTCTCAAAGTCTGAAACAATTGACAGTGAGCTGGAAGTGAGACTCCCCGCTTCATCAGCAGCTCTCCAGCACCAGGCAGAACCTGTACATCTTTAGTAATGGGTTCTATTTCCTTGGGCACAAGCAATATTTAACTTTGCTATAACCCTTTGGATAATATTGACTGTTTTTGAAAGTTTTCTTTTCTTGCCGTTTCCCACTCACTCATTTATTCCTGTAACAAAATATCTGATAATAGCTACTATGTGCTAGGTCCTACTTGAAAATTTGAACATATGCTGGTCCAGAAGATGAGTGAGCTGTCTGCCCTCATGATGCTGACAGTTTAAGGCAGAGGCATATAGCAAATGGATTGAAAAATTAAAGGAGGGGCTGGAAAGAATGCTCAATGGCTAAGAGCACTGGCTGCTCTTGCAGAGGGCCTCGGTTCAATTCCCCGCACCCACATGGTGGCTAACTGCCATTCATAACTCCAGTTCCAGAGGAATTTGACACCCTCTTCCGACCTCCATGGGCATTGCAAGACACAGGTGCACTTATATGCATGAAGGCAATACAGTCATACACACAAAATAAAAATAATAACATTTTAATTTAAAAAATAAAAAAATAAAGAAAACATAATGATAAGAGAGCTAGTCAAGCTATTTAATTAAAAGAGGTCAAATGGGGTTGTGGATGTAGCTCAGCTGTGCTTACCTAGAATGCACAAAGCCCTGTGTTTGATCCCCACCACTTCATAAGGAGGCATGGTTGTGTGTGCCTGTAATTCCAGCACTTGGGAGGAAGAAGCAGGAGGATGAGAACTTCAAGGTCAGCCTTGGGTACACAGGGAGTTCAAGGAGAGCCTGGGATTCATAAGACCCTGTGTCAAACACACATACATACGAAGGTAATATAATAAACTTCTTAAATTTTGTGCTCCTAACTCTTTAAATATATATAAGGCATGGTTGTGTGTGCCTGTAATTCCAGCACTTGGGAGGAAGAAGCAGGAGGATGAGAACTTCAAGGTCAGCCTTGGGTACACAGGGAGTTCAAGGAGAGCCTGGGATTCATAAGACCCTGTGTCAAACACACATACATACGAAGGTAATATAATAAACTTCTTAAATTTTGTGCTCCTAACTCTTTAAATATATATATATATTACTAATATATATTATATATTTATATGTTACTTATACTACTATCGCACGAATATATGTTACCGATTTATTAATACATGTCTGTTAGTAGTACTAGAAATGGAAACTGAAAAGGGGCTAAAGCACGAAACACTTGAGCATACATCCATTAGCCATCAGGGCGCTGTGGTCCCCCATCAGGCAGCCTCTGGAAACCCCACTGCATTAGGAGGATTAGAAGAAGGGGGCAAAGAACAGCAAGGTGGTTATGGATACAGCTGGTTCTGACAGGTCCACTGCTGAGAGCTTAGGGATCTCTGGCTTTCTCCGACCATGACTGGAGAACCACTGTGGTGGGGAACTACTTGCTACTTTTAATTGGGTGCTTAGAGAGAATGTTGCCTGAGGGTATGACAGGGAACCCAGCCCCCCGCCCCTCAGTGAAAAGAACAGTAGTGTGAATGTAAAGAGAAAGACCATTGCGGAAGAGGGCACAGAACAAGAAAAATCCAAAAGGAGAGAACAGGCAGAGTTTGTTGAGGAACAGAAATAAGACCAGTATGTCAATCTCTAGTCAGAATTCAAGTCTTAAAATATTTTGTTAATTCAAGAATTTCATACAATGTATTTTGATCATAGTCAGACCCTGTTCTAGTTTGTTTCTTCATTGCTGTGACAGAATACTCTGACCACTACCAACTTGGGGAGGAAAGGGTTT
>NW_008345290.1:733915-737597 GCF_000622305.1 Nannospalax galili
TTTATATGTTACTTATACTACTATCGCACGAATATATGTTACCGATTTATTAATACATGTCTGTTAGTAGTACTAGAAATGGAAACTGAAAAGGGGCTAAAGCACGAAACACTTGAGCATACATCCATTAGCCATCAGGGCGCTGTGGTCCCCCATCAGGCAGCCTCTGGAAACCCCACTGCATTAGGAGGATTAGAAGAAGGGGGCAAAGAACAGCAAGGTGGTTATGGATACAGCTGGTTCTGACAGGTCCACTGCTGAGAGCTTAGGGATCTCTGGCTTTCTCCGACCATGACTGGAGAACCACTGTGGTGGGGAACTACTTGCTACTTTTAATTGGGTGCTTAGAGAGAATGTTGCCTGAGGGTATGACAGGGAACCCAGCCCCCCGCCCCTCAGTGAAAAGAACAGTAGTGTGAATGTAAAGAGAAAGACCATTGCGGAAGAGGGCACAGAACAAGAAAAATCCAAAAGGAGAGAACAGGCAGAGTTTGTTGAGGAACAGAAATAAGACCAGTATGTCAATCTCTAGTCAGAATTCAAGTCTTAAAATATTTTGTTAATTCAAGAATTTCATACAATGTATTTTGATCATAGTCAGACCCTGTTCTAGTTTGTTTCTTCATTGCTGTGACAGAATACTCTGACCACTACCAACTTGGGGAGGAAAGGGTTTACTTAGCTTACATCTTCCAGGTCACAGAGAGCCCAAGGTAGGAACTCAGGGCAGGAACCTGGAGGCAGGAGCTGAATCACAGGCCATAGAGGAACACTGCTTACTGGCTTGCTCCCCTGGCCCATGTTCAACCTGCTTTCTTATACAACATAGGCCCACCTGCCCAGGGGTGGCACCACCCACTGTGGGCTGGGCCCTCCCACATCACTCAGTAATCAAGACGATGCCCACAGACACGGCCACAGGCCAGTCTAATGGAGGAAATTCCCCAATTGAGGCTCGCTCTACCCAGGTGTGTCAAGTTGACACTAAAGCTATCCAGCACAGATCCCCTCCCCCATCTCCACCTGCATCTCTCCGCACCCCCCACTTCATGTCCTCTATTAAACACAGATTAGACTCAATAGGCTTTTTTATTAATAGTAAATGTTCAAGCTTTGACTTTGACCCTAGATCTCCCTCCTACCTTAGTTTGAAGCCAATATTTCTTTCAGTGATAGAATGGATGAGGTCTACATTCCACACCATGGTAATGGCGTTGTCGTTATTTGCTGGCAGTTTTAGAGCGATGATATTGGGGGGGCTGGCTTCTGCAATTCCAGACTGAAACATCCTCTACCTTGGTGTTGTCTATACTATTTTTTTTCTTTCTTTTTAAATACTTTATTGGGTGCTTAAGATGTCATTGTGGAAAAAAATAAATGCCATTATGAGACAGGATAGGAATTTTTACCATGAAGGTCTTTGAGTGGCTTGTCTAAGACCACAGAGCACATGACAAACCCCATCCATCTTACAAAACATCTGCACGGGGTGCCAGAGAAATCATATCTCATTAGACTATCAGCGATTTATAATTCTCACACATAGATGGGCCAAAGTAGGGACACATTCCCTTTCCTTTGTACATACACCAAGGTCTCTTGCAATAGAATTTTCACCCTTGTTTTATGTTTCTGTTACACCCTGCTTAGGATTGTCCAGTAGGGATTTCGCTCTTCTCAGTGATCAGAAACTCTTGGGTTTCCTCTTTAAAGTCAGTTGTTAGCAGTCCGAGAATATGCAGGTTACACTTTGGCTATTTCAAGGACTCACTCAGTGTACTCTCCCCACTGTGGTCCAAGGCATTCACAAACAGGTTGATTCATCAAGGAGTTTTAGTGTGGGTAAAAGCAGAAGCTAGGTCCTCACAGCAGGCAGCAGTTAGCTCACAGGACTCCAACCCAAGATTCTCTAAGTAACAGTTGGGATATTTCACTGCTTCACACAGCAGCTTTACACTTGTGTCTTCTTGCTTGTTTTCTGAAATCTGTAGACTTCTCAGTTTTCCTCCTATCTGAGAACTGCAGCCAGGTCTTGACAGCCACTAGCAGTGATGAGATTTTTTTTTTCCTCATACCAAAGTTTCATTTTGCTGAGAGCCACTACCGCTGCCATCTTGATTCCTCAGCTACTCTCCCTCTCAGTTGCCAAGTTCCTTCTTGCCTGTGCCCAACTTGTCACCTGGATGATGATTATGGCCAGGCCAACCATGGGTATGCTGTACAGTGGCTGCTTGTAGACCCAACCCTTGGCAAGAGAGGTGCACCGAGGTGCTACATGGTGGAGTGGTCACAACCACCTTCTGGCTGTACCCACTGCCTGGTCCCCTTGCCCAAGCTCTGTGGTCAGGAGGCCCCATGCCCTAGTGCCCCAGGGGTGGGGAGAGCCTGGCTTTAGTAAGAATTTTTAAAGATTTAAAATTTTTTAATTATGTGTATGCATGTATGCCTCTGTGTGGGTTTGTGCATGTAACTACAGTTGCTCAGGGAGGCCAGATCCTCTGGAACTGGATTTACAGGTAGTTAGGAAATCTCAGCCTCATGCCTGGTTCTACCTCTATGGAGTTTTCTCAGCACACATTACGTTGCTTTTTCATTTCCCACATTATTATTTCTTTAATAAATGTCATTGATATGTAAAATACACAGATCATAAGTACACAGCTTGATAGATTGTTGCAAAATAAATCCACCTTTGCAACCTCTATCTGGATAGCTAGATGTGACATCTCCACTCTTGCAGGATACTCTCTGTGCCCCCTGCGAATGATTTGTATGAACTGACTTTTGAGATGATGTCTCACTATGTTGCCTAGGCTGGTCTCCAGATCCTAGGCTCAAGTGGTCCTCTCCCCTCAGGCTCCCATTTGCTTGGACAATAGACAGAATCACTGTATCTGGATGTATTTTTTAATTTTTATTTTTATTAATTCTTTGAGATTTTCATATAAGGTATTTTGATCATATTTACTGACCACTCCTCCCCCTA
Source organism: Nannospalax galili (assembly GCF_000622305.1). NCBI lineage: Eukaryota > Metazoa > Chordata > Mammalia > Rodentia > Spalacidae > Nannospalax > Nannospalax galili. The sequence goes on from NW_008345290.1 coordinate 736,902, forward strand.
AATTCTCCCAGATCTACCCCCACTTCCCTATCGCCCCCAATTTTGTGTCCCTTTAAAAAAAATAATCTATCAAGTCCAATTTGTGTAACCTATATACTCCTGCATGTAGGGTCATCCACTGGAACATGGTTACCCAACCAGAGGCCATACCATTAAAGAAAACTGACTCTCCTTCTCCCAATAGTCACCCATCTCTCCTCAGACAGGATTGGAGGCTCATGAACCCCTGCCCACTCCATGCTAGAATGTTGACTGGCTTGATTTTATGCAAGTCTTATACTGGCAACCACAGCAGCTGTGAGTTCATGAGTGTAGTGGTCCTGTCATGTCCAGAAGACACTGTTTTGTTCTGGTCCTCTCCAACTTCTGGCTCTTGGGATTTTCCATCCCTTCTGAAATGGTCCTCAAGCCTTGGGGATTGTAATATAGATGTCCCATTTGTGGCTAAGCACCCCACTGACATTATTTTCTGCATTTTCATCAATTATGTTTCTACTTTAACCACTGTGCACCACACAAAGAAACTTATCTGATGAGGTCTGGGAGCTGCACTAATCTTTGGATAGAGATACAAATTTAGAGGGCAGTGTGATAACTATGTTCATTTAGTGTTGGGGACTTCTGCTGTGTAAAGTAGCAGTTTCTCCATGTCCGGAAAGCCCACAGGCTCGGATTCAAATGCAGAGACTCCTTTTT
>NW_008345290.1:737951-758517 GCF_000622305.1 Nannospalax galili
GGAACTTGACCAGGCCAGCCTCGGTAGCAGAGACCCACAGAGACCGGAGAAGCAGGGACCCACCAGCAACGCAGAGCAGACGCGCTGTGGGACCCCCCGCCCTCCAGGTGCGCATAGGGGACCGGTGCCACGCTAGCAGCTGGCACCCCGAGGTCCCTGCGCACCCCATAATTTAGCCCAATAATAGTAGTAGATTCAACCCTGGAGCTTGTGAGCTCCCCAACCATGGGTTCTTTACCAGGCATATGCTTCCACCCATGGAGAGGGTAAATCAGAAAGCACTTTGTTACCCTCATAACATTCATGCCACTACTGCACCCATGGACTTATCTTGCTGTGCTGGTCATTACTGCACTTCACAGCATTCACAGCTGGGTAAGAATGTTGATGTCTCTGCCCCTCCCCAGAAGCTCAAGTTTGACATCAACTTTCACATTGTTTTAAGTATTAAAAGAAATTCATAAATTTGAGCCCAGAAGCAAATCTCTACCACTGAAACTGGGGCAATAGATGGCCAAACAGAGCTTATTTTGTGTCTCAACAATTGCCTAACAATTGAATAAACTACTTCTCTTTGTTCTTTTCAAAATACTAAATTTTCTCCCTGCAGTTTGATCATTTGTGACCTCTTGTGTTCCTGGCTATCTGTTGCATAAGGGAGCTTCATTCATGAAAATTGAGAGATGCATTAACATCCTCTTTACTCCTTCTTCTATGTTCTGTGAGCCTTAGGTAGAGAGGTTGCATTGAAGATGTGCCACTTAGGTTTGGGCAATTCACAGACAAGGGTCCTCAGACAGGACTCATTAAACTCCACCCACCCAGGACTCAGGGGTGCAAGAGTGTCTCCCGATTGGCTAGTTCCTCCAATGGGTGGGGCCTGCCACAGAGTGTGGCCTATGGGGGGTGTGGCTGGGAGCCATTTTGGAATGGAAGCCTTGCGCCTAGCAGGAGAGGCCGTGAGGAGAAGATCGCTAGCCGAGGGAATGCCATACACAACAGCTGAATGACAGGATGGACTGACTTTTAATGGACCTGGGGAGATCGCTGGCCCTAGAGGCATGAGCAAATTATGGGCGTGGCATGATCTGATAAGGCGGGCTCTGAGGCATGGCACGGGGCTAGGCACTGACTGGGTAGTCATTCCTTTGCAAGTTAATAAATACACATAAAATATATTGTATGGTTTGTCTGATTGCGCAGGAGACCCAGAGAGAATTTGGGCCACAGAATTAGCGTAGTCTGACAGGATATGATGAAACTGAGAATGAGTTTTAGAAGAGCTCTAATGGCGGTGCTGCTGTTGTTTTTGCAATGAGTTATTAAAAAGAGGCCAGCCACGCAAAAGCGGGGGCCATAGCTATGTTGTAAATGTGGGGATATGTTGCAGGTATGTGAAGATTTGTTAAGTGTGGCTGGGAGCCATTTTGGAATGGAAGCCTTGCGCCTAGCGGGAGAGGCCGTGAGGAGAAGAACGCTAGCCGAGGGAATGCCACACACAACAGCTGAATGACAGGATGGACTGACTTTTAATGGACCTGGGGAGATAGACACAAATGGAGTACCCTGAGAAAGAGAGCGGCCACTTTGCATCATAAAAGATATGCCTCAGGCAGGAGAAGCTGAAAAGGCTGAGCTGGCAGACCCAGTTACAGAGCTGGACAGAGAAAAAAGGCGGGACACTTTGACTTCTGTAAAGTCAAAGGACTCAGAGAAAAAGATAATAGTAAAAAGGGGAAAAAAGGTAACTGTACTATAGCTAAGAAATATTCCATGCTAGAACTGTTAAAACTAGGAAAAACTTATAAGCAAGCAAGCAGAGAGCCCCTGGCCATGTGGCTTGTGAGAGTATGGGACATGGGAGCAAATGATATCAGTCTAAGTCCTTCAGAAGCTTCACAGCTGAGTTATATAACCACCCATCCATCCTTACGATGTAGGCTGTTCAACCTAGGCCAATGCAGGGGGGCGGGGGGCAGTCCTTAATGGGGTGGCTGGTTGAAGGCATTAAAGATACATGGCTGTCACCAAGGGAGACTAAAATGATTAGCAGGGTCTGGAGGACTATAAAGGAGGGGCAGGCATTATTGAGAGAACTAGGTATGAGAAAAGCAATATATGATGTCCACTTCACTGGGCCAGATGAGACTGTGTTCACCACAGATATGAAGGAAAGCTTAATTCAACTGGGACCTTGAAAATGGTATGGAGCTTTAATGGCTTTACTAAGCCCTTTGATGGGACAGGATCTTTGTAAAGTGAGAGAGGCTTTGGCAAATCTAAATGATTCTGACCGGCATGTAAAATGTGTCTATGAAATAAAAGAACACTCTATAAGAGATATAAAAAAGACCAGACAGAGGAAATGGTCCACTTGGGTTACTCAAAGACAAATATGGCAAGACTTATGTCGAGCCCAAATTCGCAAAGAAAAAAATGATAGAAAACCAAATTCGGTACTAAGGCATTTCTGGAAGGTTTTAAAACCAGAAGAACATTTTACAAAGGACAGTCGAAGGATAACAACTGTACAAGGGGTGGTTAAGAATCCCCAAGGATTAAATAAGATGCATTTCTCTTCTGATAAAGGCTATACTAGGGGTGGAAGCAGGTTTTCCCACCAAGTTCTCCCCCAGCAACCTGGTGTGGTCAATGGGAAGATGACAGATGTGGCTACAGTCAGGTGGCAGACCCAGAGCCTGTCTGACTCAGAGAACCAACAAGTGCAGCAGGAACAGGAGAAGCCCCCTGTCTCCTTAGCCCAGTGCAGGGTCGGGCAACTGAAGCCAACACCTGTAAGTGTATCAAGAATAAAAGAATCCAAAGGGATAATTAAAAATGGTAATGAGATAACCAAATTAATGCCTCATACCCATGATATGGTACCTAACAAGGATCTATGGAGAAAACAGTTAATACGAATGGACAATACCTTTCCATGCTTTATGAGACCTTGTCTATGAGTGATTTAATATATAATGTTAACGTTCCTTTGAGTGTTTAACAGATGTGAAACCCATTTAAAAGATACCTGAAGAAGCAAAGGTCAGCTATGACAACTGTTAAGAAAATCTGCAGCAGCAGAGGTGGGTTGCCCCCCATGAGCTGTTGGTCAGAGAGAGATCCTAGAGGTCCTCCAATTCACCAAGACTATTGCCATTAATGTCGGTTGTACACTTGAAAGGTCGGTAAGACCATGTTGCTGCAGACACTGCATGTTGTGATCGTGGGAGAAGAAGAAGAGATGGAACTGAGACTAAACCAAAACACTCCGTGCCACTGGATAGATGATGTTTGTATTGCTGGAAGGCTCTATACAGATGGTTGGGGAAGAAAGGATCCCCTACAAGTCTACTCAATGATGGACCCCACCTGTTGCACACTACGGACATGCCAAGCAATACCTGCAAGTGCAAAAATGGCTCCACCACATATGTACAACTGACAAATTTCTAATTTGATAAGGCCTGCTTCTAGGGGTGGAACACACATCTGGTGCTGTAGACCAGGCCAACACCTTTTGAGAAAGGCTACAGGTCCTAGTGGAGAAGCCATCATGAGTATATTGTTTAATGAATATAGTACACTTATTGGGATATCTTCTAGGCATCTGTATTTACATTCATGTTTGTTTAAATTTGTCTACTTCTTTCCATTCATCTTTATAGTAGAAGAAACACCACTGAGATAGATCAGTGGCCATGGCCTAAAGACGACTAATGGGAAGGCCCAAGAATCCACTCTCTCACCATAATACAAGAGAGATCGCCCTACATCTATCACCCCCTCCAAGGCACAGGGACTTTAGTGGAAGATGGATGGAAAGATTGTAAGAGCAGAGGAAAGGAGTGGAGTGTCTCCCAATTGGCTAGTTCCTCCAATGGGTGGGGCCTGCCACAGAGTGTGGATTATGGGGGTGTGGCTGGAAGCCATTTTGGAACGAAAGCCTTGAGCCTAGAGGGAGAAGCCGCAAGCAGTGGGGAAGCCATGAGCCGTGGGGAAGCACACGAGCCATGGGGAAGCACACGAGCCATGGGATCACCATGTGCAACAGCTGAAAGACAGAATGGACTGACTTTTAATGGACCTGCAGGATCGCTGGCCCCAGAGGCGTGAGCGAATTATGGGCGTGGCACAGTCTGATAAGGCAGGCTCTGAGGCATGGTGCAGGGCTAGGCACTGGGTACTCATTCCTTTGTAAGTTAATAAATACACATTAAAATATATTTTTTGTCTGATCTCACAGGAGACCTAGAGAGAATTCAAGCAACAAAGAGGGAGCAGAAAAATTGTAAGAGCCAGGGTGGAGGTGTACGACCATATGGAAATAGAAATAGAGTCCTACAAGCTCCTGGGACCCTGCTCATATGAAGCCACAGCAGTGGTGTCAGCATGCACAAGACCTATGCAAACTCAAACAGACAAAACCCCAGCACAGAACTGTGGAAACAACCCTAATCTCAGTCAAAGAATTAATGGCATCTGATTACTGCTGGGTGAGGAAGAGCTGATATTCTTAAAGGGAGGGACTCTAGATAGGCTATCTACACACCAATGCCTGAACATGTGCTGAGGGATGTCTGGGGACACTAACTTGACATGATAGGCCTTAACACAAATGACAGATTGTATGAATTCCAGTGGGGTGGGGGGACTATGGGAGGGTGCCAGTGGGGAAAGGAGGCATAAAGATGATTAAGATTAAGATGTTTTGTATGAAATATGCAAAAATTAATTAAAATTTACAAAAATAATAAATTTAAATTTAAATTGCTAAACTAAGATAACATATCAGTGAAATTTTGAAATACAGAAAGACAAAAATCTTAAAAATATATAATTATTAAGATTTTTCATTTCTTTGAAAAAATAGGTATGGTCCTTACATGACATTATTAAACATTAAAAATTTTATGTCCTGATTTTTAAACTTATTGTATAATATAATTTACTTTTTCAGTTATGCTCTTTTTTTCTGTACTCCCACTCCACCTAGAACAGAGGTGTTTCAAAGAAAAGGCAGGGATTTATGTTGGTTCTGCTCAGTAATATCTTCTAGTGCTTAAATAATACCTCATGCATCATGGGTACTTGTGTTAGACTTTTTGTCACTGTAACCAAGACTTGTAAAACAATTTAAAAGAGGAAGGATTTATTTTGGATTTTTATTATCCAGAGATCCCAGTCTTTAAGCAGCTGGCTCCATTGCTTCTGGGTCTTTGGTAAAGCAGAGCATTACAGCAAAAAGCATGTGATTCAGCAAAGCAGCTGATCTCATGGCAGAAAAGAAGCAGAGGAAGACCAGAGGAGCTGGGAGAAGAATCCCAGCTAAGACCTACGTCCTCCAACTAGGCCCCTTTTTCTAAGTCACCACCATCTCCCAGTACCACCATTCAAGTATGACTCCATCAGGAGATGAATCCATTAAACTCAGAGCCTTGTGGAATTGTGTGGCATTTTTTCCTCTGGGTATAACATACCATCTTGGAGAAAAGACTAACTTGGCCCAGTAGCCAGGATTCTGAATGAGCAGAACAATAAAGTAATGGTCTGTGGAATGCCTCTGTTACAATATGGGCATGATTTTTCTTTTAGCAAACTAACAGAGGGAATTTTGGGAATGACTTACCTAACCTTGTAATCAAAAAGCTAATCTTATGTTTTGAGATCATTTAACACTATCTTAGTTTGTTTATAGTGTAAACAAACTTACTGAACCTTGGGCTCATCTTGTAACCTAAACATATAACATTTCCCTCATGACCCTTCCCTGACCTTGACCCAGAATACTCTGTGTGTGTGTGTGTGTGTGTGTGTGTGTGTGTGTGTGTATTGACCTTGACCCAGAATACTCTGTGTGTGTGTGTGTTTGTATGTGTGCATGTTGTAAAAATAATCAAGCGCTACAAGCAGCAATAATCAAGTGTTACAAGCAGCAAAATTGCTGTTGGGAGCAATTATCCCATCTGTGTTGTAAACAACAGGTAGGATTAGACCGAAAACATTTGTTTCTGATTGTGTGTGCTAGTCTAGGTCAGTAGGACTCAGAAGAGACATAATCCTCTGGTAAAATAAGTCCTTTTCCCATGTGATGCTGGATGTACAGTTTTAATAAGGAAAGATTTCAATAAAGAAAGAGCGAGGCCTTTGTTTGAAAACAGTTCCAGGAGAGATATGAAGGAACAAGCTCTCAGAACAGTTCGGTCTCACTCTTGGTTGAAATGGATGCTATGAGTCAGGCTGTCTTTATTCAGGCATCACTGTACTGTAGCACTGTACCTCAACAATAGCCAAGCCTATGGTAATGGCAAAGAAGTTACTAATATTCCCTAGTAGAAGAAAGTAGGGGAGAGTGACAGGATCCTTACTTGAGATTCTTTCTCCCCCTCCCAACTTCAAGCAATCTTGGGAGATGCTAGAATATGTAGGAAACAGAAAGTTAACTGGAAGGCGGACTTCATGATGCAGTTTCTGTGAGGCCATCATGCATGATGGGGCAGGACTTTGTGGTGATGTAGCTATTTGGATGTCACTTACATTCCTGTAAGTAACCCCTCACCAGTGCTCTGTAAAGTAGCCCAATACATTGATTGGTTTACCAATTTTGGTGGAATTATACTTTGGTCTGTCATTGATGCCCATCTAGGCTGAATAGATGTTTGTTTGAATTTCCTAGGAAAAGTTAATGCGACAGCACTCACGATTCTGAGTAACTCAGAAAAGTAGGAAAGCTTAGTAGAGGTACTTGGGTGGCAGTTCTCTAAGTGAATGCACTGAAGAAGGGGCTTCTGGAAAAGATAAGTACATTGCATCATTAAGGGAATAATTAGTCCTTCCCTCTCCTTAGCATTTGTTTAGGTGAACTAGCTTTCCTGGGGGGATGGATTTCTGGTCCAGTGATTGACAGCCTCAGCTGGATTAACTCTTAAAGAATGAGACAAAGTACATAACGCTATGATTGGGGAGTAGATGGAATGTCAAGTCTCCACCTAGGACCAGAGGTAGATTCTATTCTTTTAACCAGGAAGAAGTATATTTTCCTTAGTATGTCTCAGCAAATCCCTCATATCTATCATCAATGACTTCCATTATTTCTGTAACAGTAGCAACCAATCCTTTTGCACAGGAGCCTCTTGGAGGTATCTTTGGTTTATTGAATGTTAAATGTATCATGTATGTGTTTTCCTACTACTACAGTTCTTCCAACTATTCCATCAAATATACTGAGGAGACTAATGCTAAAAACAAAAGAGCCTCCTACTCAGTGTTCTGCACATCTGAGGTGGTTTGAATGAAAATGTCCCCCATAGGCTCCAAGTGTTTGGACTTTTGTCCCCAGATGATGGCGCTGTTTTGGGAGGTTTTAGGTGTGACTATCCTGGAGGAAGCACGTTACTGGGGATGGGCTTAGAGAATTCTTAAGCCTTGCCAGATCTCCGGTCACCCTCTCGCTTCCTGTGCCTGCGTGATGATGTGAGAGCTTCACTTCTGCTGCTCTTGTTCCAGCCACTTCCAGCCACCATGCCTCCCTGCCATGATGGACTGTAATTCCCTGGAACCATAAGCTCAATTAAACCCTTCCTTCTATAAATTGCTTGGGTCAGTGTTTCTATCACAGCAACAGCAAAGTGACTAATACAACATCATATTTCAAAATGTAGTCTTCTCCTCAGCCCAAGCAGGTTGTAACCTCATATGGAGTAGAGGGTCTGTGGAAAATGACCATGTACCCTGCCACATCCAAAGGGGGCAGCAGCCACTTATCTTTACCCACATGATAGTCACACAGAAATTCAAGCTCAGTGCCCACCAAGTCAAGTGATTTCTCATGAGAAGGCCAAAATCTGAAAATTTACCTGCATGTTATCTTCACTAGTGCCAACTCAGTCAAGATCTGTAAAACACTGGAAGGTCTTCACGCTCTGCCAAGCAAAATGAATCCAAAGTATGAATGAGACACCATTAGATGGCTGTTATTTATAGGAACAGGCCATAACAAGTGTGGTGGAGGGGTGAGGAAATTGAAGCCCTTGAGTTTTGCTGGTTGAATATAAAATGGCAGAGCCACTTTGGAAGATGCTATGACAGTTCCTCAAAAACTTGAACATAGAATAATCATATGATCCAGTCATTTTACTACTGGTTATACATCCATGAGAATTGAAAGCAGGATCTCAAAGAGGTTTGTACATTTATGTCTGTGTGTAAGTTTGTGTGTGTGTGTGTGTGTGTGTGTGTGATTTTGTGTCTGTGTGTGTGTGTGTGTGTGTGTGTGTGTGTATGTGTATACCTTGCTTGCCTTGGGGAAGAGAGGTACTTGTACATGTGTGCATGTGGAGGCTAGATGTTGACATTAGGTGTTTTCCTCAGTCACTCCCCACCTTACTTTCCTGAGGTTTCTCACTGAACCTAGAACTCACCAATTTGATTAGAGTAGCTGGGAAGCAGGCCCCAGAGACCTTCGTATCTTCATCCTGAGGGCTGAGATTTCAAACACATGCTGCTGTGCCTGCCTTTTTTTTAACATGGATTCTAGGAACTCAAACTCAGGTCATCATGCTTGTGTGGCAAGTACTTTACTGACTAAGCTACCTTTCCAGCTTCCATTGCAATGTACATTGTGACAAGAAACAGGTAGGTGCAACCAAGTATCTATAGAAAGATGCATAGGCAAGCAAAGTATGCTGCATACGTACACTGGAATATTGTTAAGTCTAAATGAAGAAAAAGATTCTATATATACTACAACATAGATAGACCTTGAAGACATTTGGTGAAATAAGCCAAGTATACAAATATTGTATGGTCTCATTTAAAGGAGGTACCCAGAGTAAACAGACTCAAAGACACAAAGGAAGCTGGTGCTGGCCAGTGGCCTGGGGCAGGGAGGAATAGAGGGTTGTTTAATATAGCAAAAGAATTTCATTTGGGATACTGACATTAGTGATAAATATAATTAATGCCAGTGAATTGCACACTTAAAAGTGGTAAATTTTGTGAATATATTCTTTACCACATAATAGTAGTAGTAAGGGATGAATACAGGGGATTCCACCTCTGTCCTGGAGCCTCTCCTTCAGCTCCAGATGTGAGCCAGATATGTGATAACTAGCTTAAGTATCACACATACAATATATTTTTCTGTCACAAGAAATTTCAGTGTTTTGAGATTTCATTTTGGAATTCACTGTGAAGAACACACTTCTCAGAAGTTCATGTATTCTCACACAAGACAAACTCTAGACTGTGATGTTGGGGAGGTATTTAAAACATTTAGTCAAGCTAGACTTTTGTCATCCAACATTAGACACTTCTGAGTCTGATTATTTTGAGTTCATTTAAGAATACAGAACCTTCTAGAATCATCTGACACTTCATTTGCAGCTTTGTAACTTCAATGATTCTGATGCTCTAGACAAAATGCCTAACTTCCCTGTGTTTTAAAATATTTTATTTATTATTTTTATTTTATGTATATGAGTGTATTGCCTGCATGTATGTGAGTGCACCCATGTCCAGCAATGCCGTGGAGGTCAGAAGAGGGCTTCAGATTCCCCTGGAACTGAAGTTAAGGACAGTTCATAGCCACCATGCTGGTGCTGGGAATCAAACCCTGGTCCTCTACAGGAGCAGTCAGTGCTCTTAACCACTGAGCCATCTCTCCAGCCTCCTTCTCTGTGATTTTTATGTCATTAAAATGGATACTTGTTGGACTGGGGCAATGACTCAGTGTGTGGAGGGCTTGCTACTCAAAGTTGAGGAACTGAATTCAGAACCTCAGCACCCATGTAAAAAAAACCAGGCACAGAGCCATGTGTCTGTAACCCCAGCACATGGGGTGGGGAGGAGAGGCAGAGATAGGGGGATCCCAGGGATTCACTGGCCAGCCAAGTCTAGCCAAAACGGTGAACTCAGGTTGAATAAGAGAGTCAACTTTTTAAAAAATATACAAAGCAAGACTTATCGACATATACTTCTGGCCTCCACATGTCCCTATAAACGCAAGCACACTGCACATACAAGTATACATACTTATGCCACATACATACACACAATTGTTAAGTAAAAATAAAATAAAATGGACAATATTACTTTCAAACAAAAATAATTGGAATGTGATTTAAAGATCCTTGAACTAGGGGCTAGAGAGATTGCTCAGTGGTTAGCAGCACTTATAATTTTTGCAAATGACCCAAGTTTGGTTCCTAGCATCCTTATCAGGTGAATCACAACTGCCTTAAGAAAAGATCTTAAGAAAAAATCCTTGAATTAATATTAGTAAGTAAATAGAAAGATTCTTACTCAATATAATATTTACTTTTTTCACATGAAATAGCATAGCCATTCCATATTGTGCTGATTAGTGTTTTTACACAAACTAGAGTCACCTGGGAAGAAAGGAATTTCCTCCATTGAACTGGCCTGTGGTCATGTCTGTGTGGCATTTTTTCAACTGCTAATTGATGTAGGAAGGCCCAGCGCACTGTGGACAGTACCACCCTTAGGCATGTGTACCTGGGCTGTATAAAAAAGGCAGCTGAATAAGCTAGGGAAAGCAAGACAATAGGTAGCATGCCTCCATGGTCTGTTTCAGTTCCTGCCTTGAGTTCCTGTTCTGACTTCCCTCAATATGAGACTATATCTTTGAAGTATAAGCTAAATAAATCATTTCCCCACCAACTTGGTTTTGGTCAGTGTTTTGTAACAGCAACAGAAAGCAAGCCAGAACAGAAATTTGTACCAGGAATATGGGGTATTGCTGTGATAGACCTGACTATGTTGTTTTAGGAAGAGTATGGAAGTGTTTGGAGTTTTGACTGGAAAAGCCATTGAGTGTTCAGAGCTGAATGAGCTGTTGTGGGATTTTGGCAGATAATGCTGAAGGTAGTGCAGATGACGGAGGTTTGGCTTGTGGTGTTTCAGAGGGAAATTTGAAAGTCCCCTTCCCAGATTCTCAGGGTCATTCATGTGATATATTGAATTAAGAATCTGTGGTTTCTAGTCAACTGGAGCTGAAGAATCAGCTGTTAACAAAAGACCAGAACCATTGAAGTGAAGCTTTTGCTTTACTAGGACAATCAATGCTGGCTAGCCAGGGCTGAAAACTCAAATGAGGTTAATAAGAGACCCACATCATTGAGGTAGAAATCTGGGAAATATTTCCTATGGGACAGCACATAGAAGTTGTGATCCAGAGGGAGCCAAGGCTGTATTTCAAGTCAGAAGCTTGGCTTGGTAATATACAAGAGTCTCCACAAACTACTTATTTTAGTAGCATGAAAGCTTCAGGACTAAAGGAATCATGGAGGGAAGCTGAGGCTTGGCCCTGTGAGAGGCTACAAGATTCCGTAGTGATGGTACAGTTGCAGTTGGAGTGGAGACTCCAGGATATTGGAGCTCCCAGTACCATGGGATTGCCACAAAGGACAGTGGCAAGTATGGTGTGGAGCCAGTCTGAGAAACAAGCTATGTATGCTGTGGATGACAGAGCCAAACAGGTAGAACTTCCCAAGTCTTTGGAAGCCAGAAATCATGAGTGAGTTCCAGATACTTGACATTTAGTTATTTATGTTGCTTAGATTGTAACTGCCCTGGTTATTCACTCTTAGAACACAAAAGTGTATAATTTGGTTTAGACTTTACAAGATCCCACAGTTAAGAGACTTTAAATTTTTAAAGAGAACTTGAAATTTTTAAATTGTTGGGACTTTTAAAAGACTAAGGAACTTTTCAAAATTGGATTGTGTTTTATATTGTGATACTAACATGAGATCTTGGGGACAAGAAATGAAAGGGGTGTGACTTATGTGATGTGCTATGTGTCAAACTGACAAGGAGTTGATTGTGCTAGTTAGTTTTTGTTAACCTCTCAAACTAGAGTGACCTGGGAAGAGGGAAACTCAGCTGAGGAAATTCCTCCATCCTACTGGCCTGTGGCCTTGTCTGTTGAGGCATTTTCTTAATTGCTAATTGAGAAAAGAGGGTTCAGCCCACTGTGGGCAGTGCCTCCTCTAGGTAGGTGGGCCTGGCTGTGTAAGAAAGGTAGCTGAGCAAACCAGAGGAAGCAAGCCTGTAAGCAACATCCTCCCATGGTTCCTCTTGAGTTCCTGCCTCTAGGTTCTTGTCTTAAGTTCTTGCCCTGGCTTCCCTCAATGATGGACTGTGAAGTGTAAGATTAAAAAAAAAAAAAAAAACCCTTTTCTCCACAAGGTGCTTTTGGTCATGATATTTATCAGCTATTACAGCTAGGGCACAGTGTAAAAGATTCTAAGTAGGGTACATCTGAAAAGGTAAAGAGAGCAAGCAAATAACAGGGATGCATTTCTTTAATGAGTATGGACAAAGTCAAAGTGCCAAACTCAGTTAAAAGTTCCAGGATTGTCTGCCTTAGTACACCACCTGAAAATTCTGAAATTAATATTCCTACAAACAGGTTCTCCAGTTTGAAAAAAAACGAGACAAATGAAAATTAATTTAGTTCAAAACAATAAGATAAAATATTGCAAATTCTGATTCCAGTTGTCATAAAAAGAAGTGGGGGGGGGTGCTGAAATACTACAACAAATTTGAACAAGTTCCCAGAGAGCATCTGACGTCTGAAATTTCATTTCTTTTTCTTTCCTGCCTGCTTCCTCTCATGGCCCACAGAAAGTCCTATTTTAGCTGTCAGCAAGAAAATGCTTTAGAGCCACAGTAAATCAAATGCTTTTCAGTAGAGACTGTCTCTGGAGAATAGGCAGCTAACTAAAAGATTAGATGGAATTTAATTTTTAATCCTGAAATGTATCCTTAACGGGAGTCCTTTAAATAGCAGATGTCATGTTCTATTATTGATATGAGTGTTCAAGAAACCTAAAGCTTGGCACCTGCTGGAAGAGTTCCAAAATTTCTTTGTCAAAATAACACTAAGGGACATTTGCTTCCTTTTACTTTGCTGACCTACTCAGGCATTCCATAAGTTCAGGATTAAAAAAAAAAAAAGTATAAATTCTATATTCTGTAGTGTCAAAGGAGCTACAGAGGGGAAAAAACAGAGCAAGTTTTCTGAATTTTCTTTTATCTGTGATTGACTTAAATGGTTTAATATGCAAATATAAGTAGAATTTTTTTAAATATTTTATTTATTTTTTTAACAGAGCATAGGGTAGGGGTTTATTAACAGAAGAGTGGTGCCCCACATTTACAGCTGCATCATAAAGTCCACACTCAAATACAGATCCTGTGACCTCCCGGCCACACAGAATGGTGAGATAGGAGCCTCTTGGTGTTCTTGGCTTATATATCCTTTGCCCCTCACCCCACATGCAGTTACAGTCAACTGATTGGATGGGAGGGATAACTGACTCCCCCCTTGACTCCTTGATGAGAGTGGGAAGGAGGCGTGACTATAGCTTGCCAGCATAGTGGTCTGAGGACATTTCCAGATAACACTCCATCCCTTCCTCTGGCTCTTACAGTCTTTTCACCAACCTCTTCCACAAAAGTCCCTGAGCCTTGGAGGGGTAGTAGGTGTGGGATGATCTTCCTCCCACTGTGGCAAGGCACTGAGCTTTTGGGTCTTGCATCATCTGTTTTCCATGGGCTGTTGGCCAGTTTCAGTGGGATTCTATCACCACGTGGGGGCTGAATCCAGGAACTCTCAGGCAATCTGCTGAGTTCTTATAGAATATTTTTCAGACCTTCATTGAGTGCATTTCGAACCTCCAAGCCAAGAGGGAGAGATGACCAGAGATTGAAAAGGCAAGTGGTATATATTTGGTTATTGATTAGTTTATTTAGATAGGAATTAGAAACATATCTAAAACAGAATAAAGTTCATCGTGCACTTTGAGGTAGAGAGATTAGATACATTCATGTTTAAAATGAAAAATGTGGTCCTGTCAGCAGTGTGGAGTACACGGAAGGAGGTGCAGCTCTGCCCTCAGCAGCCTGAGAATTTCCTCCAGTCTTGTAGGGGCCTCAACTCAGGCTGACCCGGTATTCACGGCTTTGACATGGAAAAGAATTTCAGGACTAGCCAGCATGAAATAGAATTTATATTTAGTAAAGGTATTCTAATAAAGGCTCAAGTATAAAGATTAAGATAAAGAGAAGCACTCAGATAAAAGTAAGTCACCCAGAGCACAGATGTGGGCTTCTTGGAGAGACTCACTCTTAATTGTCTATACAATACTCATATGTAGAATCTGGGTGGGTTTGAAGCAATTCTCTTCAAAGGGTGACTAAGGAACCTAACCGACATCATTGGGTGGTTCCTGAAGGGCATCTAACAGGATGACAATTGATAAGGGAAAACTCTAGATCCAGGGATGCAAAAAGGCAGCATGTCTTTACAAAGTTAAGTTTTGTTAGAGATTCTCAGGAAATGTCTGGGGAAACAATGAGTCCCCACCCAAAATCATGTACATTCAGGTCTTAAACTTGGTTCGTTGCCATTGTTATATAAAGGATATTATTTTTATGGTAGCTATCTTCACAGCAAATCATGTTAATTGTGCTCTAATTCTTGCTTCTCGGCCAGCAAGAGGCTTCAATCAGACTCTGGGGTGAGGGACTCCTTTCTCTTCCTATGTCCCCATAATTTTCCTTGTCTTTCTATCTTGCTTTAGTCCTGAACATCATCTATGAAAAGAGAAAATGGGAGAGGAGAGGAGGAGAGGGCCAAAGAAAGGGGAGATGGGTGAGGAGGAATTATTACTGAGCAAAAGGCCTTGAGCTCTCCAACACCACAAAAGCTAAAAGAAATAAGTCCTTTCTTGCACTACAGGTGTGGGGACACTCATAGTCTGAACCATGTGTCACTCATTAAATCATGCACAGTTGACACTGGGGATTTCATATGATGCACACTTCGTTTTGCTTTTTCAAATCCTAAAACATTTAGATACATGTGCTAAGATGTTTCCTACACTGTGTATAGAAGACCATATATATGTCCCCGATGGGTAAATAATACCCTCTGCAACATTTTAGGCTATGGATTTGGTGAAAAGCCATGCACAGTGGTAGAAACATGCAGGTAAGATGTGCTTCCAGTTAAGACTGTCCTTCTCCGCTACTACAACAAATCTCAGCAATGCAGGTATGAATGAAAACTCAAGAGGTACATCCAGCCACAAATGACACTCTGCTTCTTTTCAAGTAACACGTCCTGGTTTATTGTGCAGCGAGCTAGAAGCAGCAGCCCTACTGGAGCTCAGCCTTGCCCTTCTCACTTGCATCTCTGTGAACCTTAGAAAATGTGCTTTTCCTCACGCACATCAAAAGGAAGGATCAAGCCCTTGGCATTACTGTGAACTGTAGTTTACACAGCACTTCTGTTAGTGGAACACAGCAGTGTGAAGTTCACCATAGGCATGCATTGGCAATGCAATCAGAGAGAGTCCAGGCCCTCACTTACACACAGGTGTTTTTGGTTGCTAGTGATTTAGTCTACTGATCCTTTCCACTTGTCAACCATGTGAGAATAAACTCCAAGTCTTCAGGATTTTAATGCCAATCATATAGCTAAAATTAGAACTCCTAAATTTGTGCAAAGCGTCTTTAGTCCCCAGGAGCCTGGAAAAATATAAAAGTATCTGGTAGCATTAGGAGGAACAGAGACCTCCTTGCTGATTAGACCATCTCCATCTAATCATTTATGGTCTCTGCCTCTGGAAATTAGAGTAGCCTGGTCACTTATTTATTACTCCTCTAATTCTACCACATGGGAGGAAATCCAAGTCACTCTTAATTTGTCTTATTTTAGCAACATATAATCTGGCCAATTTGCTCCTTGAGAATGAAATTCCAAGTCAGACTTATAAGCTCAGGCCTGTGTTGTGCTCAAGCATCCAGAAAGGTTGGGGAGAGACTGTCTCCCATATCTGGATACTCCATCTCTGCACACCATCGAGGCAGGTTGAAGGAAGCTCTGCATGCACTGGCACTACCCTGTGTACTGATGGATTGTTTACTGCATTTCCTTTTCCTGAGTCAGGGAGTCCTCTGTCGGTCTTGCTCATTTCCAGTGTAGTATGCATGTCTGTTGATATTTCCGAAATATCTGTGTGCGTGCAGGCTTTCACACCCCTAAGCTGCATAATTGCTTGTGGTTGTAAAATAAAAGGGTTATCTGCTAAATGACTCAAGGTGTTTCTTTTTTTCTTTTTTTTAGGGTGGCACATACCTTTATGTGAATTTGAGAGACACATGGATTTCTGTGAGTTGGAGGCCAGCTTGATCTACAAAATGATTTCTAGCCCAGTCAGAGCTGTATAGTGAGGGCCTGTCTCAAACCAAACAAAATTCACTATCTTGTACTTTGAATGGATCTTGGGGTGGGGGGCGTATTTTGCTTACATGTCCTGACCATAGTTCATCACTGAAGGAAGCTAGAGCAGGAAACTGGAAGCAGGAACGGACATGGAAGAAATCTGCTTACTGGTTTGCTCCTCTGAACTGCGCTCAACCTACTTTCTTTCCTTTTTCTTTTTAACCTCCCAGATTGTGATTTTTAATCTCAGGATGTTCAATTATGTGATTTATATTTTCTGTAGGACACAGGTGAAGGTATACTGGGGCTGTAGAAGAGTAATAGAAAACTTATGAAAAACCTCTTGGTACTTGAGAATAGGAAAGGCCCAACATTAAGGCCTGGATGTCCAGTACCATGTGTGGAGTCAAGAC
The DNA here is from genome assembly GCF_000622305.1 of Nannospalax galili. Lineage (NCBI taxonomy): Eukaryota > Metazoa > Chordata > Mammalia > Rodentia > Spalacidae > Nannospalax > Nannospalax galili. The sequence goes on from NW_008345290.1 coordinate 754,620, forward strand.
CATAGCTGGCCATCAAGGGAGTTGGGAAGTCCATTCTTGAGAATCATTCTTCCCAAGACTAGAATCTGCAACTGACAGAAACCTTCCCTGTCCCCATCATAAGCCCAATACTACCGTGGACAACCTGGGACCTCAGGGGAGGAGGTTATGGGGAATGCAGCCACTCGGAGAAGGCTGAAACTGCAGCCCAGTATCAGGGAGTCCTCCATCCTCCAATCTGCTCCACCATCAGCCCACCACCAGAGGAAATGGAACCTTGGCTCATGGTTAGGGACCACAGCTCCAGGTTCACAGGAGGGGACCAAGCTCCAGATTCACAGGAATAGAGCACAGCTCCAGGTTCACAGAAAGGGAACACAGTTCCAGGTTCATGGGAGGGGACCACAGCTCCCCGGTCACAATAGGACACTACAACTCCTACTCACAGGAGGGGACCACAGCAGCTCCAGATTAACGGGAGATGACCACAGCTCCAGGGTCACAGGAGGGGACCACAGCTCCAGGGTCACAGGAGGGGGCCACAGCTCCAGGGTCACAGGAGGGGACCACAGCAGCTCCAGATTAACAGGAGATGACTACAGCTCCGGGCTCACAGGAGGGGGACAGCTCCGGGCTCACAGGAGGGGACCACAGCTCCAGGGTCACAGGAGGGGACCAGAACTTCAGTCTCAGAGGAGAGTTCACAATTTGAATTATGCTGGTTCCTACTATTTTCCTGTCTCTATTGCTCTGTCTACATTATACTTGGGTTTATGAAAAAGCATTTGGGCTTCTGTGCAGCAAACAGAGGCAACAGTTACTTGCTGACTTGAAATTCTCGTGGTGGGACATCAATACTGTAGAAAACCACTTTTTGCTTTTGCTCAAGGAGATGGATGGATGGAGTGTTTTCTTTTTCATGGTCTAGGATCCAGTTGGAATCTGTTTTCACATCTTCCTTCATGGCTGGGGGACAAATGATGAGGCATCTTCTTACTAGGGTCATGTTTTAAGTTTTCCAATTCAGGGACTAGGCTGTGTGTCCCAGAACTGGTAGCTTCACTTGCTGGCTTCCTCCGTGGTTTAGGCAAGTCCCTGACCCAGTGAGAACAGTTCAATGACCTACATTTCCTGGATCCTCTCTGTTAATGAAGAGTTCATTGTCGCAAGCTGATTCTGGGTTGAATCTGGGTTGAATCTATGAATCTGTGTCATTGCCTTCTCTTGGCTCTTTTACCTCCTCCCCTCTTCCTCCTCCTCTTCCTCCTCCCCCTCTTCCTCCTCCTCTTCCCCCCTCCTCCCACCTTCTCCTCCTTTTGTTTTTTTTTCTTCTTTTTGACTCCACTGCAGCAGTGGAGGTGCCAGCAGCTGCAGTCTCACCCTCACCTGCCATCTTGATTTTCCACACAAGATATTTCTAAATGCTCATTTAATAATGTGACTAATACCTTACAAATAACTATTTAAGCCATTTAATAAAACATTAAATGCCAAGAAAAGTCCAAAAGTTGAAAGTACATAAAATTCAGAGTTAACATTATTCAAAGAGAATGACTGGACAGCCTGCCCACGTAGCCAGCTAGAGTTGAAAGGCCCAATGGTCGGAAATTGACATTGCCTTGGTGCTGTGATTTGGTGCCACTAGCCTGGTGGCGGTTGTCTAATATGACTTATTTGTCAGCGGGCACAATTCTGGCTAATGTGGCTCCCTGAGGCTTGCAGGACACCATAGCACTCCAAAATCCTCCCATTGGCTGATACAAGATTCATGTCTGAAAAGATTGTGCAGAAAAAATACCGGCGATAAAAAGCTTTCCTTTTTCCAGCCATGTCCCAGATCTGAGGTGCCTGCTGCCCTCCACAGACCATCCAGTCTTTTCAACCCTAGTTCACATTTATCCACAGTCACGTATCCTTGGTGAGCTGCTTACAGCGCTTTGTTATGTTAATTCTCAAACATATCCACATTCATTCATTTTCTAGTGGGGTACCAAACTGAGGTTGCCAAGGAGATGCCCTAGTCATCAGACCCAAGAGCATGATTTTGCTAGGGTTAATTTTAAAAGTCTTAGTACAGAGTATGTCCATTAATAAAAGTCATCCCACCCTGGATAACCCCAGGTGGTCCTTGGTTTGTACAATTTCCTTCTAATCCATCATCTTCTCATGACATCCTTGCTCTTTGTCTCTGTTTACATGAGCATTATCTTACAAGAATACAGGTGATGTTGGATCAGTAACAGCTTACTCCAATGTAACCTCTGCTTAACTAATTATAACTGAATCTACAGTGTTTCTTAAGAAGGTCACATTCTGAGGTGCTGAGAGCTTTAAGAAATTATGTGCAGGGGCTGGAGAGTTGGCTCAATGGTTAAGAGCACTGACTGCTCTTGCAGAGGACTTGGGTTTGATTCCCAGAACCCACATGGTGGCTAACAACCATTCATAACTCCAGTTCCAAGGGAATCCTGATGCCCTCTTCTGACCTCCATGGGCACTGCACGACATGGGTGCAACTTACATACATACAGGCAATACACTCATGCACATAAAACAAAAATAGTAAATTTTTTTTTAAATGCGTAAAATTAATAGAAGCATAAACTTTGAACAAATGTTAGATAAAAGGTACTATGAAAGAATGGCTGAATTATATTGATAGTCATTAGGAAACTATCATGTTTGAAGAGACTTGAGAATAGGAGCAAGTATAAACCAAGAGACGAAAATTTCAAAAGCCTGTCCTCAGCCACTCACCATTATGTCAGCACAGAAAAGAAGTCTATGTGCTTGAGGGGCTTGAGTACAGGTGTGCCCAGCAATGACTAACCACTCAATCTTATGGACACAGTCATATCTTCTAGAAAGCCAAGCTTAGAAAGAGAACTGAAAAGTGACATAAAGAGATGGACAATATGAAAGACACACATCCTGTGACTTGGTGAAAGTAACCACAGCCCCTCCAAGGAAAACAAAACACAGAGTAGCTATGATACAGTATTTAAAATGTCCAGTTTCCAATGATACAGTATTTAAAATGTCCTGTTTCCAACCAAAATTTGCTATGCATAAAAAGAAACATGATAAGTGACCTGTTTGGAGGCGGGGGGGAATTCAGTCAGTTGAAATGGACTCAATGGCCCATATTCTGGAATTATCAAACACTGCAATGTAACATTATAAACATGTTCACAAAATTAAAGAAAATACAATGGCAATAAACCAATTTATAGGAAATTTTAATAAGAAAACCTATATAAAATTACATTTGTCAGATTTGCATTACCATAATAAACTACCTGGAATTGTTAATTTATGAAAAGAAAAGAACTCATGGTTCTAGAGGTTTCTGGCCATGATCAGGTGGCCCCATTTCTTTGGACTTCTGGGCAATATCATGGTGAGAGCACATAGCAGAGTGAACCACTCACCTCACAACCCAGGAAGCAAGAGCTTGGGCAGATGGGTGTCCCACAGTCCCTTCAAGAACATTCCTTCAGTGGCCCACAACCCTCTCAAGTGAGGCCTACAAAAGGTTCTGTTACATCTCAATAGAGCCACCTTGGTCATCAGGACTTTAAACACATAGACCTTTGAGGAACATCTAACATCCAAAGTATTATAAGAACCAAAAATAAATTCCAGAGTTGAAAAAATACAATAAAGGCGGGGCTGGAGAGATGGCTCAGTGGTTAAGAGCACTGACTGCTCTTGTAGAGGACCCAGGTTCGATTCCCAGCACCCACATGGCAGCTATGAACCATCCTTAACTCCAGTTCCAGGGGAATCCAAAGCCCTCTTCTGACCTCCATGGCATTGCATGACACGTGTGCACTCACATACATGCAGGCAATACACTCATACACATAAAATAAAAATAATAAAATATTTTTTTAAAAAAGAAAAATACAATAAGGGA
>NW_008345290.1:758574-763380 GCF_000622305.1 Nannospalax galili
ATACAATAAGGGAAATAAAAATTCACTAGATGAGTTTGATAACAGGTTTGAAAGGGCAAAAGTAAAGATGGAGCAATAGCAACAAAAAATCATGCTGGAGTCTACAGAACTGCATCAAATAGTCCAAAATCTATATTGCAGGATCTCAAGAAAGACAAGAGAGAGAAAAGGGGATGACAATATATTTGAAGATGCAATAGCTGAGACCTCAATTTGCTAAAAATCTTAACTTGTAGAGGCTGTAATCTCAAAGAATCACAACAGAAAGAAAGAGAGAGAGAGAGAGAGAGAGAGAGAGAGAGAGAGATCATCATGGCAGAAGGAAGAACAGAGATTAAAGAGATGGGGAAGACGTAAATACATAAGCAATACTGGATGCCAATTTTCAGTGCAACCAGAGAGGAGTTTGGGGTACATATATCATAGAAATGCTGAGAAAATCCTTTCAGTTTAGAACTCAGTCAAAGTATAGTATAGTCAAACTGCTAAAAGTGACAATTTTGAAAACAAGAAAAACATGAGACAACACACAATAAACTACAGCTGCTTCTCATCAGAAACAATGGAAGTCAACTATTATTGTGAAGCATGCACAGAATGCTAATATCAACCAAGAATTCTGATCAAATGAAATTATGATGGTGAAATAAAGACACCTCCAGATGAGCAAAATCCAAGAGAATCCACTGATAATTAATTGTTCCCATAAGAAAAGCTAGGGGAAACTGGTAAGGCATGGAGCTCAGTGATAGAATGCTTTCTGAGCATGCTCAAAGCCCTGGGTTTGTTCCCCAGTACCACATGCACACACACACACACACACACACACACGCACGCACACACACATGCACACACACGCACTCATGCCAAAACACAGAAGAAATGCTACTGGAAGACCCTCAAACTGAAACAAAACTTAGAAGAGAACCAGAAATGATACAATGGTACGTATGTGGGGATACACAATATACACGCATATATATATATGTGTGTGTGTGTATGTGTGTATGTGTGTATATATGTGTATATATGTATATATGTAATGTATGTGCATTTTCTTCTCTATTTTTAAACCATAAGATTACAAAAAGCAGTAACTCCAAGGTTAAACTGCTCAGTTTATATCATATGTATCTAAATACATACGGCCAGGCTGGAGAGATGGCTCAGTAGTTAAGAGCACTGGCTGTTCTTGTAGAGGTCCCAGGTTTGGTTCCCAACACCCACATGGTGGTTAACAATCATCCATAACTCCAGTTCCAGGGGAATTTGATGCTCTCATCTGACCTCCGATGGTATTGCCACAGTGACACAGGTGCACTTACATACATGCAGGTAATATACACATAAAATAAAAATAATAAATAAAATAAATACATATGGCCATACTGACAGAACGGTCAGAAAAAGAGGGGTTGAATTTAGCTTACAGTTTCAGAAGTTCAAGGGCACAGCATCTACAAAGCCTCAGTTTTGGCACAGCCCTCCTGGGTAGTCAGAGCATGATAGAGGCACATGCCTGTGGGAGCAATTCCAAAACTGAGAGTTTCTAGGTCCCACAATCACTCGTAAGGCCCATCCACAATGGCCTAAAAGCCCCATCAGGTTTCCTCACAATGCTTCCAATACCTCTCAATAGTGCAAGACCTCAATTACAATGGACCCTTGGGGGACACAATTATACAATCAAACCACATCAAAACAATAGCATTATTTACCTGATGCTGCCCAAACAGGACATGTTCAAGCAGGACAAAGCAAGAAATGTAAAGACTTTCATTATATACAAATTCGCATATGTATCAATGATCATTTTCTCCCTCTGAGTTATTAATAGAAATCTCTGGGGCTGGAGAGATGGCTCAGAGGTTAAGAACACTGGTTGTTCTTGCAGAAGACCCAGGTTCAAATCCCAGCATCCACATGGCAGCTGGCAACTGTCCATAACTCCAGTTCCAGGGGATCCTATGCCCTCTTCTGTCCTCCATGGGCATTGAGAGACATGGATACACTTACCTACATGGAGGCAATACACTCATATACATAAAATAAAGATAATAAATAAAACATTTTTTTAAAAAAGAAATCTCTGATTAAGTCACTTTATATAATACACATTTATTATATAGTGCCAAGTTGTTCTTCTAAGACCTGTTTACCAATTATCATTACTACCACAGAATAGGAAACAACCTCTTTCTCTTCACATTCATCAACAATAGGTCTCATTTCATTAAAAATTTTTAAAAAGTTTAGGGGCAGGAGAGATGGTTCAGTGGTTAAGAGCACTGGTTGCTCTTACAGAGGCCCGGGGTTCATTTCCCAGCACCACATTGTGACTAACAACCCTCTGTAACTCCAGTTCCAGGGGATCTGATTGCCCTCTTCTGGCCTCCATGGGCACTGCATGCACATGGTGCACTTACATACACTCAGGCAAAATAGTCAGATACAAAAAAATATAAAAGATTAGACAGGTTTGTCTGTAATACCAGCATTTGGGAGGCTGAGGTAGGAAGATCATGAATTCAAGACTAGCCCAGGCTACATGGTGCAAACTTGTCTTAAAAAACAAAAACCAAGCTGAGCGTGGTGGGACACACCTTTAATCCTAGCACTTGGGAGGCAGAGGCAGGGGGATCTCTGTGAGTTTGAGGCCAGCATGGTCTACATAGCTAGTTCCAGGCCAGCTGGGACTACAGGGAGACCCTGTCTCAAAAAGACAAAACAAAACAAAAACCAATATAACAAAAAGAAACCGAAAAGTTGCCAATGTAGTAGGAGAGAAATATTAACTTGGGAATACATTAATGTACATTTATTAATTATTGTTCACATTAAAATTTTCTCTTTTTAGTAGTCATTTACATTTCATTTTTGTGTGCCATTGCCTATTCTATATTGGTTATTTCTTATATTGCTCTGACAGCATGATTTTATATACATGATTTAATATATCCATACTATTAGCGGCTTACTTTTAAGTTTATTTATGGTAACTTTCTGGCATGCAAGAGTCCAAGGATCTTATGTTGCCATAGAATAAAAATAGAGATCATAGAAGTACTCAAGTACACACTTAATTTTCCTTCAAGTTTTCTTAAGACTTCATCAAAATATTACTTCATACTTCCCTGAAATTTAAAATAATGTGTTACATGGTATTGGGTAAAATGCATGGACTCAGATAAGAATTCAGTCTTATAGTCCTGAAACAGTTCATATATTTTCAAGCTTAAAATAGAACAAATCAGGCCAGTGAGATGGCTCAGAGGGTAAAGGCACTTGCCCCCAAGCCTGATGACCTAAGTTTGATCCCCAGAATCCACATGATGGAAAGAGAAGTGACAAGTTGTCCTCTGACCTCCACGTTTGAACTGTGGCATGTAAACACACACAGCAGGGAGAGGGAGGGGTGGTGTGGAAGAGAGGAGAGAGTGTGAAACAAATAAATGTAATAAAAAAACTGTTATGCCTTCAAAGGTCAAAATCATAGCTTGCATTTATCATGACATATTAGGTCCTTTTTTTTAAAGCTACTCTTTCTCTATATTCTGCCTCCAGATGAACCCTTATATCAGTCCGTATATATAGTCTTTACCATATGACATTGTTCACAGAGCTAGAAAAACATCTTAAAATTTGTATACCACCACAACAAACAAACAAACAACCCTAAATAGCCAAAGGCACCGTGAGCAAAAAGAACAACTTGTCTGGAAGACATACATACCACTTCTGCAGCTCTAGGAGGACCACTACTTGGCTTGCACATCCACGTCACAGCTCCCTTTTCTCCACATCCTTGCCAGCAGAGTAAGTTCCTTGATAACAGTCATTGCTCCTGGGTGAAGTGATGTGGTTTTGACTTATGTTTCTCTGATGATTAGTGAGTGATAATATTTTTTCATGTGCATTTTAGCCACTTGTGTGGCTTTATCTGAGAACTATCTTACCCTGTTCTTTGGTTGTTTTGTGCTGTTTTGGGGGGATTTTGTTTTTGTTGTTGTTTTAAATTATTTATTTAATAACCACATACTTAGAAGAAGCATTTCATTACAATAGCATTGACATAGTCAATAACAATTTCCAGAGCTAAGATGCATCTCTTTCAAAACTGGCTGCAAATTTTTAGGGTTACAGTTGAATTGTTACAGTTATACAATATTGTACTCAGTATAAACACTATAAGACATAACATTAAATGAGGTTTTAAACTTTAAAAAAGATCTTCATTTCATTATTAAAATGCAGTTTCAAACAGAAAAATTCATTTTTAATGCAATTAACAGTAAGATGTTTGCACATCCGATATTAATCTCTATATATCTAATTATTACTAGTCACAGTCAGTTACTTACTGAGCTCCTTGGCATCTGAGCATGGATATAAAGTCATCAGGTAGATTTCAATGGTAATGTTTTTCACCTCTACTAATTATTAAGGAGCAAATTTTTATGCTTTAAAGAATTACTATTTAAATTTAAATTTAATAACCACATGATTAGAAGAAGCATTTCATTAAAGCTTTAACATATTCAGTAACACATTCCAGAACAAGGATACATCTCTTTCATAAGTGGCTGTAAATTATTAGGTTCACAGTTGAATTAATACAGTTATACAATATTGAACTCAGTATAAACCCTGGAAGACATAAAATTGAATGAGTTTTTACCCTTTAAAGAAAATCTCTACTTCATTTTAAGATATGCTGTTTTCTACATTTTTAATGCTAACACACGTTTGCACATGTATCTTTAATCTCTATGCATCTGATTATTACTAGTCATAATTGGTTGCACT
>NW_008345290.1:763395-765358 GCF_000622305.1 Nannospalax galili
ATTAACATGAAGTAAATTTTATGCTTCCTCCTCAAATATAACTCACTTTTTTATTTGTTGATTTTTTTGTGTGTCTATCATACAGAACATCCCACACAATCTTATTCATCTATATACCCACTTCCCAAATAGCACCCTCCCATAGCCTCCCCCTCCCATAGCCTCCCCCCTCCCACATACTGGATCTCACTTACTCTGTCATCCCTGTTACTGTCCTCTGTGTTGTCGACACCCCCAGCCTTTCCCCAGTGCTTGTCCATCTGCTGAATCTAGTCAGCCTACCTAGAGAGCCTTGTTTTAGGAAGATCAGCTGTTCCTCATTTGGCAGCAATCAGTTGTCAATATTCCTTTAGATAAGATTGGAGTCTACTGTTCATTTTCCCAGTTCTATGCTGGGTTACTGTCTGGGATTCTCTTGCACCACCTTAGCCAATAACTCAAAGGAAGGTATCACCTGTCTGGCATTGTTTCTTGTTATATAGCCTCTTATATGGACTCTTAAAAATTATATTGACCCCATTAATCTTTGCTTATACTTTTCTTTTGGGTGTTTAAGACCCTACAATTGGCCCAGATAAAACAATTTATTTTTATTCTTAAGGTCGTTTAAGGATCTCTACCTCAGGGGTGACATGGGCTTGGGAGGAGCCCTTGGCTCCTTTCTTTTACCAGTTCCATCTATGTGAAGATAAGTCATAGGTCCTGCTCGACCATAGCTGGCTTCGCTAATGTTCTGTATCTTTCAGGTGTCTGTTTTTATGTTTCCCCTTTCATCTCTGATTTTGTTGATTTGGAGGTGCTCTTTCTTTTTGGGCTAGTGGTCTGTCAATCTTGTTGATCTTTTCAAAGAACCAGCTCTTGGATTTATTGATTCTTTGTATTGTTTTCTTTGTTTTGTTTTCATTAATTTCTGCCCTGATTTTTGTCATTTCTTCTTGTCTGCTGGGTTTGGGTTTTGTTTGTTGCTTTTCAAGTGTCTTGAGTTGCAGTGTTAACTCATTTATTTGTGTTCTTCTTCTGATTTTTGATGTAGGCACTTAGAGCTATAAACTTCCCTCTAAGGACCACTTTCAGCATGTCCCAGAGGTTTTGTTGTGTTGTATTGTCCATTTTATTTAGCTCCAGGAGTACTTTTATTTCTTTCTTAATTTCTCTTTTGACCCATTCATCATTTAGGAGTGTGTTGTTTAATACATGTGTTCATGTGGTAATTAGGGCTTCTTCTGGTATTGACAGTAAGCTTTATTGCATTGTGGCCTGATAGAATGCATGGATTTAGTTCAATATTTTTGTATTTGTTGAAGTTTGTTTTGTGCCCCAGTAGATGGGTAATTTTGGAGAAGGTTCCATGGGGTGCTGAGTAGAAAGTATATATTTTGGTGCTTGGGTAGAATACTCAGTAGATGTCTCTTAAATCCATTTGATATATGATATTGTTTAATTCAGATGTCTCTCTGTTAACTCTCTGCCCTGTTGACCTACCTAATGGAGACAGTGGGGTATTGAAGTCCCCTACTATTAATGAGTTGGGATTAATCTGGGTCTTAAAGTCCTGTAATATTGTTTTTATGAAGTTGGGTGCACTTAAGTTTGGTGAATACATGTTCATGATTGTAATATCTTCTTGGTTTCTTGTTCCTTTGATCATAATAAAGTGGCCCTCTTTATCTCTTCTGATAGTTTTAGTTTAAAGTCTATTTTATCAGATACTAGAATTGCAATGCCTGCTTTTTTCTTAGTACCATTCACTTGGTATATTTTTTCCATCCTTCCACCGTAAGGTAGCGCCTGTCCTTGAAAGAGAGATGAGTTTCTTACAGACAACAAAAAGATGGGTTTTGTTTTTTAATCCATTCATATAGTCTGAGTCTTTTGACTGGGGAGTTCAGCCCGTTAATGTTTAAAGTTATTAATGAAAGATGAGTATTGAATCCTGTCATTTTTTTTTTTTTTACATTCTTGC
>NW_008345290.1:766029-780191 GCF_000622305.1 Nannospalax galili
TGGTGAGGCTTTCTCCTGTCATTTCTAATTGGCTTACTGAGTTTTCACTTCCTTCTTCATTTCAGCCTATTCTTCAATATTTCTAACTCTTTTCTGAATTCATTCAGAAGTTTGTCCCTATCTTATCTCAGTTCTTTGATTTCTTTGTGTGTTCTTTAAATTCACTGAATTCTTTTATCATGTTTATAATTGTTCTTTTGAGTTCCATGTCCTGTGTTATCTCTAGGGGCTTCCATTGTACTCCTCTAGAGGACTGATGCTACTTGATGGGCATATATTATTTTGATTTTTCATGCTGTTATTTTTTCTCCGTTTGACATGTGGATTTCTTTTGTAGATTCTGGTTCTTTTGTGAGACTGAATCCTTCCTTTGTTGAGTTTAGTTCTGTTTATTGTAAACTTTATGTGCCTTTGTGGTTTATTTATTGGGCATGAAAAGCCGGTTGGTCTAGCCTGCAGGTTCTCTCTTTTGATTTTATATTGGAGTGGCCAAATTTCTTTTGTCTTCCGGAGTTCCCACAGAGGCCCAAGTCAGATGAGGATCAGATGCTCTCAGCCTTTCTCCTAAGGTCTGGATCCCTTCAGGAAAGATTTTGCCCTCAAGAATTTGGGGGTTGGACTGGCCTGGGAGCCGGGTCCAAGAAAGATGCTGATCTAGGGAAGCTGGTGGCCTTACCACCCAGAGAAGATGCAATTTCTTTTGTCTTCCGGAGTTCCCACAGAGGCCCAAGTCAGATGAGGATCAGATGCTCTCAGCCTTTCTCCTAAGGTCTGGATCCCTTCAGGAAAGATTTTGCCCTCAAGAATTTGGGGGTTGGACTGGCCTGGGAGCCGGGTCCAAGAAAGATGCTGATCTAGGGAAGCTGGTGGCCTTACCACCCAGAGAAGATGCAAAGGGAGATGGGGGCGGGAAGAGGTTCCAAGGGCTCATGGGGATTGCACTGAGGAGCTAGGTTGGTCTAGATGCAAAGGATCAGGAAGTGGAAAGTTCAGCTCCAGTGTCCAGGAAAGAGTCTGGTGGGTTGTGCAGCCCAGGGAAGCGGAGGGAGGTGAGGGTGGGACCAGGCCTCCAGTGCTCCTGGGGACCCGAGAAGGACTGGGTTTGTCTGGATGCAGAGAATAAGGAAGCTGTGGTGGTTCCCCGGGTGTCTGGAGCGCTAAGTCAAGGAATGGGACAGGACCCAGCCTAGGAGGAGAGATGGGCAGGGTGATGGGAGGGTAAATGAGGTTTACTCCGAGGGCAATTGACTTACCCCAGAGAGAGGCCTGCAGGTTGTGCAGGCCCAAGGAAGCAGAGGGCCCTCATTTTTCTTTTGTCTTCCATGGCTGGACTCGAGAGTGATGGATTCAGGGTTTGCTTTCAGGTATTTTGATAGCTGTTGGAGTGGTTAGAATCAATGTCAGTTCCCTCTCAAAGGCTTCCAGATAGGGGGAGAAAACAAATTTATCCATCATTTTAGAACAATAGCTGGTTGTCTCCCTTAGCTACAGGTGGGCACTACAGTATTGGAAACCAAGATTTGAAGTCTTACATCTGAGCGGCACTTTCTGTTTAGGAACAAAATTATCAATGAGAAAAAATTGTCTAAATAACTTTTCATATAGACTTAAGCCTAATGTCTGGGAAGTATAATACCTTGAACTCTTAAAAAATATATACTGATGACTTTACTCTTTGGTTATACTTTCCTTTTTGGTATTTAAGACCATACAGTTGGCCCAAATAAATCAATTTATTTTTACACTTAAGGTCATTTGAGGATCTGTTCCTCAGGGGTCACATGGGCTTGGGAGGAGCTCCTGGCTCCTTTCTTTTACCAGTTCCATCTATGTGAAGATAAGTCAAAGGTCCTGCTCAACCATGTCTGGCTTCACTTGGAAGCATGAATGTTTCCTCTGAGTTGACCCTTCTCTTTGTAGACTGGACACTGGTTCAAGTCCATCTCATGGGGTCTCCATGGCCTCCCTGAACAAGAGGACAGGTGATTCACCACAGTTACAGGACATTTTGAGAGATTCTCCATAGTCTCCTGGAACTTAGTCAACCTTGGAGGATAAGGGGAAAAAACTGTCTAAGTCCCTCTGACCATAGTTAGTATAGGCCTCAAACTATGGCTATTAGATATCCAATAAGGTTAGTTCCATCAGTCTGATACTTTTAATTATCATGTGGTATGTAGACTAGGCTTGAGTTAAAAAACCAAATATTCTCAGATAAACCTTGACTAGATATGTATATTTTGTTCCTTAAACTAGTTGACTAAACTATGACCATAGAAATTTTAAGATTATGTGTATATCATTTTTGTCTCATCCTTTATATATCATAACAAACCTACACAGACCTTACACTAACAAATTTTCCATCTGTTGTGAGACTTTGTTTCCTGGGGATGCTAAGCAATGCTTATTCCCTTTTAAATTTCTAGTGTCAAGCCAACGTTTGATTAAAGTTTTACTGAGGAACCAATGAATTTATTGAGTTTACTTATGGAGATAAATGAGGGGTTGCTGAGGTGTATGTATGACCTGAGGGTATGCACACTGGAAAACCTTTACCCAGCATGGGCCATGCCTTCTCTTCTTAGCCTTCCCCAGACTATATACTTTAGCCCTCGACAAATCCAGGAGGCTATGTGTGATTAGGGCCAAATTACATACAGTTGGCTGAGAAGAGTGGCTATATAATCCAGTGAGGGTCCAATGACCTTACCTGACCCTCTTTTAATGAATGAGCACAACCGTCAACAAGCCCAGTTGTGATGATGTTTAGCTTTATTTTAAGCTATTATAAGTAACATTGCTTTCTTGATTTTTAGTTTAGATAATTTGATTTTGGCAATATTGCTGCTGTGTGTTCCAGATTTTTGTGTGCTGTCTTTGTATCCTGCAACTTGGCTGAATTCATGCAGTCTCTAATAATTTTGATGTGTCTCTGGGATTTGCTACACAGATCACATGACCTGCACACAGTGACCATGAGACTTCTTTCCCAATGTGGATGACCTTTATCTCTCTCTTAATAAAATCTTTGTTAATATCTCAGACAAAAATTGAGAGCTGCTGCCTTTCCTTCCAATAAAGAGTTTACAAAACTAGCTTTTGGTTGTTAGTTTCTGAACATTTCTAAACCATCTATTTAGTACTTAAGTCTCAAAGGGGAAAAATCCTTCCACAGATATTTTGATACCTTTTGGAATCTTGGAACTCATGCTGAGTCAATTTTCTATCTAAGTATTATTAAGTATCTTTCTTCCTATAAGTCAAAAATTATGGGAGAAAAAAAAAATATAAATAAGAATATATTTTGTTTTACCTTGAGATTCTACCTCAAGGGACCAAGAAAAGGGAAAGTCACCCCCCCCAACACATACACAATGTCACTTAACAGGCAAATGGATACCTTTATACAGAAACAATAATTATATACAGTATATTTCTGTATATGCACCATATAGTCTACCATATAGACTTATTATCACATAGTGATAATAAGAAACTGTAAAACATGTCTACTGGATCTGAGATAAACATTACTAATATATTACTACTTTCTAAAATTCATACTTACTGAAGAAACATGAATAAATACTGCCAGAATATATATTTTCCTTTGCAAAAGCTTTCCTCTTACTTAGTTCTCTGGGGAAAATGTACCCTTTATTGTGGAGAATGAGACTGTGATCCTCCAGACTTAATTTTTATGTGGTATATCTTCCTGCTTTTAGAAACTGTCTTCACATTTGCTAGTTTATCTCTACACTGTCCCCAAAAGACCTGTATGTGGAAAGATTGATTAGTCTGCAGCGTAGTATTATTGGAGGTGGTGGAAAACTCAAGAGAAGGTACCAAGTGGGGTATGCCTTTGAGACGATAGCTCATTTCCATCCTCTTCCTCATCATCCTCTTTCTTTTGCTTTCTATCCATGAGATAAGCAGTCTGTTCTACCATATGTGTCTGCCATGATGCACTGCCTCATGACAGGCCCAAAACAAAGGGGCCATCTGATCATGGCCTGAAATTAGGAACCACAGTAAACGTTGGGGTAGGGATGTGGTTCAGAGGTGGAATACTTATTTAATATGTGAACAGCCCTAATTTCAATCCCCAGAATCACAAAAATTTTTTAAAAATTTCTCTTTATAAGTTGATTATCTCAGGTATTTGATACAGTAAAGGAAAGCTGACTAAAACAAAGATTTTTTCTAAAGCTAACAAAAAGGTGGGATAGTATCTTTACCATTACTTACATAGTAAGCGAATAGGAAACCATTTTAATTTTGTTTCAGAACATAGGCAGCTTAAATCATCTAACTTGTGACATAAAATATGGCACTGTTTAAACACCCCTTTACATTTTCTTTAATATCCTTTCTACACAAACATTTGAAAAGGTACTACTTTCTCATTTTGATTAACAGTGAGTAATCAAATGTAATACAATTTCATTCTAAATGTATGATATGCATTTGCTAAAGCAAGCACATTATAAGATCATATTGGAAAAAAATGGTTATTCCCAAATTATGACTGGATTTCTACAAATTCAAGTTATATTCTGCTAAATCTAAGAGTTAGTACCATGACCCTTGATTTCAGCACACACTCAATCTGTAGTCTCCCACTAAGGACAGCCTCCTGGTCTGTGCTGTGAGAAATGCCTTCTGAGAAATCATATGGGTGAATGACATCGTTCTCTGATTGTTAACTGCGTGTCTGACAGTGTTTGCAGATAAGACTCTATCATCATTTTTCGATGAATCATCTATTTTTGTGACTTGGCAGCACATTGAAAAGGTGTATATGGGAACAGTGAAATTTGAATCAAAGTAATTACATTTTAAAGATTTGGCATCTTGGTTACAGTTACAAAAAGCCAATGTTTCAGTTTATTATGCTCCTATTTCAAGTCTTTGACTTGTAATCCTATAGACTGCTGTGCTGATTTATTCCACAGATTGCTTGAAAAAGGGCAGCATCAGTAATTTCCATTTACAAATTACAGCATCTTGTTGTCAGTATCTTCTAAAATATTATTCTCAGCATATGTGATTCATGAAGACAGGCAGATGGTAAATTTCCCTTTGGCAAAATACATTAAGAATCTTTCATTCTGTCATCCTTTTGCAAGTTCTTACAGTTATGAGCTCTTATCATTAACAAATTGGGTGAGATAATGTCTTTAAGAGTGTGAGACTTTGAAGAGAGAAGATAAATCCTTTTCTCTTGGTTATAGCTCAGCTTCATGCTCAGCCGCCACATATCATCAAGATGTTAAAGTTCACACGAACATCAGCTTGAAGCATATACTGTCTTCATTTGTTCTACACAATTCCATTGATGCATTTACTTGGCAGGTTAAATCATGCCCTTCTCTGGTGGGTCACTAATAGCATTCAGAGGAAGAAGACCCCTTGGACTGTCACCATTAGGAGCTGTTTCACAGACCATGAGCCATACTCAGAAAGCTCTGGGTGTTGAGACTAAAGGATGGGAAGGCAGTACTGCAAAAAGTTTAAGCAAACAACCAGTTATTCACCTTAAGAATATGAAGAATCTTGAAAGCCACATGCCTGTCCTTGGAAAGTACTTGGGAATCAATGTTTGCCTGTGTCCTTTCTGATTTTGTGTTAGCTAATGACATAAAACACAGGAAAGATAAAGAATGTACAAACCCATGAATTGTTATAACTTTCCCTCAGGGCCAAGAAGCTTTTTCTCCGAGATTCCTTGGGACTTTATCCTGGTCTCAACAAGACTGAAATTGAAGGTTTCATCTTTCCTTAAAAAAAAAAAAAATGCCAAGAAACACGAATCTTGACAACCTTCATGACTAGTTCCATTTGGTTCTAGATCAGTTTCCCAAAAGTCATTAACAAATGGGGGATTTGCCAATATCAAGCTTGAAGATTCTCTACAGATAATAATGCATTATGAAAAGGAGACTCTTAAGGGTGCCTCTTACCAAGACAGCCCCATGTCCTGCTGTCTCGGCCCCATGTTCCAACTCCCTTCCTCTCATTTTCAACTGTAGCAAGAAGCTGGAGGACAAGCAATAGCCTCCAATGTGCTGTGAGGACTTTTGCACAGAAACTACCCTGATGACAGGAAAAAGCAGTCAGTTGAAACTAGATAATTGATGGAAACAAGTAAATGAGCTAAATTGACTTTCAGAGCATCAGGACTGTTTCCTTCATATGCTGGTCAGCACTCACGTCATGGAACTCTATGCCCCAGGTCAGAATTGCAGGAAGTCTGTACCAGATAGCAGCTTCCAGTCACAACTATGAAATGGAAGCTCTCCAAGACTACAGAGTCTTCCAGTACTCTGAACTCCGAGACACTGACAAGAATTTATGGTGTTAGTTAAATGAAGAGAAGCAGGCTGAGAATTTGAAGCTCAATGTCTGGGCATCTCAGAAAAGGTGTTCTACCAGCACCCCAGTTAAGAAATGCCTCCTTGGGTCTAATCCTTCATTTTTTAATTTATTATGCTTTATTTTATGTGTATGAGTGTATTGCCCACATGTATGTAAGTGTGCCCATATCATGCAATGCCTGTGGAGGCGAAGAGGGCATCCTGAAAATGGAGTTACAATTTTTAGTTGCCATATGGTGATCAGAACTGAACCCCAGTCCTCTGCAAGAGCAGCCAGTGCTCCTAACTGCTAAGCCATCTCTCCAGCCCCCAAATCCTTCATTTTTATTTCCCCTCTTTTTATAATGCTTTTAGAGTCAACTGAGCCACCAACATTGGTTGTGGACAACAGTTTCAGGGAGCACCATAAACATGAACTGTAAAGCTTCAAAGTTCTTGTGAATTTTGCACTCCTGTATGTACACACTCACTTAAGCTTATGAGGTAGTGAGGGCCATGACTGGGCTTGTTGTAAACAGCTAAGGTTGAATTCAAAGCTAAGATTTGAGAGCATGAATGATCGAGGAAGAATATAGGCCTGTTACTGTTTCAATTGGAATGTCCCCCATAGGTTCATGTGTTTCAACACTTACTACCCAACTGAGGGTGGGCCTTGAGGTGGGGCATTATGGGGGTGCGGAGTTCCACGGAGCGCCAGCTGCTGGGCGTGGCGCGGTCTCCCTCGCGCCGCTGGGTGCGACTTGGTGCAGGTCTCCTGCGTGCACCTGGGAGTGCAGCGGGTCCTGCACCGTGTCTGTAGTTTGAGTCCCGGCTCTCCGTGCTGCTGAGGCTTCTGCTACGGGGGCTGGCCCCGTCGGGTCCTGCCCTAATTTCACCTGTGCACTTCAGGACAGCTAAAGCTAGGGTTCGGTCCTACGAAGAAACAGCTTTCTCTGGAGAGACTGGATCGTAGGCAATAGGACCGGATCTCCAGATATGAAATCCACCGGCCGCTGGATCACCCGGGGAGGTTCAGGACAGCTAAAGCTAGGGTTCGGTCGTACGAAGAAACAGCTTTCTCTGGAGAGACTGGATCGTAGGCAATAGGACCGGGGACTCAGCTTAGTCCGTGTTACAGCTCTTTATTCAGTGACTCAGCTCCGCTCCAAGTTTTGGTGATCCAGCTCCAGCTCCAATTATTGAGGAAAAACCAGGACACTTTATACCATGGGGTGGTAGTAAAAACCTTAGCTGATAGGTATTTTTAGAATGCCCCATCTACATATGGAAGTGGGCTCCTGCCAGGCTGCCAGACTGCCTGAAAGTCACACAGGAAAACCTGGCATTTCCAGAGCCGGAGGCCATGTTTCTGTGGCGGCTACTTCAAAAGACGAGTCAGGAAGATGCCAGGAAAGCACCCTGTTGACAAAAGGAGTCTCTGCATTTGAAGCCGAGCCCATGGGCTATCCGGTCATGAAGAGACTGCTACTTTACACAACAAGGGTCCCCAACAGGGCATAGTGGAGGAACTGGGTCACTGGGGATGAGACTGAGGCTTCTTAGCCTGGCCCCACTTCCTATATGGCTTTTGCCTTTCCTTTTTTTAAAAAAAGACTTACTTTTAATCATGTATATATTTGTGTGTATGTGTGCACGTATGCATGCACATGCATGTGTGAGTGCAGGTGCCTGCAGAGGTCAGAGGAGGGCATCAGATCCCCAGGAGCTGAAGTTTCAGGCAGTTGTGAGCTGCCCTACATGATTTCTGTGAATCAAATTCGGGTCCTTTACAGAAGTGTACCTGCTCTTAACTACTGAGTCATCTTTATAGACCCTGGTCTCTGCTTTTTGACTACAGATACCATGTAACTGGCTGCCTCATGCCTCAGCTGCCATGCCTTCCCAGATAGGATGTGTTGCATTACCTTGAACTGTAAGCCAACATAAGCCCTTCCTCCTTTAATTTGTCTTCTTGTCTGGTATTTGGTCATAGCAATGAGAAAAATGACTAATGCAAGACCATATAAAAAAGTAAGATTTGAATTATGCTTTACAGTGTACACATTGTTCTACCTGCACTGGCTCGGTTAGATTTCAGAAGAATCCCAAGGTTTGTGTTTTATCCCTGGAGGATAAAATGGAGGCCAATGAAGTTTAGAAAGTCACTTAGTTTCAAACACCCAGTGATGGATAGACCAGAGACTTGAATTTACATTTCTTTTTTTAAATTTATTTTATTATTTTTATTTTATGTGTATGAGTGTATTGCCTACACGTATGTGAGTGCACCCGTGTTGTACAATGCCGCAGAGGTCAGAAGAGGGCTTCATATTCCCCTGGAACTGGAGTTAAGGACAGTTCTTAGCCACCATGTGGGTGCTGGGAGTCAAACCCTAGTCCTCTGCAAGAGCAGTCAGTGCTTTTAACCCCTGAGCCATCTCTCTAGCCCCTGAATTTACATTTCTAAATCTATATCTTATTTTCTGTTGACCACATCACATCACCTACATTTGGGGGAGATAAAAAGGTTAGCCACCAGCTTTTCCACAATATGTACAAGGAATCAATGAAACCTCTAGTCAGTAAAATGTGAGAAAGTCTTCCTTAGAAGCTGATAGACATCCAAAAAGAAACTCTTACTTTTCTTTTTCTAGCATTTCTGTATTTTCAATCCACAGTATATATTTTTTTTTCCCATTTAATACTTGTGTTAGTTAATCTCAATTATCAACTTGATGGAATAAAGAGATGCTAGGAGTATAGTAAAGCCCACTTCTGGGTGTGTGCATGAGGGTATTTCCAGAGATTACTGGCATGTGGGATCGTGGCTAAGGCAAAAAGGCCAACCCTGAATGTATGCATTACTGTCCGGTAGTCCGAGGGCCTTGATAGAAAAGAAGCAGAAGGAAGCCCACTAGCATAAGCATATTCACTTTCTTTCTGTCTCTCTGCCCCCTCTTCCTCCCTCTTTCTCTCTCTCTATCTCCCCCTGCCCCCGCCACCATGAAGTGAATAGCCTCCTCTACCACGCTCCCACCATCATGACATTCTGCCTTGGCTCAAGCAACACAATGGAGTCCATCATCCATAAACTTCTGAAACCATAAGCTAAAATAAACCTTTCCTCTTTCAAATTGTTTCTCTCAAGTATTTGTCACAGTGATGAAAAGCTGATGAACACAATGTTGATCAACATTTCATAGAGAAATTTTCCATAAAAGACATTTCAGGAAGTACTATTGGGTAAAATATTAGATCCTCGATTAAATGTTCTTTTCAGATCTTTTTTAAAGCACTCTTACTTTAGTGTATCTCAAAGACTGTATGAGATCTATTTTGAGCAATCATTTATTTTTATCTGAAATTCAAATTGAGCTGATGTCATATATATGCATATATAGATAGATATGATTTCTGGATTTTTGATTTTTGCTTTTGTTTGTGGTATTGTTTTGAGACAGGGTCACTACAGGCTGGCCTTGAGCTTATAGTGATTCTCCTGCCTTTGCGTCCCAAGTGCTGGGATTACAGTATGTGTTATTTTGCTCAGCTTTGTGTCTTACATACTTATTTGCTAAATTTGCCAAAAGAAATACTGCTCTCCATTTTCTATAGGGAAATAGTATGACTGCTCATAGCACCATTTTGAATGTCTCTGGATCATCTCCACATTGATAAGCTGCCAGCACCTTGGTCCTATAGCCTTGCTTATCAGTTTCATCATTCAGAAACTGCTTGCTGTCAATTTTGACTCAAGTTTCTCCTTAACCCACATGTCCAATCATTATCTAAGTCTCCATCAATCTTACCTTCGCAATAACTTGTATTTATCTCATCTCCATGGTAACGGAGCCATACTTGGCTTTTTACCAATCCTTATCTTCCTACAATCCCTGCTTTTAATCTTTCTCCTCCATAATGTGTCCTTTATGTCACCACCAGAGGTTCCTTTAAAACTTCAGCTCAGCCAAGTATGGTGGCACAAGCCTTTCATACCAGTACTGAGGAGGAAGAGGCAGGCAGATTTCTGTGAGATGGAGGTCAACCTGTCTTCATAGCGATTTCCAGGCCAGCTGGGGCTACAGGGAGACCCTGTCTCAAACAGACAAAAAAAAAAATTGCAGTTCAAATGTCCCCTTCACTCAGAAACTTATGATTCCCACTACAACAAGAAAGATAACATCCCATAGGAGAGCAAGCAGAGGTGTTCCACAGAATTTTCAGAATGACCACATGTGTGATTATAAGCCCTCTGTTACTCATCTGTAAAACAAGGGTAATGACATTTGCTTTACGTGACAGTGTTAGTGATTTGATTACTCAATGAATACAGGGCATTTATTCAGTATGCTCTGAAATGTAGTAGCTATTCCTATTCTCATTTTTTAGTTCATTTGCTACCAAAGTGTTCACTACAATTTAATTTTGTTTTTACCAAATAAAAGCCAATGAACTGAGAATGAAATTCAGAATCTTCGAGGTGTAGCCGCAAAGCAAATGTTCAGCTTGTTACCCCCCCACCTCTCTCAGCTGTGTGAACTTCTGCTACACATAGTTACCATTTGTGTTTGTTTGTTTAACACAAGGTCTCATTGGCTAGCTGAGACTGGCCCTGAACTCATAGTCCTCCTGCCTCAGCATCCTGAATGCCAGGATTACAAGTACTACCACATCTAGCTCTGGGTTTTACAGTTTTTTTAATATGGCATAAAACTTCCATTTTGAGGTGTCTGCTCACGCTGTTCACAAGTGATTCCAGAAAGAATGAAGCTCATTTTCTTCATGCTCTCTTCAAACACTGCTTATAAATCTGCTTTGCGTTGAAGCAAGGTGGCTCAACTTCTGACTGGTTCTGACTTCTTCCCTCTATAAGAGGCCTCCACTGTGTTCCAAGGGCTTACCAACTGGAGGTTGCCATGGACCCTTCCAGATGTGGGAAATGGAAGAAAACATCTGGAATGGCAGAGGGGATGCTGCCAACTACTGGCATCATTAGAGACAGGAATCATCCCCAAGGCTGGGAGGGGTTTGGTGCTTCATTGTAGGCAAGTTGCTTGGCTCCCTCCAGTGCCCCAGGGAAGGGGCATGACCTCCAAGAACTAAGGCCTGTCTCATGTCCTTTGTGAGGTTGGAGCTTGAGACCACACCCCTTTGGTCACTCCCCCTATGCTGGGATTATTTCTCAACTAACTCTGATTCTACCCTAGATTACTACTACTATTTTAAGTCCAAATATCATTTCTTCTTCAGTTTTCTATTTAAGCTCTCTCTTCTGTTCAATCCTCTCCCACAACTTACCAAAACTCCTTGAAGGTAACAAGTACTTAATGAGTCATTTTCCCTTAAATCAGATGAAGCAGAGATCCTCTTAACAAATTTTAAGATACCCAGATGCTGTCTTAACAGTGTAAGCTGGTGAAACACCACTTCCAAGTCTAGTTACTTCTGCTGTGCAGGTATAGTGTTGGGCACAGTTATCTCTTATTACAAGTATAAGCACCTCCCTCCTGTTGGCCAGCTGTCAGATCAACCAAGGTCACCACATGGGCATGGGTGTGGAGCTACCCACTGGTGCATGAGTGCAACAGTCATATGGTGCCCAAAAGACAGCATTTCACAGTCCCCGCCCCCCCCCATCACCTGGCTCTCACATTCTTTCCACCCCTTCTGTGATGTTTCCTGAGCCCTGGAAGGGGTTATATGGATATCCTGTTTAAGGCTGAGCACTCAACAGTCACTTATTCTCAATACCTTGATCAGCCATGAGTCTCTGCATTAGCTGTCATTAGCTGCAAAAAGAAGCTTCTCTGTCCAAAGCTGAAAGCATCACTAATCTGTGAAAATAAACATGAATATTTAGAAGATAATTTGACAGAAGCAGTAGCTTCACCCCTAGAACCTATGACCTCCCCATTCATGGGCTCCTTCCTTCCTGTGGAACAGGCCTCCAATCCAATCAGCCCCAGCTGGCCTGGAACTCACTCTGTAGACCAGTCTGCCCTGCAAAATCTGAAATTGCTGGGTCCTGAAACCGCTGTTCTTTGGACCTCTTTATTATTCTGTTTGATATCTCTATGTGGTCTCTCCAGGAAGCAACTTCAGCCTATCAAGAGTTTGATGTAGTTTATGACTCAAACTCACATACATATCTTGAAAGAAAGAGCCAGGTAAAAGCCACATTACTTTCTACATATCAGCATCAAAAGTGAGTTATACGACCTACTATTCTCAGTTAGGGTCACTGAGACCTACTCAGATTTAAAGGAAAGTGAGTACCAGAATGACTCTTGGGGAGCATGTAGCCCAGAGCTATTGTTGGAGGCTTGGGAAATATAACTTGTCCCACATTTCTATTTAATTGCCCTCTCCTTAGTTAAGTGATATTCACCTAATACCACTTCAAGTACTCTTTCCTCAGGGGAGACTTCCCTGACGACCTGAAAGTCCTCCCTGTCTTGGGCTCTTCTTGCATAGATATCTGCCTCTCTGTGGTGTTCTGACAGGAATACATTGAAGCTCCTCGAGGGCAGAGTTCTATCTGATTTGCCTCTCATGGCATTGTCAGTACCTTGCACTCTGCCTGGCACATAGTGGACATTAACCAACATTATTGTGTTTAAATTAATAGTGCAGATCAGGATCCTGGCTTACGCAGAAAGTGAGATGCAACATCTGAGGTAAATCATAATACGGCTGTAAGGCATCACTTTGAATTTAAATTTTTCAAGTCCCTGTTACTCTTTTTATTCTAGTAGTGGCCTGGATAAAAAAATAAAAAGGGGGGAAAGATTTTGATCACACCGTACCTTGATATTCACCTATTTACAAAAGGCCAGCATCCAAAAAAGCAAAACAACTGAAAGAGCAAAACAGTGTTTATAATACGTGAGAAGAAAGAAAAGAAGAGGAGGAAGGAGGAGACACTGGAGAGTACTAGAGGAAAAAAAGAGCTTTTTGGGGTCTCTTGAGGATCTTGCTATGTAATCAAGGCTGACTTGGAATTTGTCATGAAGTCAATGCTGACCTTGAACTCAAGATCCTACTGCCTCTATCTCCTCAGTGCTAAAATTAAAGGCCTCTACCATCATGCCCAGACATAAAAGATTGACCTATCAGACTAATCTCCAAAAAGGGAGTTGGGCATAAGATGAAAAAAAGAAAAAGAAAGAAAAATACAGAAAAGTATTTCTGCTGGCTAATCTTGTCAACATAATAGGACTGAGAATCACCATGGAAAAAATCTCTGGGCATATGTCTACAGTAGGTTAACTGAGGTGGGTTGCACCATTCCATGGGCTGGGGTCCTGGACTGAATGACTACAAAGGAGAAAGTGAGCTGATCACAAGCATTCATTGCTGTTTTCTTCCTGACTGAGGATACAAACGTCACCAGCCAGTCTCCTGCTTCTGTGGTCATGCCTTCCCTGCCATGGTGGGCTGCATCCCTTATCACTGTAAGCCAAAATAACCCTTCCTTTTTAAAACTGCTTCTTGTCAGGTATTTTGTCACAGCACCAAGAAAAGTAAGTAATACAGTATTACTTGAAATGTCTGCTCTAGGGAGCTGGAGAGATTGGTCAGTGGTTATGTGTTGCGGGCTCTCCTCAGGCCAGCTGTGAAGACCCTAACTTGGATCGGGTCCCCTGCCAATTAGGGGGGCAAGAGGCGTGGAGTCACAACACACAGACTCCAGGAGTCAGGTAGAAGCAAGCACTAGGTGAGGTGCTGCAGGCTCGTTTAATGCAGGAGGGGGCAGGTCTTATATTTCCGTTTTCTCTGCCCCCAAGTCCCTTTAGTCAGCGT
>NW_008345290.1:780254-783361 GCF_000622305.1 Nannospalax galili
TGGGCTCCTTTTGGCAGGCCATTTGCAGACCAAGAAGTGAATTCTCGCTGAATCCCAGGGCTCTGGGTCCACACCATCTTTGGAGGCCTCCTGCTACATTTCCAGCCTTTTTCTTTAAAAATGACTGTCCAGCAAGAGCCTGTACGCAGCTCCGCCTCAGGATGGCCCCAGGACCATGGACTGTGCCTGTCTTAGGTTGTCCTATTCGGGCATGAACCTTACCCGTCATTGGAGCATGGATGTACACGTCCATGTCCTGGCTTAGGGTGATTCAGCCCAACAGGATCTTACCTGTCATTGGCTACCAGCCCTCCAAGGGGTATCATCCTGGGAGATCAGTCAAGGTGGGGAATTATCTGTAGGAGGCCTCGTACATTTGGGCAAGCCAAGTCTGTCGGGCTGCATAAGGTGGGTTGAAATCATCTTCGTATTGCTCTGAGGGCCTGATACACCGAGTGATTGAATTTTTTCTGACTGCGAGAATGAAGAACAAGGCATTTAAGAAGTAGAAAGAGAAGAATAATTATGCCTGTCAGGAGTAGGTAAGTGACAATCAAAGATGGGTCAAACAGTGCTTTTAGATTAGACCAGATTTTCTCTAAGAACACTGAATTGATGTCCAGCGTGGGGGCGCAGATATAATTTAGAGCAATCATTTGATTAGTTAGTAATATAGAATAATTAAGAAACTTTTGATTCTGGTGGCCGTGAATATAGTGCACGAGTTGTAGGCGCGCTTCAGTAATATTCTGTACTTTATAGGGGGTGAGACAAAGTGACCTAAAGTGAGGGTCACAAGCTAGCAGAGCCATGTCTTTGGTAATTGCCAGCTCTTCACTTAAGAGATCAATTTGTTGTTGTAACACATTAATTGCCTGGTGAAGATGCTGATTGATAAGGGACTGAGTGTGAAAGGTAAAGGAGGTTTTGGACACAGCCTTGTTGAGTGTCTCCACAGTAGTGGAGGATTGGGTGATAGCTACTGCAGCAGTGGCTGCCGACCCTAATGCAAGGATGATGGCTGAGATGAGAGCGGCACTGACTCCGAAATCCCATTTTAAGTGGGGGGGGGCTTGTGACAAGGCTATCCGCTCTATAAGGGTGACAGCATGGAAGTGGGTTGCATTGGTGACTGGAACCCAAAGGGCCACGGGTTCATGCATAAAGAGAACTATGTGAGCTGGATGGTTCCAGCAGGCCGCCAGTACACAGGTGGTGTTGGTATCAGAGCAGTTGAGTTGTCCCCGAGGGTCAGCAGTAACATTGGCTAGCAATAAGGCAAACAGGGTCTGCACACAAATGGGGGTAGGGGGCCAGGATGTCGTGTGATCAATGGATGTAAGGATTTTGTTTTCCGCACAAGTAGAGGGATTGGTGTTAGTGTAAGTGCTGTTGGAAAGCTAAAGGCCGTGCTGTGCCAGTAATGGCCTCATGTCCATGCAGGTGTGCGGACCACAGAGGTCCCAGTTACAGAGTATTGATTTGCAGTTGGTATGGGAGATCTTAATGCCACAGGGATAGGTGGGGGCCAGTTGTCTCCAAGATCCTAGGGCGTGATTAGAGAGGGAGCGGCTGAAGCAGCAAAAGGGAGGGATGGCATGGTTGGGCTTAGGGAGGCATCTCTGCCACGATATAGGGAGCGTGAGGAAAAAGGGTACAAGGGAGCGTGTGCATGGGCAGAGTTTAAGCATGTAACCCGAGGAGGCACTGCCAGTATAATCTTGGACAGTCAGGTTGAACAGCCCAATGCATGAGGATGCGTTGTCAGTAGTGAAGCATGGAGAGTTATTTACAGGCCAGGAGCCATTGAGTGATTCCCAGGAAGTAACTGGGTCCATGGTGGGGAGGCCAAGTGTAGAATTAGTTGAATAGAGGGTGGGGTAGGCTGGGGAATGAAGCAATAAGGGCAACAGTATAGGTGGGGAGGGGAACAAGGCCCAGAGATCATGGGCTGTGGTAGGGGTGGGGAAGAGAAGACCAATTATCCAGATAGTGGCGAGGTCTCTGGGTCCTGGGGGTCCTGTTGGTCGGTTGCTGGTCTCACATCTCTCGCTGGAACCCATACTGGCTTTGTTTCTGTCTGAGGAAACACACAAGCATAGCCTCACCCTGTTGTTAACAATGGGGTGGGCGGTTGCCATTGACATGTTACGGGGTCCTTCCATCTCACTAGTGGCAGGGGTATAGGCCTAGGTATGGTAGAACAGTGTTTGTTGGGCTCAACTTATTTTCATCGAAGGACAGGAAATTAATGCTGAATAGAGCTTCAATTAGAGCCAGGTACAGGTCCCTTTTAGACTCAGGGGTAGCAAATTTTTGTAATGTTTCTTTGAGGGTCCTATTGGCCCGCTCTACAATGGCTTGTCCCTGTGAATTATAAGGGATGCTAAGGGAGAGGCTAATTTTCCATGTTGGCAGGAATGATTGGAATTGTAGAGAGGTGTAAGCTGCCCATTATCAGTTTTTAGGGTCCATGGCACTCCCATTACCAGCATTGCTGATTTGATCGCCTTAATGATGTGTAAGGCCTTTTCACCAGTTTGAGCGATGGCAAAAAGAAAGGAGGAGTAGGTGTCAACAATGACATGGACATACTTAAGATTACCAAAGGAGTTGTAATAGGTGACATTCATTTGCCAGAGGGCATTGGGTAGGAGACCACGCAGGTTAACTCCATATCGATTGAGGGGGCCTAAGGGAGCAAGGGGTGCACTGTAATGCAAGACCTGCTCAGATGTTTGCATTGAGAGATGGGTAGGTTGGGTAGAAGGTGGTGCAGACTGCGAGGAGAAAGGTGAAATTATTGGTGTAAGGTTCTGGCTTGTTGTAGTAGGGGAATCTCTACGGACATAATAAGTTTATCTACTTTGTCATTTCCCTTTGCCAAGATCCCAGGGAGCTTGGTGTGTGATCTTATTTGGGAGATGTGCCAGGGCCATTGTCTAATATTATCTGGAGAGGTCTCATGGTTCTAGTGATGGGATCCTTGTGGCCTTTTACCCAAGCAAAGGGAAGACATCTGAGGGCCTGAACTGCATACTGGCTGTTGGAGAATATATTGAGTGGCTCAGTCTGGCAGACTTGGAAGATTTTTAACAAGGCCAGGA
>NW_008345290.1:784694-790000 GCF_000622305.1 Nannospalax galili
AGAGGCCACTGGTCCACCCAAATGGCATCATTAGAGAGCCAGGTGATGGGGATCGGCTCGGGGGCCAAGATTGGAGTCGATCCCGGGCGGGCAGTGGCCATTAGGATTGGGGGTGTTGGGCAAGGTGTTGTCCTTTCCCTGATAGTCCCAAGTTATCATGGAGCATGATATCATCATAAAAGGCATGGTCATCCATGATAAGGACCGTGCCCATGTCCTCTAGGATGTCTCAACCCCACAAGTTATGGGGAACGTCCGCTACTATGGGGGCAACTGTGCCCTGGTTCCCATCCAAGTCCTTCCAATATACTGGACGTGTGACCAGCTTGGTATCTTGTTTTCCACCAACTCCTTTTATTGGTGGGCCTGGCCGGTATTTCCAATGAGGGAATTTAAGGGATTCAGTTTCTGATATAATGGTGATGTCAGCCCCTGTGTCTACTAGGCCCTTTATGGCAGTTCCATCTAGGAACAGGGTCATTAGTGGGGAGTGGTTGAGGATTGGGAGAGTCCATAATATCTGTCTCATTTCCCCTCTTGTGGGCAGGGCTGAGGGGTGCCCCGGATGGAGTTTAAAGAATCCAAGTCTGGTTGAAGCTGTGACCTACAGTCTTTAGCCCAACAGAACCCTCTCTTGCACTTAGGGCAGCGAGTCTTGGGGCAGGCTGTACCTCTTGGGCAGTGGCTATGAAAGTGGCCAAGACCCCACAGTTCCAAAAGCCTTCCAGTGTGCCATAGTGGGTGGGTTTTCCTTGAGACAAAAGAGTCTCCAAGGAGGCGGTCAAAGTCTCACTAGGGCCCTCCCTAGGGTCTAAGTCTCTGGTAGCAAGTACCCATTTGTGAATGTTATCATTGCAGACAGGCAGGATAGCATTAGGAATGTTTAGTCCCTCCCAAGTTAATTGTTTGATAAGCACCTCTCAGGTGGGTCCAGACTCCACCCTCCACTCTACTGCCTCAGTGACAGGGGTAAGGAAGTCTGTGAGGGACTCCCCTCACCATTGAATCAAATTACAAAAAAAACTTGTGGGTCACAGGGGGAGCAACATTTAAGGGCCTTAAAGGCCAAGTCAGAAACTTGTTGAAAATAGGAATGAAGGCCAATAGTAGACTGGGAGATGGGGTCAATATATTGTCCATGTCCCGTGAGCATGTCCAACATAATGTTGAGGCCATATTGGAGATTTAGGTGTGCCTGGTTTTCAGTCTGATCATCATAGGCTGCGCACCAGTTTAGAAAGACTGAGGGTTTTAAGACTGCCTTTAGTAAGCTATACCAATCATAGTGAGTTTGTAACTGTAAGGACCACTGGTGAAGAACCTGTTCAAAATATGGGGAGTCAGGGCCTGATTGCTCAGCTGCTTTGCAGATAAGAACAAGGTCAGCAAGTGGGGTGGGCAGCCATGGATGCTACGCCACATCAGGGCCAACGTTAACCAGAAATGCGGACAAAGGCGGGTGAGGGTTTAGGGAGGGCGGCCTAGGAGGGAGGGGCACAGTAGCAGGAGAAGGAGTGGGATGGTTATTGTGGAGGAGAGAGTAACTCCTTCCATGGGTAATGGGGCTGGGGAATTTCTGGGCATGGTAGCTCTAGGAGAGTATCCTGAGATTTAGGCAAAGGAGCTCCTTCCTTATTGGAAATGGGCACAGAGGCTGCATCCACCTCCAGGTCCGGGGGGTCCAGGAGGTCCAGGGTCAAGGTAATAGCCAGATCTATACTAGATTGCTCCTGGCATTGTTTGTTGTGGGCTGAGATGACTTCCTCAGGAGAGGAGGATTTAAGGCTAGCAATGATGGCTAGGAGGATTGGTACGAACGATACAGAAGGAGTGATCCCTGACCCGACCTCCCTTTTTCGGGCCAGGAAGAGGACCTGCATCCATGTGTCAGGGTCCCACATGTTTTCAGGGGAGACCCACGGAGCTAAATTAGTGGCTTCATCACAAAAGTGTTTGATATCTTTTGGTTTTACTTTTAACTGTCTGGTTTTAAGGATCCCCTTGAGTGCTGCCATTTGTGGTTCCCTGCATTGTGATGGTAAATTGCCCATTGTGGGAGGGTCTCACGAAGGGGAATTTGCCACAAAAGTAGAAGATGAGGGTGACTACCAAGAGGGCACAAAGGAAGCAAAGAAGCACTGTGGGCCCCTAGGATGTAAACCACCCTGATATGTAAAGGTGTATCGGATCCAAATGTCTTGTACTCAGTGAGGGACTTCTGGAGGCCATGACACCTCCAGCCATATGCTCACACGATGTCTCCGGGACACGCAACAGGGTGACCCGAAGCCTGGGCTCTGAGTTCGGGGTGGATCAGCCCTTATGTGAACTCACTGGGATGAGCCGGGGGGGGGAGGTGCCAACGTGGGCTTCAGGACCACATGGCGGAGTGTGCCTCCCTGACCTAACAAACTAGTCCAACAATAAAGACAACAGACAGGGTGGAGGGGACAGAGGAGGAGGCTACTTGCTTACCCTCAAGTAGCCGAAGAAATAGACAGAACCAGGGGCCTACTTACTGAGTGAACCGAGGTTCTGGGTGCCGCCAACACCGTGGGCAGGAGTCCCTGTTCAGGCGCCAGGTGTTGCGGGCTCTCTTCTGGCCAGCTGTGAAGACCCTAACCTGGATCGAGTCCCCTGCTGATTAGGGGGGCAAGAGGCGTGGAGTCACAACACACAGACTCCAGGAGTTGGATAGAAGCAAGCACTAGGTGAGGTGCTGCAGGCTCATTTAATGCAGGAGGGGGCAGGTCTTATGTTTCCGTTTTCTCTGCCCCCAAGTCCCTTTAGTCAGCATATCATTTTCTGATTGGTCCACGCCATACAGTCTGTCAGCAGTCACTGGACTTACAAGCAAGGTACGGAGGTGTGGGCTCCTTTTGGCAGGCTATTTGCAGACCAAGAAGTGAAGTGAATTCTCGTTGAATCCCAGGGTTCTGGGTCTGTGCCATCTTTGGAGGCCTCCTGCTAAAGTTATGAGCAGTGGCTGCTCTTGCAGAGGACCTGGGCTTGGTCAGCAGCCACATGGAGGCTAACAACTGTCCTTAATTCCAGTTATGGAGGATCCAATGCCTTCTTCTGGCCTCTGTGGGTATTGCATGCATGTGGTGCACTTACATATACATAGTATGTAAGCACTGCACACATACACATAAAAACACACATACACATAAAGTTTAAAAATAAATAATTTTATTTAAAAAATAAAAGTTTTTACTATAATTCTGTAATTCTCAAAAAACTATTAGGATCTTCACTAATGTTAGACTATTTAAACTTAAAATAGAAATTGTTGAGTTTTAATAATCTAAATTATCAAACATGTAGCCATTTCACACTGTAAAGGATTTTTGGAAGAATGATCTGTACTACCTCTGTGACAACTCTGGATTTATATCCTCTCCATTTTGGTAAGGCAGAAAAGTCAGCTGAGGGGTATTTCATGTCATTCAGTTTTTATTGTGTAACAAAATACTCCAAACCTAGTGACCTAAAACAACTACCATTTGATTATTCTGTGGGTTATCTGGGTGTAGAGTGACCAGCTATCTCAATTTGTCCAGGACTGAGGGATTCCTGACCTGAGATGGTGAACGTCAATGCTAAATCTCTGAAAATTCGAGGCAAGTCTAGATGAGGTGCTCATGCTAACTGGGTAGTACTTCTGTTAAGTTCAGTCTATCTGAAATCTACTGACTTCAGACAATCATCTGTAGTCAGCTAGACCGTCAACTGGCAGCTTGCTGATAAGGGATAACTACATTTGCACGCTTAGTATTTAGCAGATTAGCTGACTAATGGTTGGGGCATCTTGGTTCTCCTCCATGTCCTTCCTGCAGTGGTTTTAATGTTTTAACTGATGCAAGAAACCAGACCCCAGTGCATGAAAGTTTTTCAAACCTTATTCACATGATGGTTATTAATGGTTCATTGGTCAAAGCAAGTCACATGATCAAATACAGATTCAAATGTTAAAAAAATAAGCTGGACTTCTAATGAAGAAGCTACAGGAGCCCTGGATTAGTTATTTTTCTCCTTGCTGTGATTAAACATTTTAAAGAAAGAAAGAAGAATTTATTCTGGCTCATGGTTTGATAGGGTGCACTCAATCATGGTGGGAAAAGCACTGTGTAGAAACAGCTCGTGGCTGTGGTAATGGGAATAGTGGGCTACTTACACCCCAGTGGATGAAGAAATAGGGCGTGGGTGCCAGAATCAGGGAAATGATAACCCCAGCCCTGACAACCCTACATCTGCCAGCTAGGCCCCACATCCAAAAGTTTCTGTAGCCTCTTAAAACAGCACTACCTAAATTGGTTTATCTGGGCCAACTGTATGGCCTTAAACACTCAAAAGGAAAGTATAACCAAAAATTAAAGGGGCCAATATAATTTTTTAAGAGTCCACATGTATAGCTAAAGGCTACATAACAAGCAACAATGCCAGATACGAGATACCTTCTTTTGAGTAGTTGGCCAGGGTGTGTGGCCAAAGGGACTTCCAGAGAGTAACCCAGCATAGAACTGGGAAAATGAACAGCAGACCCCAATCTTATCTAAAGGAATTTTGACAACTGATTGCTGCTAGATGAGGGACAGGTGACTGTCCTAAAACAAAGCCCTCTAGATAGGCTGACTAGATCCCCCAGATGGACAAGTAGTGGGAAACTTCTGGGGTGCCGGCAACACAGTGGACAGTAGCGGGGATAACAGAGTATAAGGGCTCTAGTGGTGGGAGGGAGGCCACGGGAGGGTGCCATCTGGGAAGTCAGTGTATGGTTGAACAAGATAGTTTGGGATGTTCTGTGTGATATACACACACAGAAAAAAATCAACAAATTAAAAAATGTATTATATTTGAGGACGAACCATAAAAGTTTACATCATGTTAATTAGTAGAGGTGATGAACATTACCATTGAAATTTACCCAATGACTTTATAGACACACAGGCACCAAGGATCCGAGTGCAAACGATTATGACTAGTAATAATCAGATACATACGGATTAGAGATGCATGAGCCAACATCTCAGTGTTAGTAGCAAAAACAATGAGTCTTTCTGTAAGAAACAGTATATTTTAGAATGAAATGGAGATTTTTTTTGAAGGTTAAAAACTCACTCAATTTTATGCCTTACAGGGCTTATACTGAGTTCAATATCGTATAACTGTATTGATTCAACAGTGAACCTAGAAATTTACAGCCACTTTTGAAAGAGATGTATCCATGCTCTGGAGTATGTTACTGAATATGTTAAAGCTGTAATGAAATGCTGCTTCTAATCATGTGGTTATTAAATTTTAAA
>NW_008345290.1:790150-799026 GCF_000622305.1 Nannospalax galili
GATCCTGCCTATAACGAGAGTTCTTAGTGTGCACAAGCTGATCCACCTGTACAAGAGGACTTAGTGTCAGTACTGATCCCACCTGTAACAAGAGGACTTAGTGTCAGTACTAATCCTACCTGTAACAAGAGAACTTGTATTCCATACTGATCCCACCTATAATGGGAGGACTTAGCAACAACTTTCTATTACATAAACTGACTTTGAGGCTTGTATTAGTGACTGTGTCCTTTGCATGTGTCCTAATGCTTGACAAGAAGCAACTAAAGAAAGGACAAGTTTACTTGGATCCTGGTTTCATGGCAGGGAAGGCATGGTTGTGGGAGGGACTCTTGTCAGTGTTAGCAGCAGCGTTGGGCTGCTTGCTCACGACTGAGCAGATCAGAAAACAGAGACAGAACAGGAAGAGGGGCCAAGCATCAACCTCAAGGCCCAGCCCAGCCCATCCCAGTGACCTACTTCTTCCAGCAAAATAATTTTAAAAAAAAAACAGCACCACCAGCAGGGGGCCAAGTGTTCAAACACGAACATATTTCAAAGGCATGTGTAATAAAAAGATTTCGTGACTATATGTATTATCTACCACAGAAATGATTGACTAAAAGGTGTTGTGTTTCCAATTCCACATTCTTTCAACTTATAGGACATTGGCACTTCAGATGAAGCATCCAGAAAATAAATTAGTTCAACACTTTCGTAAGACCACAAGAATAAGAATGGCAATAAGTTGGCTTTCATTTCTCCCGTATTATTTCTTTGGACTCAGGTGCTGGTCTGACTTTTATACACATCTCTGACTGTTAAATAGATTCTGGGACCCAACTCTTTCTACAAAAACTACATACTCAAACTTCAACTCTATGAAATTTGCTTATGTTAGATAAAGTGACTAAGACCCTCTTAAGCAAATATACAGACAATAGAATTCATAAAACAGAAGGTTCAGTTAATTAAAAATATATGGAAAATGTTCAATTTCAGTGGTCATAATTATAAATTTCAAACTGAATTACTGATATACTATCAACTCCCCCCCCACACCTTTTTTTAACATCTAATGTTTCTTTACTGGGATTTTTTTCATCAATAGATATGGCACTTTTCCAGTACTGTATAATTTTGAATATTCATTTTAGAAACCTTCTAACTTTCATCAAGAGAATTCATAATTACTTTTTTGAGTATTTCTCTTAGGCAGAGAATCTTAGATATAAACAAACTGCATGCACAAATATGTTTGTCTTACAATTATTTTATTACCATAAGACTGAAAGTTTGGCAAATATTAATAGGGGAACAAGTGTAACCATTGCCTACTGACCAGATTTTATGCACTCATAAACTTTATGGATTGGGGCTGGAGAGATGGCTAAGAGTACTTACTGTTCTTGCAGAGGACCCCAATCTGGTTCCCAGCACCCATGTCAAGTGGCTCACAACTGCCTGTAATTCCAGTTCCAAAGGATCCATCACCCTCTTCTTGCCTCTGCAAGCACCTGTACTTGTGTGCACATACTACTACACACCAGACATACAACATATACACATAATTTTAAAATAAGTCTTTAAAAATGTATGAATTGGGAGCTGGAGAGATGGCTTAGCAGTTAAGAGCACTTGTCACTCTTGAATTAGACGTGGGTTCAGTTTCCAGCACCCACTTGGTTACTACCAACCAACCATAACTCCAGTTCCATGGTATCTGGGTACTGCATGCACATGGCATACATGCAGGCAATACACTGATACACATAAAATAAAAATTATTTAATGTATGAATTATGTAAAAATTAAATAGTAAGCTTTAAAGACAGATGGAAAAAAACAACCCTTGGAGTTCCCATGTATTTATAAAATTATTCATAGAATAAGTACTAGAATTGAATATACCAGGGTTCACTGTAGCTGTCTCTGTACTTCTCATATTATCATTATTAATAATGGATTTACTTTTTGAAAAATACCACTACTATGTATGTTTTTTTGTTTATCCTACACAGCAAAATTTTCTATCAATCTGCTTTTTTCAGGAATTTTACATTTATTTATTTAGTGTGAGTGTGAGATGGTGGGGGACCACTACAGCATGCATGTAGAAATCAGCAGGCAACTTGTGGGAGTCAGTTCTCTCCTTCTATGATGTGGTTCGTGGGTCATCAGGTTGATGGCAAGTGTCTTTACCCACTAGCCAACCCGCTCTCTGTTTCATTTTTGTTTTCGGATTCATTTTTATTTGTATTTCGTGTGTGTGTGTCTGCATATTAGTGTGTATTTGCGCACACAGGTGTTACAGAGACCAGAAAAGGAAGTTGGGTCCCCAGGATCTGGGTTATATGTGTTTGCAAGCTGCCAGATGTGAATGCTGGGACTGAACTATGTCCTCTGCAAGAACAGCAAGCATTCTCCAGCTGAGGCATTTCTACAACCCTCTTTCTGATTTACATGCCAATATTTATAGCTAACCTTAATTAACTATAAATTCATAGTTTAAAGCAAGGCATGGTGGCATATACCTTGAATCCCAGGACCTAGGACTGTTATTTTCTGTGTTTAATTTCAAATTCCTTAGGGAGTTAGAAGCTTAGTCAGCTTTGGCTCTATAATGAGCTATCGGTGCCCATGTAGTGTAATTTACTACCTTCAGGCTACTAAGGCAACATCCACACCTGGAGGTGCATGCCAGCTTGTATGGAACCCTCCTGTGGGGAATGCCGTGGAATAAAGCTCGTACTAGACTAAATGAATGACACTGTTTTAAGCAATGTATTTTTCAAGAAAAGATGTAAAAGCATAGGCAAAAATTGGGGAGCTAGAGAAAGTTTGGAGGCTTCACCGTTTTCTTGGATACATAGTTCCTTTCAAAACTAAAGGAAAGTGGCATGTACACCTCAGTAACTCTCCCCAATTTTTGTACAGTAATTGCTGCTTTTCTATTATTCATTACCTGTCAGTTTTCTGAACTTCAGCCCAGTGCTCTATTTCAGATCAGTGTGAAAATACTATAAAAAACAGTGCACTTTGCCCTGAAATAAACACTGCCACTTCATTAAACCTGGCGACTGAGATGTGTATTGAGCTTATTGCCTTGACAAGCTGGTTTGTGTGACTTCCAATGACGTCAAAGTTATAAATGAATAACAGATTAGATCCAGCTGATATACTAAGAAACGACACGAGTAATGACCCAGGCTCTCACTTGTAGATGGCAGCATCCTTTCCTTTCAGTTTAAATAAAGGGACACAGGTAGCCTGTAAAAAATCACTGGAGGAGCTCTAGAGACAAGAGACTCATGTGCCAGGAGTGGTACACGGAGCCATACCCCGCGGGAGCCAATCCCAACCTCTGCTACACTCAGGATGCTGCCGAGATAGAGGGAGTACCTGACGATGTGACCCCAAGGCATGCCCCCCCTGCCACAGTCTGTGCTGGACACAGCACAGCTGGTTTTGAACCAATATCTCATATGAAAATACAAGAAGCTAAATCACAAGGCTACTGTAGTACTTAATATTTTCTTTATTCCTAGAACACTCACTGAATGTAGAAAGAGTTGAAACATGCTCTTTCACAGGAAGATTGTGACTTCAAGTTCATCTGTTGTCTTTTTCTTTTTTTTTTCCACAGAGGTATGAGGGGAAAACTCTGGTGTATCTCATTTAAATGCTATTTCTCTGCCTACTGGAACAGCTCTTTTTCTGGGCAGTGATCTCAGTAAGTAATGTCTTTCATTGATCACCATTTCACTTTATTTTTGTAAATGAGAGATGAACCTAAGAATTTTAGTCAATAAAGTTGTCCTACAGTGTTGGTTTCTCCTTGAGATAGACAAGCTGCGTGCAGACTAAGGGGTTGTTTGATGCATTTCTGAAGCATTCTGGTGGCATCATATTCCAAGACTGGTCTCATGTGTGTTTGTGCCCCTCCTAAGAAGACTCATAAGCACTAGGAGTGATGTCTGTACTTCTGATCCCTACAGAATGAGGTGTATAATTCCTATTATTTAAGTCTTTAAGGGAAAAAGTGGCCTCTGTGTCTGGAAAATTGGAAGACACGTGGGGTGGGGTTTCAATTTTTTTAATCAATTCAGAAGCTGTACACTACAGTAAACAAGTACAATGTCATTATTAGCATTCCACTAACTAACTTGGCTTTAGACAAACCATGTGCTGCATCTGGCAAAAATAAATTTTAAAGTGATTTTCATATCTCAGGAGGAATGGGGTATACCTAGAATTTTTCCAGTAGTTTCAAAAGCCCAAGTTATACAATACCCAAGTGTTTGGACCAGTAAGTTGAAAATGAACTAGTTCAGTACAATGCTAGCTTTAAATTCTTCTACTGAAAAACAAAGCTCTAAAGAAAGAGCAGTGCTGGGATTCTGTGGCTGAAGAGCACTAGCACTGTAGATTGGCACCTGGGACATCATATTCAAATGATGCAGAAGTTCCTATTTTAGAAGCACTTATTCTCAAACGCTATAATGTGCCTTCCTGCTCAGTCCACTGGGAGCATCCAGCCATGAAACACTGGTCCTGTCAGTCCACTCAAGGCTGTTGTTAAGGTTCATTAGATTTCAATATAAATAGAAAATGGAAAATACAATCTCAAGAAACCAAGGGATTCCAAAAGTGATATATACTACACACCCTTCCTGTGATGATTAAAATAAATACAGCTGCCAGAGGTGTGATGCACACCTTTAATCCTGGCACTGGGGAAGCAGAGGCAAGCAGATCTATGTGAATTCAAGGCTAGCCTGGTCTACATAGTGAGTTCCAGGGGCTACATAGTGATACTCTGTCCCCAAAAAATAGTCCAAAAATTAAAAATTAAAACAAACATAGCTTTCAAAAGTAAAAGATACTCCCTGTAAAGAAAGACCTTATTTTATATTCTAAAATCTATTGATTTAAAACTAATAATTCTTAGAATAGCACAGAACATAATAGTAAATTTTCTGATAAATTTCACCTTGAAATTATTGTATTAAAACAGACAATCACAAAAAAACCTATAATATTAGACTTTAATATACATAAGAAGGCCAGTGTCAATTCTGAGATACTTTTAAAGAAGTTTAATTTTGTTTTTATCTTAGTGAGGGTGGGTCACAGTAGTAGAGTACTTGCCTAGCACGCAGAAAGTCTTGGAAAAATAATGTATTTTATTCTATGAATCCCCTTATGTAATACCAGGATTTTATTTGTTTGTTAATCAAAAGCAAAAGATAAAGAATGACTTTTTAAAAAAAATTAATCACTTACTAAACTTAAGAAAATGGTAATTATAGAAACATTCCCATTATTATATAAATTTTTTTCAACTGGCTTTTTTGAGTGTTTTATTATTTTTTTATGCAATGCTAAGGATTGAACCAAGGGTTTACATAAATGAGGCAAGTGCTTTGCCACTGAATTTTATCCTCAACCCCTGAAATTTTTAAACTAAGATTCCAACAATCATCCAAAAGTAAATATTAATAGGAGCCCTTGAATAAGTTATCCTTGAAAACTTGTAACTGGAAAGGATGACAAATCCAAGCTCGTAGTCTTCTGCCTTATGGGAACCTGCCCACCTCCAAAGCTTTACCCGTGGAAAACAGCAGCAATGGGGGTTATAGAGCTACAAGGTTAAGGTGCCAGAGGTCAAAGTTCAGGGAGAGAAGTAGAACATTTCAGGAGAGATTCTGGAAATGAACAAACTACATAAAGCTGAAGACCCAAATGCTGAGTATAGACTACCTGGATCCCCAGCAGGCAGCTTAATCATACTTGTGAGGAAATGTTCTGGGTGGTGCAATGAAAGCAGCTGAAATGCAGGTGCCTGTGGGGAATAGAGGGGTTGGAGCCTCCTGGGGCTGGAGTTACAGGAGTTGGGTGTGAGCTGCCCCACCTGGAAATTGGACTCTGGCCCTCTGCAAGAACAGTATACACTTTTAACCCCTGAATCCTCTAACATCCTAGCTAGGATTCTTATACAGTCCAGCACCACCTGCTCTAGGAATGGTAATTTCCACAGTAGACTACATCAATTAATAATGAAGACAATCTTCCACAGACATGCCCACAAGCCAGTCTGATTTGGGAAACCCCAATAGAGCATCACTTCTCAGGTGACTCTAGACTGTGTCAAGTTAATAAAGTTAATTAGGACGATGTGTAGTTTACATAAATAGGATGATGTGTAGTCTACATAAATAGGACAGTGATATAGCCAAGAACAGCAGGATTAAAAGAAATATACTACTGCAAATTTTCTACATTTTACACAGTGCTTCAATATCAATTTTAAGTAGACTAAGAATTAGAGATATATGTCACAATCCCTAGAACAACTACTAAAAACAAAAATCCAAGAGTCATAGGCACATAGAATGCCAATCAAGCAATTATCATAATAAAATGTAATAAAAATATCCCCCCCAAAAGGGGAGGAAAACTGATGTG
Organism: Nannospalax galili; assembly: GCF_000622305.1. Taxonomy (NCBI): domain Eukaryota; kingdom Metazoa; phylum Chordata; class Mammalia; order Rodentia; family Spalacidae; genus Nannospalax; species Nannospalax galili. Next base: position 796,598 of record NW_008345290.1, read on the forward strand.
ACAAAAAGGAAATGAATAGCAAAATAGCAGCTGTAAAGACAACCATACTACTAATTATTATGAATGTTAATGAGCTAAATATGGTCAACAAAGGATAATGATCCAGCTGGTGAGCTGGCTCCATGAGTGTGTGTATTAGTCAGGGTTCTCCAAAGAAACAGAACCGGTAGAATGAATATAGATGTATAGAGATTTATCAGCTTAGCTCACAGGATAGAGTCCGAGTAGTCCAACAATGCAACAATGGCTGCACCACACTGGAGAGGCTGAGAATCCATCGTCCACAAGGCTGGATGTCTCAGTACTCCCAGTCTGGTGCTGAAGGTCTGACGAATTCCAAAAGATCAGCTACTCTTCAGGCTACAGCAGCAAGACGAACTCACCAGTGAGAGAGAAAGTAAGCAGCAAGAAGCCTGGCATTCTCCTCTGCCTTGGCCTTTTATACTGGCTGCCATCAGAAGGTAACAGCTACATTTAGGGTGTGTCTTCCAGCTTTAGATGATCCAGTCAAGATCTCTTTCATTTCAGTTAATCCCAGATCCAATCAAGTTGACACCCAGGATTAGCCATCACAGTGTGGCATTTGCCAATAAGCCTGTTGACTTGAATTCAATCCCCAGGACCCACAGTGTAGAAGGAAAGAACTGACTCTCAAAAGGTGCACACTGACCTCTCTCTATAAGCATGCCATGGCACCCTCAAACCACATACAAAGCACAAACATATACTAACAATAAGTTTTTTACAAGTATAGATCAAGGGTGGGACTGTAGTTCAGTGATTTAAAAAAAAAAAAAAAAAAAACCAACAACACTTGCCAAGCATGTATGACTCCTTGGGCTCAATCTTACAACAGGAAATTAAATAAATAAATAAATAATAAACAAATAAATGAATAAATAAATCAGCAGGCTGGATTCACAAAGAAAGAAATTGTATACAGTATCTCTGAGAGACACATCATAATTCTAAGAAATAAATAATTCCAAGTAAAGGAGCTAGAAAAGATACAGCTTTTTTTTTTTTTTTCTTTTGGTCTTTTTGAGACAGGGTCTCCCTGTAGCCCCAGCTGTCCTGGAACTCACTGTGTAGACCAGGCTGGCCTTGAACTCACAGAGATCTGCCTGCCTCTGCCTCCTGAGTGCTGGGATTAAAGGCGTGTGCCACCATGCCCAGCTAAGATACAGCATTTAAAGAATAACTATAAGAACTGGAGAGATGGCTCAATGATTAAGAGCACTAGCTCTTCTTGAAGACGACCTGGGCTCAGTTCCCAGCACCCACAGGGCAGCTCACAACTGTCTACAACTCCAGTTCCAGGGGCACCAATGCCTTTTTCTGGTCTCCATAGGTGCCAGGCACACATGTGATACACATATAAACATGTAGGCAAACACTCATGCACATAAAATAAAAATAATCAAAGATCTTTTTTGAAAAAAGAATAAACACAAGATAGAATAGCTCTATAATTATCAAACCAAATCAACTTTGACAGCAAGGAGTATCAGTAGAGGCATACACTTTGTCATGTCATATTTTTTTCACACATAATATCAAGAAGATACATCAGTAAATGAAACGGTATGTAATAACGGAACTTCAAACTATAAGAAGCAGGGGCTAGGGAGACAGCTCAGTCAGTAAAGTTCTTGCCTTGCCTTGCCTTTCCCTGAGTCTGGTTCCCAGAACACATGTTAAAAAAAGAAAAGCCAGGGCTTCCCTGGGCCCACAGGACCCCCAGGCCTCTCACTCTGGGGTAAGTCGATCATGCCCTCTGCACCTTGACTCCCCCAGCCTCATTAAACCTCCCACCTTCAAGACCAGTCTCTCCTCCTAGCCTGGGTCCTGTCCCATTCCTTGTCTTGGTGCCCCAGACACCTGTGGAACCACCACTCCTTCCTGATCCTTTGCATCCAGAGCAACTCAATTCTTTCTCAGGTCCCTAGGAGCACTACTTCTGGGCCAGGCCCACCCTCACCTCCCTCTGCTTCCCTGGGTCTGCACAACCTACCAGCCTCTTTCCTGGATGCCCGGGACTGACCTTTCCTCTTCCTGGTCCTTTACATCCAGAACAACCCAGCTCCTCAGTGCAGTCCCCAGGGGCCCTTGGAGCCACTTCCAGCCCCCATCGTCCTTTGCATCTCCGGGTGGCACGGCCACCAGCTACCCTAGATCAGCATCTTTCCTGGGTCCAGCACCAAGACCAGTCCAACCCCCAGATTCCTGAGGCCAAAATCTTTCCTGGAGGGATCCAGACCTTAGGAGAAAGGCTGAGAGCATCTGATCCTCATCTGACTTGGGCCTCTGTGGGAACTCCTGAAGACAAAAACAATCTGGCCACTTCAATATAAAATCAAAAGAGTGAACCAGAAGCTTAGAGGAACCAGCTTTTCATGACCAAAAAGTAAACCACAAAGACACATAAA
>NW_008345290.1:799318-800195 GCF_000622305.1 Nannospalax galili
ATTCAGAAAAGAGATAGACATATTGAAGAATACTCAGGCTGAAATAAAGAACGAAGTGAAACACGCCATAAGCCAATTAGAAACGATAGGAGAAAGCCTCACCAATAGGATGAACTAAATGGAAAACAGAGTATCAAGATTGGAAGATAAAGTGTACAAACTAGACCACACAAGCAAAGATTATGAAAAATTTTAAAAATCACAAGAATGGAACATGCAGTAATTATAGGCATACAGGAAGGAGAAGAATCCCAAGATAATGGCATGGACCAGATCTTCAACAGAATACTGGAAGGAAATTTCCCAAAATTAAAGAAAGACATGTCCATACAAATACAAGAAGCATATAGAACGCCAAACAGACAGGACCAGAAAAGAAACTCTCCAGAGCACATCATAGCAAAAACACTAAAGGTACAAAACAAAGAGACAATACTGAAAGTTGCAAAAGAGAAACAAGTCACATATAAAGGAAAACCCACTAGGATTACAGCTGACTTTTCAGTGCAAACTATGAAAGCCAGAAGAGCCTGGACCAAAGCATCCCCCATTTTAAATGACCACAGATGCCAACCCAGATTACTATACCCAGCCAAAATGTCTATTATAGTCGAAGGGGAAAGAAAAATCTTCCATGACATAAATAGGCTAAAGGAATTCATGTCCACAAAACCAGCCCTTCAGAGAGTTCTTGAAGCAATACGAAGAGCTGAAGAAGGGAATGACTATACCCAAGCAGCTGAGGAAATAAATTTAATGAAGGTATAATTGTGGAAAGGTATAGCTATATCATGAATGTAAACAGAAATAAAAATGACAGGATTCAATACCCATCTTTCATTAATAACTTTAAATATTAACAGACTGAACACCCTAG
>NW_008345290.1:801365-802585 GCF_000622305.1 Nannospalax galili
GATACAGAACATTATAAGGGAATACTTTAAAAACCTATATGCTACCAAATTCAAAAACCTAAAAGAAATGGATGCATATCTAAAGGCATGGGAACCACCAAAACTAAACCAAGAAGAGACTAACAGCTTAAACAGACCCATATCACAAAAAGAAATTGAAACAGTAATACAAAACCTCCTGATTAAAAAAGCCCAGGACCAGATGGATTTACAGCAGAATTCTATCAGACATTTAAGAAGATCTATATCCAATACTACTTAATTTATTCAAAAAGAAAGAACGGAGGGAGAACTTCCAAGATTCCTTCTATGAAGCCAGCTTCACTCTAATACCAAAGACAGGTAAAGATACAACCAAAAAACAAAACTATAGACCCATATCCTTAATGAACATAGATGCAAAAATTCTCAACAAGATACTTGAAAACCACATACAGACAGATATCAAAAAGATCATCCACCATGATCAACTTGGCTTTCTCCCAGAGATGCAGGGATGGTTCAATATACGTTAAGTCAATAAATGTCATAAATCATATAAATGGGCTCAAAGACAAGAACCACATGGTCATCTCAATAGATGCAGAGAAGGCCTTTGACAAAATTCAACTTGCATTTATGTTCAAAGTCCTAGAGGAAATTGGACTGGAGGGAAGATACCTCAAAATAATTAAAGCCATATATAATGAACCAACAACCAACGTCAAACTAAATGGAGAAAAACTGGACGCATTTCCATTGAAATCAGGAACGAGGGAAGGCTGCCCACTATCTCCACTTCTCTTTAACATTGTGCTTGAAACTCTTGCAAGAGAAATAAGACGAGAAGGAAATGAAAGGAGTAATAACTGAAAAGTAGAGATCAAATTATCCCATTTTGCACATGATATGATATTATATCTAAGAGATGCCAAAAATTCCACCAGAAAACTCCTAGAAATTATTAATGTGTCCAGTAAAGTGGCAGGTTACAAAATTAACCTACAAAAGTCTGTGGCCTTTCTATATACCAATAACAAGCAATCAGTGAAAGAGCACATGGAAACACTCCCATTCACAATAGCTGCAAAAAAAAATCTCAGAATAAACCTGACCAAAGATATTAAAGACCTCTACAATGTAAATTTTAAATCCTTAAAGGAAGAGATTGAGGAAGACATCAGAAGATGGAAGGACCTCCCATGCTCATGGATTGGAAGAATTAATATTGTGAAAATGAC
>NW_008345290.1:802663-803726 GCF_000622305.1 Nannospalax galili
CCATGACATTTTTCACAGAATTGGAAAAAAACTATCCTCAGATTCATATGGAAGCACAAAAGATCTCGGATAGCCAAAGTAACCCTGAACACTAAGATCAATGCCAGATTTTAAGCGGTATTACAGAGCTATACTCATAAAAACAACATGTTACTGGCACAAAAATAGACCCATAGATCAATGGAACAAAATCGAAGACCTAAATATGAGTAAATGCAATTTCAGCAACCTGATATTTGACAAAGGGGCCAAGAATATTCACTGGAGGAAAGACAGTATATTCAGCAAATGGTGCTGGCAAAACTGGATCTCCACCTGATGAAGAATGAAACTAAACCCCTATCTTTTTCACCCTGCACAAAAGTGAATTCCAAATGGATCAAAGACCTGAATGTAAAGCCTGAAACTCTGAAACCATTAGAACAAAACATTAGCAAAAACCTACAAGATACAGGTATAAGAAGGATTTTCTAAACCGTACATCTTTGCTCAGGAAACAAGGGCAAGAATTAACAAATGGGACCTCATTAAACTGAAAAGCTTCTGTACATCAAAGGAGGCAACCAGGAAAGCAAACAAAAAACCCACAGAATGGGAGAAAATCTTCACCAGCGACACATCCGACAGAGGGTTACTATCCAGAATATATAATGAACTCAAAAAACACAGAATCAAGACAAAAAGCAATCCAATTAAAAGATGGGCTAAGGAGCTGAAGAGAGTTCTCAAAAGAAGAAGTAAAGATGGCTATGCAGCATCTTAAAAGATGTTCAACATCACTAATAATTAGGGAAATGCAAATTAAAACGACTTTCAGATTTCATCTTACCCGAGTCAGACTGGCTAATATCAAAGGAACAAATGATGCCAAATGTTGGAGAGGATGTGGGGAAAGGGGAACACTCATCCACTGCTGGTGGGGCTGCAAACTTGTTCAACCCCTATGGAAAGCAGTGTGGAGAACTCTTAAAAAACTACAAATGAACCTACCATTCAACCCAGTTATACCACTCCTTGACCCAAGGACTCATTCTATTGCTAAGATTCGTGTACACCCATATTT
>NW_008345290.1:804093-805067 GCF_000622305.1 Nannospalax galili
GGAAAACCATGATGGAGGGGTGAGACAATGTGAGAGATAAACAATGCCTAGCTAGTTTTGAAAACCAGAGGGAACCATATTACTACTACAACCTACTGACAAATTATACAAAGCAGATCAAGAAATATATGTCTAGGTAAGGTTTATCTGAGAACAATTGGTCTTTGCCCAAAATTTATCTATATGGAATATGGTAATTAAAAGTACCAGACTGGTGGACTAACCTTCCTGGATGTTTAACAGACATAATTTGAGGTCTATAATAATTTGGTCAGAGGGACATAAAGGACAGTTTTTGTTCCTGACCTCCTAGGTCAACTAGTTCCAGGGGACTATGAGCATCTCTCAAAATGTCCTGTAATTCTAGTGGGTCACCTGTCCTCTTGATCAAGGAGGCCGAGGAGACCCCACCAGATGGACTTGAACAAAAAAAATACAAAGAGGAGGGTCAACACAGAGGGATCATTTCCTCCATGTTTCCAAGCAAAGCCAAACATGGTCGAGCAGGACCTTTGACTTATCTTCACATAGGCGGAACTGGTAAAAGAAAGGAGCCAGGGGCTCCTCCCAAGGCCATGTGACCCCTGAGGAACAGATCCCCAAATGACCTTAAGAGTGAAAATAAATTAGTTTATCTGGGCCAACTGTATGGCCTTAAACACCCAAAAGGAAAGTATAACCAAAGATTAAAGATGCCAATATAATTTCTTAAGAGTCCATATGCATAGTTAAAGGCTAATAGCACCAATGCCAGATAGGTGATACCTTCTTTCGAGTTGTTGGCCAGGGTGACCAAAGGGATTCCCAGATAGTAACCCAACATAGAACTGGGAAAATGAACAGCAGACCCCAATCTTATCCAAAGGAATATTGACAACTGATTACCGCTAGATGAGGAATAGCTGACCCTCCTAAAACAAAGACCTCTAGATAGGCTGACTAGATTCACCAGAAGGGCAAGTAATGGGGAAGCA
>NW_008345290.1:805912-814162 GCF_000622305.1 Nannospalax galili
ATTAGAAATGCATGTGCAAACATCCAATGTCAATTGCATTGAAAAAGAATTTCTGTATGAAACTGTGTATTTTAATAATGAAATGGAGATCTTTTTTAAAGGTTAAAATGTCATTTAATTTATGTCTTATAGGGTTTATACTGAGTACAATATTGTATAACTGTAAAAATTCAACTGTAAACCTAAAAATTTACAGCAGTTTTAAAAGAGATGCATCTTAGCTCAGGAAATTGTTATTGAATATGTCAATGCTGTTGTAATGAAATGCTTCTTCTAAGTATGTGGTTAATAAATAAATAATTAAAAAATAATTAATTAATTAATTGATTGATTGATTAAAAAACAGAAAATTCAGTCATCCTGGTGTGTGCACAATCCCAAAGCTGAGAGACAGAGACAGATGGCTCCCTAGGGCTTTCTGGCCAATCTGGTCTACTTGGTGATTTCCAGTCCAGGGGACAGATCAGACCCTGCCTCAAAAAAAAGAAAAAAATGGACACAACCTGAGGAACAGGTTGCCCCCTTGATTGATTGATTAAAAAACAGAAAATTCAGTCATCCTGGTGTGTGCACAATCCCAAAGCTGAGAGACAGAGACAGATGGCTCCCTAGGGCTTTCTGGCCAATCTGGTCTACTTGGTGATTTCCAGTCCAGGGGACAGATCAGACCCTGCCTCAAAAAAAAGAAAAAAATGGACACAACCTGAGGAACAGGTTGCCCCCTGGCCTCAACAGTCTTGGACAAATACATGTGCATGCACACACACACAGACACACACACACACACACATAAGCGCACACATGCACACCTGCAAATATACAAACATGCATACACGTGTGCACATGCACACTCAAACATATGTATATATAAATGTAAATGTGTATATAAGAGTAGCAGACAAGTCGGCCATCACAGCTGACTGTAACACACAATTCCTGGTAACTGATAAAATAAGCAGCCAGAAAATGTAATCAAGGCAGACAGAGAAAATCTGAGTGACCATAGCAGCAATTCGAACCTAATCAACATCTCTGGGGTGTTAGGTTCAACAACTACAGAAAACTTCTCCTTTTTAAGTTCACAAAGATAGACCATAGACAGCACTAATAAGGCTAGAAAACATTGAAAATTTACACAGCATATTCTCTAGTCATGATGAATTAAATTAGAAATCAATAACAATAAAACAGATCATCAACAATCCTCAAATACCTGGAAATCAATTCATTTTGAAATAACTCATGAATCAAAGAAGAAATTAAAATGAATATTATAAACCAGGTATGATGGTACACACCTTTAATCCTAGTACTTGGGAACTCTGTCAAAAAAAAAAAAAAAATTGGAGGGAAAGGAGTAAAGTAGGAAGTACAAAGTTGTAGGAAAGAGAAAATAATGAAGATATGAGATGAACAATTAAGAAAGCCTGATGTCTGAAAGTCTGAGATTTATAAACCACAGAACTAACCTGAAAAGGATACAATTTTAATTTATGCATATGTATCTGTCTGCTTATTTGTACATGCACCATGTGTGTGCAGATGTCCAAGGAGGCCAGAAGAGGGCATTGAATCCCCTGGAACTGGAGTTGACAGTTGTGAGCCATTTGATGTGGGTGCTAGGAATTGAACCTGAGTCCTCTGTAAGAACAACAAGTGCTCCATGGAGTCATCTCTCCAGCTCAGAATACAAATTTGTAATAGGAATGAGATAATAAAGCTTTAAAAAATATTTTTAAAACACTTAAAAATAGATACACAGCTGGGCATGGTAGTACACGCCTTTAATCCCAGCACTTGGGAGGCAGAGGCTGGTGGATCTCTGTGAGTTCAAGGCCAGCCTGGTCTACATAGTGAGTTCCAGGACAGCTGAGGCTACAGGAGACCCTGTCTCAAAAAGACCAAAATATATATATGGAGAAAATAAACACATGAAAAGATACTAAACATTATTAGGTATTAAAAACAGTGTGAGGTAATTCTACAACTAATTGGAATTACTAAAATAGGTTTGTTTTCACTGGTTTTCTATATTTCATGGTTTGGTGGACATGGTTCTTGTTTTGTTTCTCTCATCAGCAAGAATGTCCTAAATACTTATGTGTCTTTGCCACTATTCTGTGCTCTGGAAACAAAGATGAATAGGATTTGACCTCCCCTCAAGAACCTCAGAGTCTAAGGAGAAAAGCAGTTACATAAAGAACCATTTACCCTCCTGGAAGATGGCTCAATCAGTAAACTGCTTTCCAAACAAGCATAAGAACCTGGGTTCAGATCCCCAGACCCAATGTAATTCCAACACCTGGAAGGTAGACGGAGACAGTAGACTCACCGAAGCTCGAAGGCCAGTATATCTAGCTGAATCAGTGTACACCAAGTTCAGCAAGATACTATGTCTCAAAAAATAAGGTGGCGGCCAGGCATCATTCATTGCGCATGCCTTCAATCCCAGCACTCAGGAAAATGAGTGGTTACCATGTAACATGATGTCTATGACTGAAACATACCTTGGGTACTATATGAAGGTCGGAAGGAGCAGCCCTTTGGTGTGGAAGGCAGAGAATTTTAAAGCTCATTTGGTAATGTGATGGAAAGAGCACTCCATTCTCACAGTGTCAGCAAGCCTGAAGAGTTCCTGCATGGGCATTGGGAGGGTTCTGATGGAAACTGCTGTTGCTGGCTGTGTAGAGGTGGGACTGGTGGGCATCATGAACTTTGGACTTAATACTTTAGTTTGCAGATTTCTATGGTTTACTCATGAGAGCATCATGATAAAATGTATGTTTTAGATCTTTTGGGTTACAGTGGGAGGGCAATTCAAAGGCAGATTTTCCCAGTGTTACTGTGATTGTTTTATACTAAGAAAGTTGGTGATATTCTAGCCTGAAAAAAAGTAGCCTAGGGAAAAGGATAGTGGGATTTCACACGCACATCAACAGTCAAGTCACGAGCCAGTGGCCAGTTGACAACGAGGCTACAGATAAATGGATGAATGACATTAGAGATGGCAAGAATAAAATGGTACAAGTAGAGGGAGATCTAAAGAGGGGATGGATTTGGGGTTCTTGTGATAGCAAAACCCAAAATGGGCCAGTGGGAAAATACAGTTGTAGATCATAAGAGAAGATAAACTCAGAGGTATGTCTATAGTCACAGAAGTCATAAATCACTTCCCCAAGAAAAGGGGGAAGGACCTGATTGGTGGAAGATGTCAGCCAACGAGAGCAGAAGCCAGTTCATTCAATCTCATTCTTTCTCCAAACTTAAGCTCAGGTGACAAAAAGCATGAAGTTTCCAGACCAGCAGCTTCTACACCCTGAGCACCCTCAAAGCATACCTTATGCCATATTTAGGAGTGATCTCGACTTGAAAGGTGCAATCTCAGAGTAGCCAAATGGACTAAGTCAGATGGGAGGCCAAGTTGGCCCCTCTCCAAAGAGGAAGGCATTAGGGGCCTTTTTCTGCTAGCCATGAGAAAGGTCATCAGAACATTCTTTACACCTGCCACTTTGAAGGGATGTGATAGGGGCCAGTCTACATCGCTAAGTCACTCCCTTTGGCTTCATCGTGCTGGCTCCCAGGGAGCTGCAGGAGCAGAGGATGGATGGTTTCTGAGCACTGTTGACTCCATGCAGTCCAGGTGATCCTTACCAAGCCAAGAGCATGTTCACTCTCTCCCTCATCTATTTTGTCCACTCTTCCATCTGACAAGCTATGCTGTCTCCACATAGTAAGGGTCAGAAATTAAGTACCTGTCATCTAAATGCTTAAACCAGTGTGTGTGTGTGTGTGTGTGTGTGTGTGTGTGTGTGTGTGCATGTGTGTGTATGCCCTTGTGTGTATGTGCGGGTATGTATACGTGTGTGCATGCCGATGAAGGTCAGAGGACAACTTTAGATGTCATTCCTCAGTCACCTCCCACCTTGGTTTTGTGACACATGATCTCTCACTGGCTGGAGCTTGCCAAGTAGGCTAGGCTGACTAACCAGTGAGCCCCAGGAATCCCCCAGCACTGGGATTACAAATGTGCACCACCATGCCCTGTTTTTTTTTTTTAAGTAGGCTCTGGAGAATCACATTCAGGTCCTCATACTTGTAAGACAAGCACTTTACCAACTGAGCTATCACCCCAGTCTTCAAACCAATTTTTGTATTATTATTTTACACCTTAATTTTTGGCTTTGCAGATTCAACAACAAAAATTTTTATTACTTTTTGTCCAGGTCCTTTGTTTGTGCACACCAAGAGGGAATGGGTGCCTCAAGAGTAGCTCTCACCATGGGTAGTCACTCATGAGATATAGCTGGCTTCTCAAATTACAGGTTTCCAACTCTGCAGATGACCTAGGTGAAAAATATTAGAAAGAATTACATCTATACTGAACAAACACAGATGTTTTTTCTTATCATTATTCCCTAAACAAAGCAGTATAGCCATCTCCATGATATTTAGATTATATTGGGTGTTAAGTAATTTAGAGATGATTTGAATTATACAAGAGATTGTGTAAGGATTGTATACCAATGGTATGGTGTTTTATGTAAGAACCTGAGTACTGCAATTTTGATATCCACAGGGGTCCAGAACCAATCCCCCATGGACAGCAAGGGACAACTGTACCAGAAAAAAAAATGCGTCTGTTCACATACCAAAATATAACATTCCAAAATAAGAGAGTAAGGCCAAAGATGGATTCCTATGAAATGTGAACATTTCATACTCTGGGAAAGAAGAAACAGAAGGAAGAGAATGGATTCTCAAATCCTCATGGTAGATCTACAGGATGTTAGCAGTCTCCATGCCACACAACAGGACAAAGGTTGGAAAATGTCCTTTGGTTTGGCATTCAGGTCTCTAATAACCTATTTCCCTCTGGGGTAGAAGCGATGGGCTGTGAATTAGAGAGACGAGTTTTAATCTCAGCTCCATTCCCTACTCAGGACACATGTGACCTTGATGTTAGCCTCTGTTCCTCCAGTTCTTTTTCTTTAAAATGCTTTCTGTAAGGGCTGGAGAGATAGCTCAGCAGTTAGAAGCACTGGCTGCTCTTGCAGAGGACCAGGGTTCAGTTACCAGCACCCACATAGGGGCTCAAAATCTCCTGTAACTCCAGTTCAAAAGACCTGACAGCCTTTTCTGGCATCCATGGGTGTGGGAACCCATCCTCCGATTCTCTGCTGACCTTGGGTTGCACCCTGGCTGTTGACCACAGTTACCGGAACACTCAGTACCACATGACCCACCCACAAGTTCATGTTATTGTGCTTCTCTGCAGCTGAGGCGGAGCCCTGGTGTTTTTTCCACTTGTCTGGGACTTTTCGACTGGGCTGGAGAGCCATATATATAGCAGGCTGTTCTGGCAATAAAAGAAATTCTCTCCACACGAATGACCTGCTGATGTGTCCTTTTTCAAGTCCTCAGCCCCTCGCCCAACCTCCGAGTGCGATTTGTAGTGCTGGCGCTACACTTCCCATTTTCTTTCTTAATACCATGAGACATAATAACATTAACAAATAAATGCTCCATGTTGTAAGACTTCTTTTCCTGGGGATACTAAGCAATGTTTATCCCCTTTTAAGGTTCTAGTGTCAAACCAATGTTCTACTACATTAAAGTTCACCCTGGGGAACCAATGAATTTACTGAATTTACTTAGAGATGAGTGAGGGGTTACTGAGGAACATAGGTGACCTGAGAGTACTTTACCCAGCATGGATGCTGACTTTTTATAGCCTCATGGGGTCAAGCCCTCTCTTCCTCGCCTTCCCAAGATTATATACTACAGTACTCCCCAAATTCAGGAGATCATGTGCAATTAGGGCAGAATTATATACAGCTGTCAAGTCAAAGAACAACTAGCAGAGGTTAAAGTGGCTTTTGAGGGGGCCCAAGAAAAAGAATCTGACAAGTCCAAGCATTGGAGGCTGAGGGTGGGGAAGATTCTGGGACCCCTGAGTCCTCAGGCAGAGATTCTGAGGACAAGGAGAGCAGGTTAGAGCAGGATATCAGGGTTCTATGAAGAAAGTTGAGGAAATGCGAACTTAACTCATGTCCCCCAGCTCAAAATCCTAGCTGCACCGAGGACTGCTTGGGCACACCACAACCCTCGGTGCCTCATGGGGGTCCGGGGGGGGTTTCTTCCCTGTCGTAGAGGTTCCAGACCCCAATCAACAGGGGCAGGTGCTTCAACAGCATGATCCATTAAATTTTAAAGACATAAAACAACTTAAGGAGGCAGTCAGTGCTTATGGACCCCATGCCCCATTTACACAATCTATTCTAGAGTCCTCGGCTCTGCATTGCTCACCTAGTGACTGGCAGCAGCTCTGTCAGGCAGTATTGTCGGGAGGGCAGTATCTTCTCTGGAGAAGCAAGTATCAGGAGAACTGCCTCCAGACCGCTGTGCGCAATGCAGCCGCAGGATTCCCACAAAGGAATGTGGAGATGCTAACAGGCATGGTCGTGTATTCTACCTTAGCCGCCCAGATTGTGTACGATCCCGCAGTGTATGCACAGGTGGCCACTGCTGCCATGCGGGCTTGGAAGCAACTCCCTAACAAGGGGGCTGGAGAACAGCTGTCCAAAGTATTACAAGGACCCTCAGAGCCATTTGCAGATTTTGTGGATCGGCTTTTGCAGTTGGCCGCTAGGATTTTTGGGGATGTGGAGTCAGCTATGCCTGTGGTAAAGCAAATGGCCAGGAAACTGGAGAGGCCCGGACCCGGTATTAGTCTAGGCCCGAGGATCTGTTTGTGTTTTTCCACAGGATGCCAAACACCCTATTTGGGTCCCTGAGCGTTGTGTGCGTGCTGTGTCTACACTTCCTGAGGAGCGGCAGCCAGGAAATGAGATGGGCGTTGGTAAAGGATCCCCCAATCTTGATGCCAGTGAAAATTGACAGTTTTTTCTGGCCAACGATGGTCAGTACCAACTACACATTAGGGAAGGCTGCTATACCTGTGAGTTGGAAAATGGGTAATATTACAGGCAGTTTTGATCTCTCCAATGTCCTCTGCTTTTCTAAGGTTCTTAATATTTCTTTACTTAATAGCAGTAGCTCCCTCTTAGGACCTTGGATTGTCCTCAGTAATTGGTCAGTCGGAGACTTTCAGGCCAATTCCTCAAATGCCTCTGTGCTTTGGCTGGAAGGAATATGGGGTCCCATCAATTTCAACCGTAATTACACCGGTTTTTCTTTACCTCCTCTGCCGGGGCCTCGGTGTTGGCCTGACCCCCTACAGTTTGAGGCTGTTGTCCCTATATTATGGGGTGACTATGTGACCAAAGAGCCCTGGTGACTTAATACCTCAGACCACCCCCTATGGTGGTATGGACCTCGCTTCCATGTAAAAATAGTACCACAGGAGCATCCTCCTTTCATTACAGAAACCCTATGATGACGGGGGGGGGGATCCCTACTTTTGCAGGGATGTTCCTCTGTGGACCTTATGCTTGCATGGATGTTGTCCATCTAGTAGTGAGGGAAGCACGTTATTTCAATAGCACTATTTCCTGGAATACCTCTGACACCGTTGAGGGTAGCCTCCAGTTTAAAAACACATCACATAGTGAAAATATAACACCCTCTTCAGATCCTTGCTTGTTTCCCCCTTTCTTCTTCCTAGTCACTGATTCTCTTTCAGAGATAAATAATACCTTAAACTGCAGTGAGAAAACGTGCCACCTGCACAGCTGTTGAGGTACTGTGAGCTTGGCTATCCTGGTACGGGTCCCAGGCATCGTCCTGATGCTGGTCAATGTGCCGGGAAGCTACCTGGCTTGCCTCATAAGGGAGAACAGGGATTTTGGAACACCCATGCACAGCATTTGCTGTGTCTGCCGCAGCCGCCACTGCAGCTGGAGTAGCTCTTGCTCAAATAGCTGACATGGCCAAGACTGTGGACAAACTATCGGGACAGGTGGCACAGGCTCTTGATACTCATGGCAAGATAAATTCTTTATTGCAACTGGGCATCCTAAAATTAAATCAACAAAGAGACTGTGGACAAACTATCGGGACAGGTGGCACAGGCTCTTGATACTCAGGGCAAGATAAATTCTTTATTGCAACTGGGCATCCTAAAATTAAATCAACAAACCACTCTGTTACAGGAACAAGTTGATGCATTGTGGGATATGCGTATGTTAGCCAGCTCTCCTACCTTTACCCATATCTGTGTCACTTCTGCTAAGGTGTGCAATGCCTCAGTAGCTGTGAAGGAGCTCAATAAGTTCTTGCAAGGACCATGAA
>NW_008345290.1:814371-822701 GCF_000622305.1 Nannospalax galili
CATATCAACCTAAGACAGAGGACTTGTAAGGCTTGAGCAGGTTCCTCCATGGTGGGTAAGATATGTGCTAATGACCTAGACGACCTAAGACAGGGGCCTATTTATATTAAATAAAAGGGGGAGCTGTGGGAACCCATCCCCCGATTCTCTGCTGACCTTGGGTTGCACCCTGGCTGTTGACCACAGTTACCAGAACACTCAGTACCACATGACCCACCCACAAGTTCATGTTATTGTGCTTCTCTGCAGCTGAGGCAGAGCCCTGGCGTTTTTTCCACTTGTCTGGGACTTTTCAACTGGGCTGGAGAGCCATATATATAGCAGGCTGTTCTGGCAATAAAGGGAATTCTCTCCACACAAATGACCCACTGACGTGTCCTTTTTCAAGTCCTCAGCCCCTCGCCTGACCTCCGAGTGAGATTTGTAATGCTGGCGCTACACATGGGCACTGAACATAAGTGGTGGACTTACATACAGGCAAAACACTCCCACATGAAAAACAAAAAATATCATAAAATGCTTTCTCAGGTTCTCATAGCACAGTCCTGAGAGAAGCTGCACCTCCTGGTTCTGGAAATCTAGAGCAATGTCAATCTTAAGATGAGCCTCAGCTGAGGAATGGGAAACTCTGGGGTGGGCCCAGGCAGCGGTGCTGTGCCCAGCCTCACAGAGTACTGGGACACCCACTGAAGTAGAATCCCTGCACTCCAGACTCAGTACCATGTGGAAAAGGGACGCAAGGACAGTAGTACTGACACATGGATCTTAAATTACCCATGTCACCTGTGTCTCTTCATGCCCACCTTCACCCTGCCCTTCCTCCCTTCACCTGCTGACCCTTTCTCCCGTTCCTTGGCAGTTCCCTCCCTCCTGTCTTCTCCATTGCATCACAAAGCAACACTCTAACATGCTCAACTCTCTTCAGCCAATTATTGATAATATGGTCCACATGGTGATGAAAGAGCCAATTAGTGCAAATGCTTTCTTCTTTTCACTGAACAGAAAAGAGCTAACTGGCTATTTAAAGTCATGCGGGAACCACCACACACAAAGCCCAGTGATTTGGCTGAATGTTTCACTTTTCAATTGCTTATGTGGGTGCTGTGTAGACAAAACCTAAACTAATTACTCTGTAGGCCGCTGGCTCTCACCACATCAACAGAATGTGGGAGTCATGGACAGAGGACGTAGCCAAATGCGGTCCCTGGGAAGAGGAAATAAGCAATGCTTTCCCCTAAATCTGGGTCTGTATTTATTACTGGTAATGCTTGTAACGAAAATTGCTACACACACGTGCTGACAAGCGCATTGAAATGAACACAGTCTCATTACTTGGTACAACACAGTCTTCACTCTGTAACGCTTGTGTGTATAATATTTGCATCACTTACCAGAACTTTGTTTTTCTAATCACTAGAGTGATAGAAATAAGCATGGAGTATCAGCGAGAGAGGCAAAGCTTAGAAACAAGTAAGTGAGCCAGGATTTGCTTAATTGGTGATCAGTGCATTTCCATTCCATTTTAAAACAATTATTGTGATTTAACCTAATCAAAGGAAAGTCTCCTTTTAAAGGTCACTTTGAGTGCTAGTGTCACAACTTAAGTAGATTTTATTAGGCATATTATGTACAATCAAGTGGCAATTCTGTCTGAACAACTGTCAATGAGCTTCAACAAAGTCACCAGAGTTTAGCACCATGATCTATGGGATGCTTTGACGCCTGTTAACAGTGGCCTGATTTCAAGTGTTCTTAACAGTGATGGGTTTATCAATCTCATTTCTCTTCAGTCTGTTTCTCAACTCTCCCCAGCTGCACTGACTTTCCTGTCTCTCCTGTTTTTGTTCCTCTGGCTTTGAAGAAACAGACAAGGGTTTCTCCCTGCACGTGGTGCATTCTGGGACTTGAGTTTGACTAAGGATGGGGTTGCTTCTCTCTTCCATTTCCCTTTTATTGTTATGATCATTCCTAGTGCACATTTACTAAGGTTGGCATAGTTTTTCAAGGACTGTTGAATAAGTTTGTACTCCAAATTCAACCACACAGAATGTCAGTTTGGGATGTTGCGGGGTTAGGGAAACACCCGCCCACTACATCACACATGAAATCTGCATTGTTCTAGAACTTTCTTACATTTTACATAGATCACAACACTTAATTTGCACAGAACCCTGTGAGAAAGATGTGGCTGTTATCCTGTGAGAAGTCTTCCTCTCAGAGAAGTAGGCTCCTTACACAAGCACACAGAACTCATTCTCTTCTCTACCCAGACGTGGCTCACTCAAAGGCCCCAGAGTTGGTCTGCTAGGCTGGGACGTGTCCTGGTTCTGTCACTTGGCTTGAAGCTTCACCCTGAGCCCCAACACAGTGCAAAGTAAAGATGATTTTACTGATGACACGAACAGCCAAAAGATTCTGAGCATGGCTTCCCCTCCTCCCCACTGCCACACTCTTCCTGCCCACATGGCCACTTCCAGGAACTACCCACTTGGGTGCTCAGTGTGGCTTGCATCACTCTAGCTGTTTCTAGCAGCTACTGTGTGACCTTAAACAAGTATCTTGGCCTCTCTGACCTCAGCTTCCTCTTCAGCAAAGTGACTATAATTATGCTGACCACACACTTTTGTCACATGTATTACTGACAATAAAACTCCTGCTCCGCTGCCCAGGGACCCAGGTGATCCATCCATGAGTGGTGTCATCCTCACTTTTTTGTTGCCAGGGAGGGATCAGCTGCTTTGTAATTATGGAATGGATGCTCCAGAAAGCCTTTGGCTTCCAAGCTCAGAGAAGGTAGACTGTATCTGCACAGAGCTGGTTCTCATCCTGCAGAGGAGAGAATGCTCAATTAGAAGCCAGGTGCTCTGGGGCCCAGCATCTGCATCTCCCAGGTTGAGTCTTGTTTTTCTCGCTTGAGTTGTAAAAGATTTAAAAGAGAATTGTTCTGAGATCCCCTAAAGCCACCATAATTTGTGACTCAACAGCTTCAGTCACTCTGGGGAGAGAGCAAAGCAGGCTTAGGAAAAGAAGGGCAGTCCAGAATTGGGAAGTAACTTGGAGAGGGTGTGAGTTCTAACCATCCACTTGCTGGGGCTGTTTCCTAAGGAAAGGATTGCATGTGAAGTGGTAGAAAGAGCCTCTCAAGTCAAACAAGTTCAGCTCTGAGTCATGCTAGGACCTAAATTTGCTCTGTGCCCTGGTCCAGGCTGTCTGAGATCTGCCACCTACTTAGCCTACTGTTACTGATGCATTCCTTTAGGTTCTGTCCAGCTGTTGTGAGAATTCCATGAGACGTTCCTGTACAGTGCTCATCACAGGGCCTGCTGTTCAGAAGCCAGGAGCTTCCTTGCCTTCTCTCGCGTCTATGCATAAGAAACAAAGAAGGAACAAGCAGAAAAACAGCTCTGATTCTGTGAAACACAAGGTGTGTATATTCTGGTCTTCATGGCTCACACTTTGCCAACCTCCTGAAAACCATATAATTTTCTTTTATAAATTTCTCTAAAGGGATACCTTCTGTTACAATATTTGGGTTTTATCCCCAGTTCCCAGAGTGGCTTAGAGCAATAAAGGTGCAGCTTTCCAAATAATAATATGTAATAATTATGAAAGACAAGTTCTAACAATGCATGCCAAAATTACTGAGCAAAATGTGAATAGAAATAAGATAGTTCCATAATCTTAAAATGTCTCCTCCATGAACTGTGTTAGTTATAAAGAAAAATAGTAGTAATTTTATAATAAAGAAGTCCAGGAGACACTACTGTCATCCTGTCATTAAGAACAAGACTCTCAGGCTAAGACAGCTTGTCTTAATCCTGACAAGTATGCTTCAAACCTCTGTAGGTCAGGAAAGACTTAAGAACCATTACAGGCTGTGGGGGACAGGAGAAGTGAGCACAAAAGGCAAGGTGGCCCTGGATTGTATCCTGGAACAGGAAAAGGATATCACTATCACGAGAAGATAAACCCCAGTAAAGCATGTAGGTTACTTAATGGAATTGTACCAATGTTAATTTCTTACTACTGACTGTACTATGGTTAATGGAAGATGTTAACATTGGGTAAACAACTGAAAGGTGTGTGTAATTGACTTTTATTGCAGCTTTGAGGAGCTTAAAATGCTTTCAGAATAAATACATTTTTTAAAGTGAGAGAAGGCCAGTGAGATAGCTCAGTGGGTATAAGTGCTTTGACACCAAGTCTGACAACTCTGGGACCTACATGGTGAAAAGAAAGAACCAATCCCCACAAGTTGTCCTCTAACCTCCACATGTACAGTCCCCACAACAAATAAATAGGCATAATAAAGTGTTTAATTAACTAAATAATTGAGGTATGGAAGCACATGCTTGTTAGTCCCAAACTCAGGATATAGAAGCAGGAGGATCAGGAGTTCAAGGTCATTTTTAGTTACACAGTGAGTTTGAGGCCAGCCTCAAACTGGAATTCATGAGAACTTGTCTCAAAAAGAAAGGAAAAAAATAATAATAAAATAAAAAAAATAAAAGTGAGACCAGAGTGTTCTTTGTCAATACCACTCAAAATATGCAAGACTAAACATTAATAGATTGCTTTACTAGTAATTTTATGTCTATTGGATTTTTTCTGAAGTTTAAATTGAGGCTTCTTAAAAAAACTAAAAGCAACTAATGGAGGGCTGAAAATAGCTCTGTAGTCATCGTCCTGAGGGGGCCAGGTGGGACGTCACCTTTCTTGGGAGTACCCCCGAATTCTACTTACCTATTTATACTGAACACTTAAAGTATTAAACAAACCCACAGGAAACACTTCTCAATGGGAAAAGGGGGCTTGGAATTCGTGTGTTTTCTGTGTTGGGCTCCAATAGAAATCTCTGATTCTCATTAGTCACCAGTGAGTAGCCACTAACTGCATATAGGTACTAAGTATATATTATACATACATTCATTTGGAAACAAGTGTTAAGAATACAGAGTCTTAAAGAGGTGGGATCCAGCCCAGAAGCCTTAATTTTGTTGTCATTCTAACACTTAACCCCTGGCCAGATGTAACTGCTGAGAATAGAGCAGTCTCACTGGACTCTGAATCTACAAATTCATCAAAATTAACAAGGATCCTAGTTTTGAAAGGGATTTCTTTTTTGTAGTGTGAAGGCAGGTGACTCAGCAGTTCAGTGGCTCTTAGAGATGAACAGTAAGCAAAAGTAACAAGGAGGCATTATTTTCTGCTCCTCTTCCTGTCTCTCCTCTTCTGCTAGACCAATGGTCAAAGATTGCTGTTGGTGTGAAAGAGATAAACTGCCCTCTGCTTCAGAGAAGCCAGCGTTGTCTATGCCCACAATGTGAGGGACCCCACAGCCGGGCTGTGGCTGCGAGCATCCACCAACATAAAGCACGTTCTCTTTGCTCTGGCCCAAGCAGCTCCTCTGTGGAGAGCAAGGAAGCAGGCTTTGCCCACGAGGAGTGACGCTCAGCTACCCCATAAGGATCCTTCTCCAGACTTGTATCCCTGATCCTGTAAGGGAAAAATACAGAGGAAATCGAAGATTGAAGAGAGAGAGAGAATTTAATAGTACTTAAGTTTAATTACTTCATTGCTTATAACTTCCTGGGTAAGAGCCACTCAACTCTGGTACAAGGCTAGACTGAGACATAAGGGCACCAGGAGATAGATAAAGGGATGTGGGCTGCCGCCCCAGGGCATGACCCGTGATAAGTCATGTAGGCATGTGAGAGATAACAGAAAGCAGTCAGAAATGCTTGTGTAAATAAGAGATTACAGAAATCAGGAAACTGACACGTACCACCCAGAGGGTGACACACATGAATTAGCTTAAATCTATAGGTTAGGTATTTTAAAGCTATTGGTTGTGTGAAAATGCATGGGCTCTGGTACAACGGCTGTGAAAATCCTATATAAACTTTGCCTGAAGTTGCTTCAGGGTCGATTGCTCTAACCAGGCCTGTGTGTCTTGGGAGGACGGACGACCCCAGCTAGCTGGCTTAGTAAAGACTTTGCTTGGATTACATCTCCGTGTTCGTACATATTGTTTTCCTGGGAAGCCCACGGAGTCTCAGACCCTAACATTTGGGGGCTCGCCCCAGGATTTGGGGGGCTTCTGGGGGAACAAAGGACAAACGGAGGCAGAGTCTCTTTGTCCGGACGGGGCAGTGTAATTTGGGGGTCGCTCCCTCGTGTCTATATAAATCCAGCATAAAGCAAGAGTTGCCATCTCGTGTCTGGTTTTGGTTAGTGATCCCAAGTGAGGAAGCCCGGTTTGGAAGTCGTGGCCCCCAGGTTAGCGACCCTGGGTGAAGTTCAGGTAGCCAACCCTGGCCTTAGGGTCCGAGTGACTCGGCCTTAGGAAGGCAAGCCTGATTGGCGGAGACCTGGCGCCCGAGGTAGAGGAGGTTGAGCTCACCACCCTACGGCAGTCCGTGTGGACGCCTTTCAGGAGAATTACCAGAAGTATCAAGGATCCCAAAGGTGAAAGTGAAAGTGGTGCACCAGAGTGAAAGAAGGACCGGTCTGAGCGAGTACGATCAGATGTGGTGTGTGTGTTTAGTGTCGTTGTTAATTGTTATGTTATGTTGTGGTTTGTATTTATATTTCTTTCTGTGCTCTCTAGTTTAAGGCTCTCCTACCCTCCTTTCTGCCACTGAAACTCCCCGCGGGCACGGGTCGGACAGTTAAGAGCCATTAGGGCACCCGCCGCTGAAAGACTCCCGTGACAGGATAAGGGGGGGTCACAGCCATGAATCCCAGATAAATTCGCGTCCCCCACAGAAGAAAAAACTGCAATGACAGGCACCCATTCACAAGCACACACACTGGTCATCTTATTTGGAGTGGCACCTTTACTCTTTACCTTCTGCCTTCTTCCTTCCTTACGATCCCCATTATGGGCCAGACTCAGGCTACTCCTAAAGGTTTAATTTTTTCTCATTTCATAGAAGTAAAGAAACGGGCCTTGAATAGGGTCTCTTTCCTTGGACCTTATCAGTAAGGTCAAGGCTGTTATCACCCGGCTGGACCCCAAGGGCCACCCTAACCAACTTCCCTATATCCTTGTCTGGGCAAATCAGGCCGAGAATCCTCCATCCTGGCTGAGTCCCTTTTTGGTGGGGAAACCGCACACTGACCCACCAAAGACTTCAGTCCTGGTTGCCCGGGAAGGCTTAAAGCTCTCCTGTCGCAAGGGTAGAATTCCTAGTACACTGCAAGTCCTCCCTGATAGTTCCTCCCTCTACCCCCCTTACCTGCCGAGCAACCACCCCCATATGCAGCTCCACGAGAAAGAGGGAGCGAGGCAGCCGAGAGAGAGGAGGATGAGGCTGTGGAGCCTCACAGGAACCAGGCAGCTGCCCCTTCCCCAGACTCCTCAACAGGGGAGGCAGGTGACCGGGAGGGACAGGAAGGATGGAATTAAGGCCTCGAGGGACCAGGGAACGAGAGGGAGAAGCTCCATCTTCCACTTCAGAAGAAGCAGTGCCTATTTTACCAGTATGAGCGATCGGGGCAAGCGGCCCAGATGGAGTTCAACAATATCAGTATTGGCCCTTTTCCTCCAGTTATCTCTATAATTAGAGGACTCAGAACCCTCCCTTTTCGGAGGACCCTAAGTGTCTTATAGGTTTGGTAGAGTCCATTATGTTCACCCATTGTCCCATGTGGGATGACTGCCAGCAGTTGCTCCACACCCTCTTCACAACGGAAGAGCAAGAGCTTATCCTCAATGAGGCCAGGAAGAATGTCCTCGGAGAAAATGGAAGGCCCACCACTCTCCAGCCCGCCATCAACAAGGTATTCCCGCTTACAGGCCCAAATTGGGATTTCGGGACTACAGAAGGTAGGGAGCGTCTCCGGGTCTACCGCCAGACTCTAATGACCGGTCTCCAGGCAGCCGCCAGATGGCCCACTAACCTGGCTAAGGTAAAAACTATTGTTCAGGGGGAAACTGAAAGCCCAGCCATGTATCTGGAGAGGCTGTTTGATGATTACAGGCAGTACACCCCTATAAACCCAGAGGCAGAGGAACATAGATCAGCTGTGGTCCTCTCATTTATCAATCAGGCAGCCCCCGACATCAGGAAGAAACTCCATAAACGGGACGATCTGGGAGAAATCTCTATCAGGGAAATGTTGCAGCAAGCAGAGAAGGTCTTCAATGCTAGGGAAACTCTGGAAGACAGGGAGGAGAGGCTAAGGAAGGAAGAATGGGAGATGCAGGACAAATATAGAAAAGAGGACAGAAGGTTCCAGAGTAGGGAGAACAAGAAACATAGGGAGGAGATGGCCAGGATATTCTTGGCTGGGGTGAAAGAGAATCCTGAGTCACCCCAAAGGGC
>NW_008345290.1:823885-825315 GCF_000622305.1 Nannospalax galili
TACTTGTCTAAACGGCTAGACCCAGTAGCCTCTGGGTGGCCACCTTGCTTGCGCATCCTAGCAGCCATTGCCCTACTAGTAAGAGAAGCAGACAAGCTGACTTTTGGCCAGAACCTGAGGGTGACAGCCCCACATACCGTGGAGGGGATTCTCTGGCACCCTCCAGGAAAGTGGATGACGAATGCTAGACTAACCCATTACCAAGGACTCCTGCTAGATTCTCCACGAATCACCTTCTCTGACCCAGTGACCCTGAACCCTGCCACCCTCCTGCCAGACCCAGACCTGTTGGCCCCCCTCCATAACTGTAGAGACATTCTCTCCGAGATCATCCAGGTACAGGCGGACCTAAGAGACACGCTGCTGCCAAACCATGGACTAAATTGGTACACAGATGGAAAGGACTCCTGCTAGATTCTCCATGAATCACCTTCTCTGACCCAGTGACCCTGAACCCTGCCACCCTCCTGCCAGACCCAGACCTGTTGGCCCCCCTCCATAACTGTAGAGACATTCTCTCCGAGATCATCCAGGTACAGGCGGACCTAAGAGACACGCTGCTGCCAAACCATGGACTAAATTGGTACACAGATGGGAGCAGCTTTGTGCAGGGGAGGGGTCAGGAGAGCTGGAGCGGCAGTGGTGACTCACATAGGGGAAGTTATCTGGAGTGCAGCTCTGCTCCCTGGAACCTCAGCCCAGAAGGCGGAACTTATTGCTCTCTCTGAGGCTTTAGAGAGAGCAGAAGGCAGATGGGCCAACATCTATGTAGATAGCAGATATGCCTTTGGCACTGTCCATGTCCACGGCACCATCTACCAGGAAAGAGGATTCCGTTCTGCAGAAGGAAAGGAACTAAAAAACTTGCAAGAAGTCCAAAGGTTGCTAGCTGCTGTTGAAAAACCAAAAGCAGTGGCAGTTATACACGTGCCGGGCCACCAGTCAAAGAAGACTCCTGAGGCCATTGGCAACAACCTTGCTGATGCGGAAGCTAGTAGGGCGGCCTCCTCAGACTCCATTATACTTGCAGCTCTCGAGGTGCTCATCCCTGAACTGCCAGCCCTGCCTCCCAACCCTAACTATTCCCCTCAGGACACCTAACTATTCCCCTCAGGACCTTGAATGGATTAGAAAGCAAGTCCCGGGGAAGGAGCTTAAGGAGGGAGGTTGGAATAGGGACCAGGAAGATAGATTAATCCTGCCAGAAGCACTAGGGCAGTACTTGCTTGCTAATCTGCACAAGTCCACCCATTTAAGCTGGAAAAAGTTGCTCAGCCTTTTTCAGTCTGCGCAGTTGGTGTTTCCTCACCAGAGAAAGGCGGCACGCCAAATCACGAGGGAATGCAATAGCTGAACCATGCTAAGACCAGCCCCCAAGGGGGTGCACCCATCAGGTACGTGGGAGAGAGGGAGGGCTCCAGGGAGGAATT
>NW_008345290.1:826706-851413 GCF_000622305.1 Nannospalax galili
GGACCTAACCCGGTGTTAAATCCCCCTCGTCTGAGGCCCCAACCTCCCCAGCCTGGGTCTCCTAGGCCCACATTCAAGCCATCAGGCACCACAACGACATCAGCAGCCCCAGCCATGGAAAGGCCAGGGACGGCTGCGAAACCACAGACTTCCAGCAACCCTATGTGGGAGATGGTGCAAGCTGTAGTAGAAACCCTTAATCATACCACTCCCTCTCTTACTGACCCCTGTTGGCTGTGCTACCCAGGATACCCACCCTTTTATGAGGCTATCAGAATAAATAGTTCCTATACTCTCAACAACTCTCATCCTACCTATTGGGACGGGAGACCATGGGGACTTACTCTTGCCCAGATCTCAGCCTCTGGCACGTGTGTAGGCACAGTTCCAACATCCCAAAGCCAGTTATGCTCCTCATGTAATAACACCCCGTGGGAGCAGGGGGAGTGGATTATACCCACCTCGGGCTGGTGGCTCTGTTCAAAAATGAGCCTCACCCTAGCCCTATCCACCTCTGTATTTAATGCTAATAATGAATTTTGTGTGCTTGTGGCCATTCTGCCCCATCTTTCATACCACTCTCATGAATCCCTCCTCTCCTATTGGGAGGAAAAACAGAGTCCACTTCGAAAGAAGAGGGAACCCATTACTGCCTTAACCATCGGAACTCTCTTCTCCGTGGGGATAGCTGGAGCAGGGACAGGAATCACAGCCCTAATAACGTGAGAGCAAGGGCTCACGGCCCTAAGGCTAGCAATCGACAGGGACTTAGAACAGCTCTGGCAGACGAAGTCGGACCTGGAGCAATCTCTCACTTCCTTATCAGAGGTGGTGCTACATAACAGAAGGGGCTTGGATCTCCTATTTTTAAAGGAGGGCAGGCTATGTGCAGCTTTAAAAGAAGAATGCTGTTTCTATGTGGACAAGACAGGGGCAGTCGGGGAATCCTTGACCAAGTTAAAAAAGGACCTGGAAAGGAGGCGCAAGGAGTATGAAAATAATGAAAGCTGGTTTAAGTCTTGGTTTAAGGACAGACCATGGTTTACAACCCTCCTCTCAGCTGTTGTAGGGCCACTAGTCATCTTACTGTTAATAGCCACAATTGGTCCATGCATAACAAATAGGTTGCTTAGGTTTGTTCAGGAGAAATTTGACACTGTCCAACTCTTGGTCCTTCGCCAAAAATATCAAGCTGTGGATACTGCTGAGGAGGATTCCTCAGTCTGATCAAGAAAAAGGGGGGAAAATGTAAGGGAAAAATACAGAGGAAATCAAAGATTGAAAAGAGAGAGAGAATTTAATAGTACTTAAGTTTAATTACTTCATTGCTTATAACTTCCTGGGTAAGAGCCACTCAACTCTGGTACAAGGCTAGACTGAGACATAAGGGCAAAAATATCAAGCCATGGATACTGATGAGGAGGATTCCTCAGTCTGATCAAGAAAAAGGGGGGGGGGGAATGTAAGGGAAAAATACAGAGGAAATCAAAGATTGAAGAGAGAGAGAGAATTTAATAGTACTTAAGTTTAATTACTTCATTGCTTATAACTTCCTGGGTAAGAGCCACTCAACTCTGGTACAAGGCTAGACTGAGACATAAGGGTGCCTGGAGATAGATAACGGGATGTGGGCTGCCGCCCCAGGGTGTGACCCATGATAAGTCACGTAGGCATGTGAGAGACAACAGAAAGCGGTCAGAAATGCTTGTGTAAATAAGAGATTACAGAAATCAGGACTTCATTGCTTATAACTTCCTGGGTAAGAGCCACTCAACTTTGGTACAAGGCTAGACTGAGACATAAGGGCGCCCGGAGGTAGATAACGGGATGTGAGCTGCCGCCCCAGGGCGTGACCCATGATAAGTCACGTAGTCATGTGAGAGATAACAGAAAGCTGTCAGAAATGCTTGTGTAAATAAGAGATTACAGAAATCAGGAAACTGACACGTACCACACAGCGGGGGACACACATGAATTAGCTTTAATCTATAGGTTAGGTATTTTAAAGCTATTGGTTGTGTGAAAATGAGCGGGCTCTGGTACAACGGCTGTGAAAATCCTATATAAACTTTGCCTGAAGTTGCTTCAGAGTCGATTGCTCTAACCAGGCCTGCGCATCTTGGGAGGACGGTTGACCCCAGCTAGCTGGCTTAATAAAGACTTTGCTTGAATTACATCTCCGTGCTCATACATATTGTTTTCCTGGGAAGCCCACAGAGTCTCGGACCCTAACAATCCTATAGGACACAGAATGTTCCAGGAAGCACTGTCAGGCACATTCGGTTTTACCAGAGGAGAAGTCCAAAGTTCCAAGGACCACCATTAGTCCAAAGCTGAGATAGGGGACCCAGAGACAAAGAGGAGATTGGAGGAGAGGGAGAGAAGAGAGTCGGAGAACAAGTTAGACCAAAGAGGGCAGGAGGAGAGCTGGGCAGAGGCCAGGGCTGCTCACAGTAGCATTTGACCCAAGCAGCTTCATATTTGCTCATCAGCCCTAAGTCTAGACCAGTTCTAGCCCCAAAGATAGAGCCACTGTTCTTTATTAAAACCGTCATTTTGCCTTTCAAAGAGCAAGTATATTGATAAACATGCCCCTTTTATGTGTCAAATCAACCAATATTTGTAGCAACTTGCCCTGCTGTTTAAACACACCTTTGAGCAGTAGACCAGCCTGTGAGATCCAAACAGGAAGTCAACGGCAAGCTTCCTGCTCAGGACTTAACCTATGAGGAATTGCTAAGAGACTCAAGTCCACTTTGATGGTGCTTTTGCTTTAACTTCCCATTCCTCCACAACCAGGTTTCCATTGCTCCTGTGCAAGGGGAAACAGCCTAGCTTACATTATGGATAAAGTTAATGAATACAACATCATTTTCTTCAGTCTAGTAATATAGATGCATCTCATAAGGATTAAGACCCATATGTAACCTAAGGAGATGGACTTCTAAGCAAAAATTGTAAAGATTGGGGTGAGTAGTGGAGGAAGGCATTTCCTGTCAAGGTAATTATACTGATATTTACATGCTAAGCTGCTCTTTCTTCATCACTGTGACAAAATACTTGACAGAAGCAGCTTCAGGAAGGAAGGATTTATTTTGGCTCACAGTTCAAGGATACAGTTCTTCATGGTGGGGAAGTCATGGCAGCAAGAGTTTGAGGCAGCTGGTGACATTGTGTCCACAATCAGGATGCAGAAAGAGATGGTTGCTGGTGCTCAGCTCATGGTCCTCCTTTTTATTCAGTCTAGGATCCCATCCCATGGGATGGTGCCACCCACAATTAGGATGGATCTTTCCATTTCAGTTAACCCAGTCTAGAAACTCTCTCCAAACTTGCCCAGAGTTTTATTTCCCTGGTAAAGCTAGGTCCTGTCAGGTTGGCAATATTAACCATCACAAGTGTGAAAGTGTCATTTCAGATCTCAGAAGCTTGTCTCTGTCTTAGATTACCCCAAATCCAGACCCCGCCCCCCCAAAAAAATCACGGAAGGGATCAAGTCATTGTTCTTTTTAATGTATTTTCATTACATTTTATTATATGTGTGCCTCTGTGTGGAGCGGGGGGGGGGTAAGTAAGGTACACATGTGGAGGTCAGAGGACAGCTTGTAGGAATCAGTTGTCTTCTTCCATGAGGGTTGTAGGGATACACCTTTAGTTGTCAGGCTTGGCTGTCAACATACCTTTGTCCACTGAAACATCTCACCTGCCTAAGTCATTCCTATTAGAGTAGAGCAAGACATATAATTTCAAAAACTAGTGTACGATTACTTCTATCAAGTTCTTTCAAACTCCAAACACATTAATGCTCCAACTCCCCTTATTCAAGGGACTCAGCAGCCAGGCTTCATTATCTGAGCACAGAAGACATCAGAAGGTGAACATTCAAGGCTTAAATATTAACCGTTCTTAATTAAGAACAATTAATAATTAACAATTAACAGTTGCAATTTTTTTTCTTTAAGATACTGGGCATTAAACCCCAGACCTCAGGTCCACTATGTTAAGGTTCAGATAGCCCCACCCCCTCACCAACAGGGCCTCAGGGACCTCACAAGCCCCTGAGAAAAGGGAACCAAGTTGATAAGCCTCCTGGTCTTTGAAGTCAAGAGAAGCAGACTTTTCTCCACTGTTTGGCCAACACAGTAGGCTTCCCCTTTGATCTCTAAAGCAGGCAGATTTTAACAGTCTCACTCTCCAGCTCCCCCATCCCCCAACTTTTAAAAAAATATATCTTCCCGTCTTCTGCGGGAAGGAAGAGCCTCCCCCTTCAAAAGACCCTAGCTCATGACCGGGCAGACATTTTCCCTGCCTGGAAGGGAATCTGTCCCATGTGTTCCTTTGCTAATAAACTCTATTCTGATGGAATTTTATCTGTGTCCTGGTGCTTTCTCCTGATCAACCCTATTCACCATATGGCTGACTACTTTAACCTATCACACTAGGCAAGTGTTCTACCACTGAGCTGCAACACTAGGCCTTTGTAATTAAATCTTGCATCAGGATCTCAGACCATTGTTCAGCGTTGTTTTGAACTCACTTTGCTGCCCAGGCATGCCTCAAACTTATGGTCCTCCTGCTTCAGCCTCCTGAGTGTCAAGTGACAGGGTATGAGGACAGAATACTATACAAATGACTTATTCACCATTAAAGATTCAGAGCATCTCTCAGAACTCTGAGCACTGACTCACCTTTATTTCTGGAGAAGCCAAGGCTGGTCAGGTGCCAGAGCGGATTTCTCTCATGCTCATTTCAGTGAGGACCTTTCAAGCCCCACCCACAACACATACTCCTACCTTCTTTCTCCTTTGACTTTCTCTATTCTCCATTCATTTTCCATTTCCCATTCTCTCCCATGGCCCTTTCTTCCATTTCCTCCTTCAGTCATTCAATTAATGTGCTTTGGAAGCTGGTGGCTTCCACACACTGATCTAGGATTAAGATGTAAAGATCACCTCTCTGCTGGGCTGGTTTCCTGTTGCTGGGTAACAACTGGCCACAGATTCAGTGGCTTAAGCAATGCCCATGCATCAGTTCCTGGCTCCAAGTTAGAGCTGGTATGGTATGGTATGGCAGGGTACAGTGCGATGTGACCGGGTCAGATTCTCTGGTCACAGGCCAAAATCAAGATATGGACAGGCTGGGAGTTTAGTACAGGCCTGAGGGCAAATCGTCTCCAAGCTCATTTGGGTTCTTGCCAATTAAGAGGCTAAGGCCCCTACTTCCTTGCTATCTGTCATCTAGAGCCACTCATGGCTCCTTCAGGCCGTACAGACTACTTTACTCAGCCCCCAGTCACTGTGTAGAATCTCTCTTGTTCTGACTGCCTCTTCTAGCCCCAGCCAGAAGGAACTCTGGTGTTTAGGCTCTGTGTGATTACACTGGGCCAATCCAGGCCAACTTCCCCATACCATAGAACTATATCTCATTAAATCTTGAAGGCTCAGGGACTGGGGTGGGACATATTACAAACACTACCTACAATATCTATCATCAAGAGGGTCTAGTCCAGTGGGGATAGGAAAACATAACAATGCAATCACAGAACTCTACAAAAGAGCATGGTAAATAACACATGGTATGAACACATAAAGGACTATTACTGAGTCATCAAAAAGAAAATCCTGATACCCACCACAATGTGGATGAAATTGGGCATTATTTAAGTGAAATAAACCTGATTCTATTTCTATGAGGTATCTAGCATAAGCAATCCACAGTGAGAGAAAACAGAATAGAGGTTATCAGATACGGTGGGAGTAAAGGAATAAGGCATTACTGTGTAATGGTGTTTGGGATGATGAAAACACTCTGGAAATGGATAATAGTGTTGGCTGCACAGCACTTCAAATGTAACTAGTGGCACTGAATTACACAGCTAAAATGCTTTAAATTGTAAACTTCAGGACATGCATACATGTAAAGATCAATCATGTAAAATGAAAATGTGGAAAGAATAAAGCAGAGGGGTGCACAGGAAAGGACTAGGATGGTTTACCTCCTCGAAGAGACAGGTGTCAGCTCGGTAGGAGATAAGATCAGCTGAGGAAGGAAGAAGAACAGGGCGTGGACTGACTGGAGGAAGGGCAGAGGCATGCTTTCGGTTTCCTTCTGGTGGTGGCAAGCCAAGAGTGACCTGGGATTTTGTTCTACTGTGGCCCTTACTCACACAGGCTAGCTGGAGAGTGAGCCTCATTTAGCAGCTGTAGGCAGCTGCAGGACTTCAAGTGTGTGTGGTAGAGGTATGAATTAAGTAGCAGCTATTTGTGAACTGTCACAGTGGTGACACTATAGGAAATAAAAGCGAGAAGGCATCTCAGAGGCTCCACCACGCTCCATGCTGGCTCTCCTCGCAGAGCAGCAAGGCTGCACAGTAACTGTGCACGTGAATGCTGTGATCCTCAGGTTACTAACATCAATTTAGATAATTACTGGCATGTCAGGTAATGACAGCAAAGGACTCTCCACCTCAGGTCTTGGAATGTGTTGTCTCCTCTCCCTGGAAAGCCTGTCTTCTTTCTCGGCACTATCACACCCCTCCGCCTCCTCTGCACATTCAATGTAAAAGATGCCCTTGGAGACGTACAATGTGCAGCCTGCACCAACATACATGGCAACCTTAGCTGAGGTTTTGGCTTAGGTGCTGTTTCCCCCAAGGTCTGGTTCCACCTCCACTCAGTTCAAATATGTATTTTCCCTTCAGGCACGTATCTATTTGCATAATTAAGGTTTTACATATGACTTCCCTGCTAAAGTGTAAGTTCAATAAAAGGAGAAAATGCATCTGCTTGTATCTTTTTGAACAAATGGATGAGAGAACTGAGTGTGAGTTCAAAGCAAGGATCTTTCAAGTGTAACATTCAGTCCTTGACTGAAATAAAGTCATACAGAGCCAGTCCCTGTTCTGTAGCATGTTACATTAATGACGTTTTTGTAATGTTTCTAATTGTTTCATTATGATGCTTAATTTGCCTATATTATCTAAAGGGACACTTCACAGACCCACATTTTGTCATCTTTCTGCAATATTAATTTTTTTTTATTTTTTTGACAGGGTCTCACTATGCAGCCCCCCAACTCCCCTTGCTTGCCTGGAATGCATGTAGACCAGATTGGTCTCACAGAGATTTGCCTGCCTCTCCCTGAACCTTGAACTATTTCCTGCTCTTGGTTCAGCTAACATCCCAGTAGCCATTGTTACACAGGTATGGTGCAGTACCCTCCCCTGTCCAGCCACCTCCTGTTACTGGAATCGTTTCACTAGGTATTTCTTGCCATATAGAGTCTCAGAAGAATGAGCGTTCTGTTATTCCTTATTTTCTGTCAGAGAGAAAGAAAACAAATCAGCTTGCAGATGATACACAGAAGACTACCATACAGCTGTGCTTTCTGGGCCCTTCTGCTCCCATGGAAAAGCATTGTGGTCAGCGAAAGTTCATGCTGTACCATTCCGAGCTCTGGGTCACACACAGCAGGATGTGCTCTATTTTAAGCAGAAAAGATCCATTACAGGCTATTAGGCCCTCACCAAATTTGTAGGAAGAAAATGAAGTTTGGATACCACAGAGTCAAAGAACTGATCAAGCCCTTAACAAGACCCCACAGTAAAGCATACAGATGCTTAGGCCTATGATACTGGAAACAAGAGAGAAAATCTTTCACAGGAATTGTCTGAAAATAACCAGACCCCTCTGCTGTCAGGCCTGGCTGAAGACCCCAACTCCTGCTAGGCGGCTGTCACCTTAAGCTGCTCTTGTCTGCTTTCATGTTTTTTCCCAGCAGAATCTAGATCCCATGTTGAAACCTAGTTACAAGGGCATGTGGGAAATGTAGTTTTGAGTGTCCCCAGTTGTGTAGTACAGGAAGACAGGGGAAAAGGGGGTTTGAAAAGATATTGGTACCAGGCACACATGTGTTGCACTTACAAACATGCAGACACTCACACACATACACATAAAATAAAAAAATCTAGGGCTAGAGATGGCTCAGCAGTTAAGAGCACTGGCTACTCTTGAAGAGGAACCAGGTTCAGTTTCCAGTACCCACATGGCTGCTAACAACTGTCCAACAACAGTCCAGTAATAACTCCAGTATCTCAAATTCCAGGGGAATCTAACGCCCTCTTCTGACCTCTACAGACATTGCATGCACAGGTACATTTATGTACATGCAGGCAAAGCACACATACACATGAAAATAAAAAATTAATTAATTTAAATAAATAAAACTAAATGAATCTTTTAAAAAATGAAACCTTATTAAATCATTAACAACTACCAATATGGTTGATAAATATGAATTAATACTCTTATTTTTTTATGTATATGAGTATATTGCCTATGGGTGTGTACATGTACCCATGTCATAAATGCCCGTGGAGGTCAGAAGAGGGTGTTAGATCCCCTGGCACTAGAGTTACAGGTTGTTTTTAGTCTCTGTGTGGGTGCTGGGAACCAAACCCGGGTCTCTGCAAGAACAGACGGTGCTCTTAACCACTGAGCCATCCTTCAGCCCCCCAAATTGCTATTCTTGAATATTATATTCAACTCTGATTTTTCAAGGTAAAAAGATTAGAACTTTGGATTGTGAAATAAAAACATTGGCAAGTTGTCCCTTAGACCTCCTTTAAGCCTGTTCACCTCAGAGACAGAGAACATGATTCTCCAAATTCATCCTCCTAAGGCATCCCTTCAGCACATTGCTTTCCAGTCTGAAAATACAAACATCTTTCTCTTGCCTAAAGAACAAACTCCTAGCAACTATGACCCTCCACACTCCAGCTTACACAGATTTTATTTTTTGTGATATCTTGTTTGTCCCCTAAAATACATGGCCAGAGTCCCCCTCTACATGCTTGCTGGACTCACCACTGAGTCTCAAAGAATGCTTTTTCTCTAAGATCTCATCTCTGCTGCCAGATCCCTCAATAATCTTCCCTATGACACCCCCAAAGCTTCACTGTAGCGCTTACATATGCTCTCATGTTATAGCTTGGGATATCTGGTTTCCAGTCTTTGCTTAAGTCTCCCCCCAATTCCTTGAAGTCAGGGCCTGTATCTGGTTATTCCCTCTACTCTGCAAAGTGCCTTGCCGAATGGTTTACAGGTAGTCAGGATTTCGTGCATATTAGTTGTGCACATCTGGATAGATGAATGAATTAGGAAGCATTCAGAGTAAAGAGCTATGGGCTAGAGATGTAGCTCAGTGGTATAGTATTTGCCTTCCAAGCACAAGGCCTTGGGTTCCATCACCTGTTTTGAGGGGGAGAGGGAAGAGCACTCTATAGGAGATGATGGTCACATGGAGCAGCATACATTGAATGGTGCTTGGTGGCTCATGCCTTTATCCAAGCACTTGGGAGGCTGAGGCAAGAGAACGGCTATGAGTCAAAGCCAGCCTAGACTACATAATGAGTTCTGGGTTATGGACTGGAGAGATGGCACGAAAGTTAAGAGCATGTGCTGCTCTTGCAGAGAACCAGAGTTCAGTTCCCAGCACCCATATTGGGTGTCTCACAACTCCCTGTAAGTGCAACCCCAGGGGATCCAAAGCCCTCTTCTGGCCTCTATGGACACCTGCATTTACTTGCACATACCTAAACAGAGACATACAAATATACATAATTAAAAATTGTTTTAATCTTAAAAAATATCTGAGTTCTGGGCTAACCTGGGCTACTGGGTAAGACTATTTCTCAACAAAAACAAGACAAGACAAAAGAGGAATTATGATACCTATAATTTGGATGTAGATCTTCAAAGTGGCCATACCCAACTTTGCTTAACATGAATAAACTGACTTTACAGAGTTTGTACAGTGACATTTCTCTATTTATAAAGAAATCAATCCTGCTAGGTGTGGTGGTACACACCTGTACTCTTGAGAGGCTAAGGCAGGAGAATCAAAGTATGAGAGCAACCTGGGCTACACAGAAAGATTCTATCTCAATTAAAAATAAAACATTGAGGTGGGGATGTAGCTCAGTTGGTAGAATGCTTGCTTAGCTATCACGAAGCCTGTCTTAATCCCCAGCACAGTGTAAACAAGGCATGGTAGTACATGCTTGTAATCCTAGTACTCTTGAGGTGGAGGCAGGAGGATCAGAAGTTCAAGGTCATCTTCAGTTACTTAGTGAATCTGAGGCCACCCTAGGGAATATGAGACCCTGTCAATGAAATGAAATTCCCAGTCTCCAGTTTTCCCAGGCCCTCTGCTGTCCATATAGAGGGACTGATGTTAGAGCAAGTGATCATTCCCTATTTACAGGCAGTCTGCTCAGGACTCGTTATAACAGTTTGCCATTTGTCAACGTTAACTTGCTCTTCAGCACAAAGCCGCATTAGATGAATTATGGTTTCCTGCCTGATCTCAGAGCAGCAGTCACTCACGGCCACATTTAGTTAGTACTTAGAGTCAATAACTACCATTACCACTATAAGAGACGCCACCTTAGTGTGAAACACTTCAGACCCTCTTCTACAGAAGACTAAACTACCCCGGTTACCCCGTGTGAAATCCATTTTGTGCTCTTCTGTGGGATTGCTTGAAGCAAACTGAAGTTATTGGGATCTGTGAGGTACAATAAATTGACTCCTAGAGAAATACCTTCACTGTCAGATGCTGGGGAATATGTGATCTGAAATGAACAGTGGAAAGGTGCACAGAATGCTGTAAATCAAGGCATTTTCTTGCCTCGATGGAGTCTGCTCATGGGGCTGCTCTTCTGCCCACAGTCAGGCTGAGCTCTGTTCATTTGCCTCCCCTGGACAGCGGTGCCTCATGATGCTACATAATCCAAGAGAAAGTAATCTTCTCTTTCCCTCATGAGTGTCAAGAGCTAATCCCGGAGGGAAAGAGAAGAATTTCATGATTTATCCATTGCCTTTCTTAAACTTTCACAAGTGAATTATTGCAATCTGCATGAGGCACTCAAAATCCCCATGCTCTCTAAAACTCACCGCCATTCAATTGCAGAAGAAGAGAACAAGAAAATACGGCCAGTGTCAAGTGGCAGGCCTTTTCTTGATGCTGGAAAAGGAAGAGATTTATATAACCATCAAGTTCTGCCACAAGTCAAAACAGTGTGTAAAGTTAAGGATCCAACAAGAGACAAGAGCGAGGGCTATTGCTCAGTTGGTAGAGATTTGCCTAGCATGGATGAAGCTGTGGGCTCCATTCCTAGCATGGCATAAAGCTGGGTATGGTGGCACGTGCCTATAATTCCAGCACTCAGGAGATGAGGGCAGAATAATCAGAAGTTCAAGGTTATCTTTGACTATATACATAGTTTGAGACCAACCTGGGCTACATAAGACCATATATCAAACAAACAGAGACAGATAAATGGAAATACTTGGTCTGCATTCTTCTCACACATTTTTTATTGCTACCTCTTTATTTCTTTATTATTATTTTGTTTTGTTTTCTTTTGTTTTTTGCCTTTTTTGAGACAAGGTCTCCCTGTAGCCCCAGCTGGTCTGGAACTCACTATGTAGACCAGGCTGGCCTTGAACTCACAGAGATCTGCCTACCTCTGCTTTTGAGTGCTGGAATCAAAGGTGTGCACCACCACACCCAGCTTATTTTTTTTTAATTACTTATTTAATAACCACATACTTAGAAGAAGCGTTTCGTTACAACAGCATTGACATATTCAATAACAATTTCCAGAGCTAAGATGCATCTCTTTCAAAATTGGCTGTAAATTTTTAGGTTTACAGTTGAATTATTACAGTTATACAACATTGTACTCAGTATAAACCCTATAAGACATAAAATTAAATGAGGTTTGACCTTTAAAAAAGATCTCCATTTCATTATTAAATGCACGCTTTCATACAGAAAAATTCATTTTTAATGCAATTGACATTAAGATGTTTGCACATGTGTTTCTAATCTCTATATATCTGATTATTACTATTCACAGTCGTTTACTTTCTGAGCTCCTTGGCATCTGAGCATGGATATAAAGTCATCAGGTAGATTTCAATGGTAATGTTTTTCACATCTACTAATTATTAAGGAGCAAATTTTTATGGTTTGAAGAATTTTTTTAATCATTATTTTATTTTTTTGAGACAGTCTCCCTGCCCCTGCCTCTCAAGTGCTAGAATTAGAAGTGTGTACCACCACATCTGGCTATTGCTACCTCTTTATTTAATCTATATCCAAGGAAAACTTAAAGGAAAAAATTAGGTGGTCTTTGGTGGAACAATTCAGATTGTTTATTGTCCTTGCAAGGTTGAATGAGTGACATGTGCTCCTACTTGCCTGGTAGAAACAGTCCAACCATCCCTGCAATGAAAAATGAGAAAACTGGGGATGAAGAGATGGCTCAGTGGTTAAGAGCATTGGCTACTCTTGCAGAGGATCCAGGTTCTATTCCCAGCATCCACATGGTGGCTAACACCATCCTTAACTCCAGTTCCAAGAGAATCTGACACTCTTTTCTGACCTCCACAGCTTTTACATGGCATGGGTGCACTTACATACATGTAGGCAATACATTCATACACATAAAATCAAAATAATAAATAAAATATTTTTTAAAAATAAAAATGAGTAAAACCAAGCCTATTCCAGAGCCACAACAGAAAAGAAAAAAAAAATCAGTATAAAAGCAGTAAATTACACTCATAATAAATTGTCTTGAAATTTTCACCTACGTTTACTGAAGAAAGAAATGTAAAGGATCAGGAAGGTTTCACCATCATTTCCTAGGAAGAAAGCAAAGAGCACATTCGGGCTCAAATAATGAGTTTCACAACAATGGTTTGAGTATGGTCCCCACCCCCGGCAAAAATGTTTAAATTTGATCACCATTGTGATAGCGTCAGAAAGCTGGACCTTTTAAGAAGCAACTGGGTCATTAAGAGGGATTAATGTCTTTCTTGAGGGACCAGGTTAAATCTTCCAACAGTGTGTGAACTCTTCCCTCATCACTGTGAGTATTTTGGAGAGAGAATTATTCTCTTACTAATGTCATCATGAAAAATTCCCAAGTAGCTCAGTTAAAAGCCCATGAACTAGGGAGAGATGACTCTGTGGTTGAGTGTGTACTGCTCTTGCAGAGGATCTAGGTTCAGTCCTCAGCACCTGTAACTGATGGCTCAGAACTGCCTATAACTCCAGCTCCAGAGGATTGAATGTCCTCCTGCCTCCTGTCTTCCTTCACATGCACATACCCACACATATGCATAATTAAAAATAAACTAAATCTTTTGGGAAAAAAAAAGAGGGGGGGAGAAAGAGATGGAAGGAGGGATGGAGGAAGGGAAGAGAAGGGAGGGGGGAAGAAAGAAAGAAAGAAAGAAAGAAAGAAGGAAAGAAAGAAAAAGAAAGGGCCTACACCCATGGCACATACAGGCAGCACCAAGTGGACTCTGGGTTTAGAAAACAGAGCACATGAAGTTGGGAGGGAAAAGTGGTTGCTGGGGAATAAGGGAGGAACGGAGGGGAGGGAATGGAGGGTGGACTTGACTAAAACACATTATATGCATGTATGAAATTCTCAAACACTGAAAAAAGGAGGAAAGAAAAAAACAAGAAAGAAAAAACACCCGAAGTATTATTTTTAAATTCTGGTGGTGCCCAGGGCCTTTGCTGGAAAATCCCCAATGTTGAATATGGTCATTAGCAATTACTTTGGCTTCCTGGCTGTGCAGCTTTCTGGTTATACCTGACAGGTGAGACTTCCTCTTCCAACCACTTTATTGGCTTCATCCAATAAAAGACTTGAGAAAGGTGAAATTTTTAATGCTCTTTCCATTCTTTGCTCCTTTCACCTTGTCTTAATTTTATATGTGTGCTAGAGTTTTCATTGCTGTGACAAAAGGGCTGAGAGATTTAAAAGGATTTAAAAGGAGAAAAGATTTATTTTGGCTCCATAGTCCTTAAGTTTCAGTCTATAATGTGTGTTGCTTTGGGCCTGATGTAAGATGGGACATGGTGACAGGGAGGGTGTTATGGAACACAGCTGATCCTTTGTGGAACCCAGGAAGGAGAAGGAAAGACAGGAAAGGGCTAGAACCATGTACCTTCACAGTGGATATCCCAGTGACCCACTTCCTTCAACTGGTTCCACCTTCTACTTTCTCAATGGTTTGAATCCACCAAGAGACTGATCAGGTCAAAGCCTCTGGCACTCAATTGTCCACCAGTGATTGAACCTGGTACTTAGAGGCCGAGCCTTCAACCCAAGAGCCTTTTTGAGGGGCACCTTATAGCCAAACAAACTGCGTGCAGTCTGTATAATTCACAAAACACCTGTGTCATGTGTTGCTCTGTGTAAGTTTTAGATCCACCTAGACCAAACACTTTAGGGAAGCAAGCTTGTCCTGAGGTCTTCATGCCTCTAACAAAACCCAGCACAATAAGCAGCAGACACTAAAAACTGTTCCACTGTGTCTTGATTTGCTCTTGACTGTCTGCTTATAGTACATTAGGTACTTTTGTAATTTGAAACCAATCAAATTCTGTGCAATCCAAAACCTTTATTCATAAACTCAAATTCACTTTTTTTTTTTTTTTAAGTAAAAACAAAGTTTGACTGAGGAATTTGGCTGAGGGGGAAATGGCCTTTAAACTTTACGACTGCCCCAGCATTGGCACTGACATAAAACTTAGCTTCTGGAACTGTCGGGCCACTTGAGTTCTTGTTACTCTTGCTCTCTCATCAAAAATGTATGTCCCT
Organism: Nannospalax galili; assembly: GCF_000622305.1. NCBI lineage: Eukaryota > Metazoa > Chordata > Mammalia > Rodentia > Spalacidae > Nannospalax > Nannospalax galili. Next base: position 841,396 of record NW_008345290.1, read on the forward strand.
GTGTAAGATCCTGCAGTACAGAAAATATGTTTTAGGAATTGCCTAATTGGTTTCCAAAAGCAAAAGTCACCACAGTTGACTAAGCCTTAGAAAGAAATCTCTGGCACTGTCTACACTCCAAGGGGATCACAACATGCATATTTCACATGGCTGAAAGAAATACAGCAAACACAAAATAAAATGAGACAATCCCTCTTGTTGTCTGTCACTTTAATCTAATGTAGTCACTAAGTGGTTCAGGCAATTCAACTATGCAAGTTTGATCATTAAAATCTACAAACTTCAGCCAGGCGTGGTGGCGCACACCTTTAATCTCAGCACTCGGGAGGCAGAGGCAGGGGGGGCTCTTTGGGGGCAAAGCCAGCCTGGGGTACATAATAAGTTCCAGGCACCTGGGGGCACAGGGGAAACCCGGCTCCAAAAAAACAAAAAAAAAAAAAAAAAAAAAAATCTACAAACTTCAATAGCAAGTTTCTGTAGAATTAGAAGCAAACTGTCTTAATAACTTACTCAAATTAGTTTATTCTCTACTAAGTTAGGTAAGGTTGGTCATCTACAATCTTGAAATCTGAAATGCTCCAAAATTGGGAACTTTTTGATCATCAACATATCTCAAATGGAAAATTTCAGACCAAATGAATTTTTTTTATATACTTAGAAGAATTTCCTTTTTTTTTTCTTTTTCTTTTTCATACCCACTTCCCAGATAGCACCCTCCCATAGCCTCCCTTCCCCAACTAGAGCCCTTACACTCTGATATCCCTGCTACTGTCTGCTGTGTTGTCCGCACCCCCAGCCATTCCCCACTACTTGCCCTTCTGGTGAATCTAGTCAGCCTGTCTAGAGGTCTTTGTTTTAGGAGGGTCAGCTGTTCTTCATCTAGCGGTAATCAGTTGTCAATATTCCTTCAGATAAGATTGGGGTCTGCTGTTCACTTTCCCAGTTCTATGCTGGTTACTATCTGGGAATGAAATTTTAAACTTTCATTTAAAAATTAAAAAAAACAAAAAACATTTCTTCCCTTTTCTGTGATAGTGTGTCTTTTAACTAAGAATAATTATTATAACATGAAAATTATTTTTACAGCTTTCCTATTCTCAGAGGGTTTAGATACTTAATATACCAATGGTCCTTTTTGTTTTGGTTTGGTTGTTTTCAGAGACAAGATTTCATTGTAAATCCAGCCTTAGCCTCCCAAGTGCTAGGATTACAGGCATGTGCCACCACACCCAGTCACTGGGAGTCCTTCTAAAATCAGTGTCTTTATGGGCTTATTTTCTGGACATACAAAATCTACATCAAATGCTCACTTTTTTATTCATTTTTCTGTGAATTTCATACAATACACCTTGACCACATTTAGATACCTCCCCTATCTGCACCTCCTATAGCCCCTCCATCAGTTTTCATGCATTCTGTCATGTATATTAAGGCCTATCAAGTCAAATTTTTGTCCCCAAATGTCCCTCAGTGTGAGTCCATCCACTGTAGCCTGGTCAACCTATCTAACAGCACTCCCTTAAAGAAAACTCTTCTGTCCCAGTAGTCATCGGTTAGCAATAGTTTCTCAGCTAACGTTGGGGCTTCTTATACATTTCCCACCTTCTATCCTGGATTTTTGTTTAGTTTAAACTTACTTGGGTCTTGTGCATGCTGTCACCATTTCTGAAAGTTCTCAGCTGTCAACATTTAATATATGTTGCTGTTAGCCACTCTCAATAGATGCTTCACTCCTCATTATACCTTGAGAGCATTCATTTTTATGGATAAATGATCCCACCATATACTATTGACTAATTAATTCAAACTCATTCATTTATTAATTCAACTGATAATGATTTAGAGTACTAGAGGATGGACACTCTGCTAGACATAAAGCAAAGACTGACAAGAAAGAGGCAGCAATCTGCTAAGGACCCCAGAAGTAATAAACGGGGGATATCTAACGTAGCTTTGGAGTGGGGTTACAACTTTGGAAAAGATCAAAGGTGAAATGTGAAACGTGGAAACTAAGCAGAAGTTTTCCTGGGAAGTGGAAAGAGAAGGAATAGAGTTAATGTAGTGCCTCTTCTTGGTCAGGAACTATTTATGTGTTTGTGTGTACACTTGTGCCTATGTGTTCATGGGTCTATACACATGTATGCACATGCATGTGTGAAAACCAGAAGCTGACATCAAATATCTTCCTCAACCACTCTCCACCTTATTTTTTGAAACAGTCTCTCACGGAACCTGTAGCTCACCAATTTGGCTAGACTGGCTGACCAGCAAGCTGTGTGGCTCTTCCCGTGTCTGCCTCCCCAGTACTGGGATTCCAAGTGTGCACCACCACACCTGGCATTTTTCACATGGGCTCTGGAGAATTGAGCTCAACTCCTCATGCTTTTGCAGCAAACACTATACCAAAGGAGTCACTTCCCCAGCCCCAGGAACTATTCTTTACACACACACCAACCCATATACATCTTCAAAACAACCTTTAAGGAAGGTGTTATTAAAAACCTACTGTAAACAAGGAAAGTGGACATGCATAAGTTAAATAGCTTGCTGAGGTCACACAGCTGGTGGTGCAGCGAGGCATGAGCAAGTGCACAAATTCTTCTTATTCTCCTGAGGACTAAGCACTGCCATTTGCTTCATCATTACAAAGATAGGCTCAAAGAAGTCTTGAAAAGGTTTTGTGACCATAAGTTCCCACTTAACAGCCACTAATAGGATGGTCACAATTTTTTTTAATGGTAAATGATAAGGTTGGAGCAGCTTCTGGAGAAATCAGAACCCTCATATATTATTGACAGGAATGTGAAATGTTTCAAGCACCAAATAAACCACTGGACAGTCTCTACACCCAGATTACTATATGACTCAGTGAATCCACTCTTGGATAAATACTCTAAAGAAAAGAAAACAGGTGATCAGATTAAACTCACACAGAATAGCAAGAGCAACTATATTCATAATAGCTACAAGGTGTTCATGATGAATGCATAAAGAAGATGTGACGTATCCATTAAACTGGATGTTGTTAGAAAGGAACACAATACTATATGTTCTATAAATGAATGAATCTAGAAGATATTTTTCTAAGTGAGAGGGAATGAATGCTATGTGTTATATGCATCTCAAATGTCCCCCCACAGTCCATATATCAAAGACTTGGCCCCCAGCCCGTGGTGCCATTTAGGAGACAGTAGAACCTCTGGAGAGAGGGCATAGTGAAAAGATGTTAGGTTCCTAGACACAGGCCTTTGAAAGGACGCTGGCCCCAGTCCTTCCTCTTCCTTTGTCTTTGCTTCCTGGCTGTCATGAAGTGAGCAGCTTTCTGTGCCAGGCACTCCTGCTGTGATGTATTAATATTACCTCACCACATGTTGAAAAGTAAAGAGGCCAACCAACCATGGACTGAAGACTCCAAAACTGTGAGCCCAAACACACTTTTCTTGTTTTTAAACTGACTGTCTTAGGTGTTTGAAGCAATGAAAAGCTAATCACTGAAGTATGTAAACTATTAAGACCAATTCATAGTGGCAGAAAGGAGACTATTAGCTGCCGAGGACTGGAAGGAGAAGGAATGAAAATTATTTAATGAATGTGGAGTTTCCTTAATGTATATTTTACCATGATAAAACTATTCTGAAGCTAGACAGTGGTGATGAATGCTACTAAATGTTACTGATGTTAATGTTATTTATGTGTTACCGTGGTTGTCAAGAGTTTAAGAAAATGAAAGGGGCTGGAAAGATGGCTTAGTGGTAAAGAGCATGTACTGCTCTTGCAGAGGACCCTGTTTCAGTTTCCAGCTCCCAATCAGCTCATAGCAACCTGTAACTCCAGCTCCAGGAGTCCAGCGCCCTCTATTGGCCTTCACAAGCAACTGCATTTGCATACACATGTCCTCACACAGACACACATGCACAGATATATGCACACAACCACACACAATTAAATTTTCTTAATCTTTTTTAAAGGGCGAAGACTGATTAATTTGCTCAAAGGGTTTGAAATCATGGGGGAAATTCATTTCAGGAACTGATGTTTTCTGATATGAGTGCACTAAAGTACGTGTGCAGATGGGTATGGAAGGGGATGAATGAACTTTAGGGCAGGAGAGGGAAACTGTCTCCATCAGGAAAGCATCATGTAAGGTAGATGGTCACAACCCTAGAGGAACTGACATAGGAATCAGGTCCTGAGAAAGAGATAGTGTCCTTGACTTCTCTCTGTAGTCAGGCATGTTCATTACATGCTCCTCCCTGGATGTGCTGACTCCTGTGGACTTTAAGCAGAGAAAGTGACTGCTGAGATAGAATGAAGACCAAAGTTGCTCAGCGTCCACTCTTGTACCCCCAACCTAACTGAACATAGGAATGTCCATTTTATAAAATAGAGATAATCATAACACTTCCTAAGTCATAAATCTGTCATAAGGATCCTGCAGGCTAAAGTAGAAAGGTCCTGGAACAAACCCAGGGTGCTACAATTGTTTGGTTGTTAATACCATGATGATCTCCATAAAGTGTTCCTCAAACCTGTTCATTTTTATTAGATGTGATGAAACCAGTGCTTTTTTATCTGAACTGTTTACCCAAGCACATTGTATTCTGTTAAGAGGAAAAATAATCGAAACCCAACCTCGTGGGAAATAGCATTATCTACCACTGCATCTGCATTTTACAACTGCTATATAAATTTCCTTCCTGGTTGTTTTGATAACAGAAGAGAAAAAAATATTTTGACTAATCTGTACTTGTCAACATATAACTTAGTGGCACTAATTAAGAGAGTCCTAACCATTTTTAATATAGCCAGATGAACTAATGATCTATGCCAAATAGTTAATAGACTACGGTTATTTTATTTAGGCTTTTAAGTAAAAAGATGGAGATATGTTTTCTCATTCCATATTGCACAAGCACTGTGCACGTGCTCTCACACAAATAAATGCACAATAAAGGGGACAAAGGCAAGGGGCATTAGACACATTAGAATCCGTAACTGTCTGCTATGCTTTAGAATTTTCCACACCGAGATTCACTAATCAGAGCTCACACATCCTCATTATGTAAAATGTGTACCAGTAAGATGTGAAAATGAGTCGTCTTTCGCTGTAACCAGGCCTGAGGAAAGAAGACTTAAATCCTGGCATTTCAGGCTGTTTATTAATGACGGGAGTGTGATAAACAGTTAATTAATCTTATTTTTCAGACTGTGAAATAAGCTAAAATCACCATAAGCAAGTAATAATTTAAACAGGCTTTTAAAATACTAATCTAGGCTAAAGGTCTAGACTTTCAAAAGCGTCAGAGTGTATATGTTGGGCTTCGCTGGCCATAAAGTCTTGATCACAACTACATAATTTCTCTTTGTAATGAGAAAGGAGTCCTGGATAATATGTAAATGAATGGGCTCAGTTCTGTCCCAATAAAACTTTATTTACAAATACTACACTATGTATGAATCTAAAACCATTATTCTAAGTTAAACAAATCAGACACAAAAGGGCAGATGTATTATTCCATTCCTATGAGGTATCTAGAAACAACAAATTCACACTGATGAGGAGCAGAGGGGTGGTTGGCAAGGGGTGGGGGAGAGAGATATGGGAATATATTGTTTAATGGGCACAGAGTTGCAGTCTGGGATGAGAAAGTTCTTGAAATAGTGTTGGCTGCACAAATCTGTGAGTGTTCTTAATGCCACTGAACTATATACTTAAAATTGTTAAAATGGCAAATTTCAAATGATATATTTTTAAATACAATTTTTTTCTTATTGATTTGTAAAATGAGACAATTGACCTACGAGCCCAGGTTTTCTCTGTGCCCTGAATTCAGCTTCATCTTAGTTGTTACTGTTGCTTTCTCTGTTCTGGTTTATCCGTTGAGTAAGCTGTGCAGCCAAAATGTTGCTTTGTGTGAAGAGGAAAAGAAAATATTTGTATTCATGAAGATTGCAACTCTTTCTAGAAGTTGTCCATCCTAAAGCCAGCAATTTTAGTCGATATGAATTTAGAGCTATAAATGTAAGAATATGCTGTTCCGTGCATTCAGAAAGGACTATTGTGACTAAAAACACTAGGGACAGACTTGAGCAGATTTCCACCATTACTATGGGATCTACCAAGTCATTCCTTTCTGAATAGCCAATAGGAACAATTAGAGGGGCAGTGCTAGTACACTTGTAGGCGAGGGCTGTCAGCAGAGCTTTCCTCTGTGTGAAGGCTATTGGTTCTTGCATAGGTTGAACCTATGGCTTTGATTCCAGTCTCCTCACCAACCAATTAGTTATGTCAAAGTCAATTGACTTGACAAGTATGTCTCCACTGCAGCTGGTAAGTTCTGAACCTTTCAGAACAAACCCAGTTTCTCAAAATTGAAACTCAGGATGACATACATATTCATATTTTAAAAGAAAACTATTTAAAAATGAAGTGCATTAGTATTGGGTTGAATATGATGGTGCATGCCTTTAATCCCAGACCTACCTGCCTCTGCCTCCTGAGTGTTGGAATTACAGGCATGCACCATCAGGCCTTGCTCTTAAGCAACACTTATTTTGGCTGCATGTAGGTAAGTGCACCTGTGTCATGCAGTGACCAGGGATGACAGAAGAGGCCATCGGATCCCCTGGAAGACTGGAGTTACAGTTGTTAGCTGCCATGTGGATGCTGGGATTCGAACCCGGGTCTTCTGCAAGAACAACCAGTGTTCTTAACCACTGAGCTATCTCTCTGGCCCCTCATGCAACATTTTTAAAGCACCAGTATTATTAAGCACTTGCCAAAAAGCCATTAAAATTGTATGACTTAGACACTGGAATAATTCTATATTTTTAATATTTTTTAATTTTTTAATTTTATGTGTATGAGTGTATTGCTTGCCATGTAGATGCTGGGAACAGAACCCAGGTCTTCTGTAAGCACAGCCAGTGCTCCTAACCACTGAACCATCTCTCCAGCCCCTTGAACAATTCTTTTTCTTTCTTAATTTTTTACAAAAAATCTTTGCATATCTACATATAAAAGACATTGATTTTAGAAGTTTCCAAAGTGCAGACATTAGAGAACCTCACAATTTAATTTGACAACAACGTATATTGTTGAAAGTTTTTTGTTTTTTTTATTACAGCTTTAACATATTCAGTAACAATTTCCAGAGCAAAGATACTTCTCTTTCAAAAGTGGCTGTAAATTTTTAGGTTCACAGTTGAATTAATACAGTTATACAATATTGAACTCAGTATAAACCCCAGGAAAGGTGCTGGCACCAGGACACTGGAGGCTTGTGTGGCCCAGGAAGCGAAATTGTTGAAAGTTTTAACACTGTTCCTACACTTATTTTTCCTTTCAGCACTTGACACTGCTACCAACAAAACGATAACTGATTGAAATTAACCTATTGGCATTAGTAAGGATAAATACTCAAATAAGCGAAGAATATATTTGTATCCAAAAGGACATTTACTTCGAATAATTTTAATCTGCATTCATTAAAATGTGTGCTAAAACGTTAACAATTTTTTAAGCAGCAGCATTTTGATAATCTAGTTCACCCATAAACCTATAGTAGCTTCCTCTCTCTGCAGATGCTCCCTAGTAAGGGGAAGACAGAAAGCAATGATGCCTGGGAATTTATAGTCTGCAAAATGATTAGGTTACAACATTCACTTCTAAACACATGACGTATTTACAGATCACTTGAAAAATCACTCCAGTCCCTAGACTGTTACCTGTTGACCTTTGAAAGTGGAAGCATGTGAATTTTGCGATCAAGACCACTCTTTCATTTTGAAGTTTAATATAGAGTCATTGGTTCTCCAACATCCATGGTGCCAATTTCCCACCGGTGTCTTATATCTTGGGTTTCTTTTTCCCAGTTAGAAAAGTATAGTGATGAAATAGGTGCGAGAACTTTAGAGCAGAGAGGCCGGTGTAATTACATGGTGTTTCCAGCACAATCCACCACGCTCTGACACTAGGTATCAGTACAATGATAAGTAAGCGCAAAAGCTTGTCAGGGAGCTTTGGCAGTGAGCACAGGTGAGGGTACGGTGCAGGCGTGTGGCTCAGCAAAGCCACTGGCTGTGAAAACTTGGACATGAAAATGTTTATGTGCAGAGAAAGCTGTTCTCTCCTGGTCATTTCTAGGAGGTCTTTGGCAAGGCTCATTTTTCTTTCAAGAAGACAGGATGCCCCATGCAGAATAAAATGCTGTTATAAGAAGAATTCACTGAAAGGGTTGCTTCCAACACCAAAAGATGGGCATCATAATTTAGAACTATAGATTATATAATACTAGGAATGCTTAATTCATTTTCTAAAACTGACTTGTAGTTGTGTAATCAAACAAAATTTGACTAGCTGCTCTCTTAGAGTCACACAACTATATCCTCCAATTTTCCTGTTCAAATTTATAAGGCCACCCGTTTGTATTCCCCTTTCATAATTAGGCCTCTCCAAGGATCCTAAATAAGATCTGAGCCTTCAAAGTGCCTGTTTTTGTCATTATAAATGATTTGTCTCTGGCCATGCATAAAAATTAGTGAAACAAATATTCTTCTATAAATGCATGTGTTGATATGCTGTTTAAGCCTCTTTTCTTTTGGCTTATTTTTTAACTTCTTGCTGTTATTGTTGTTGTTGTTCAAAATGTGTCGACAAACACTGACTACCACAGAAAGTTAAATCTTGATTTCAGTGTTCATTATCAAGGAGGCTCTCTGCAAATTGTTATTGATTTGTTCAGTTATACATAAGATAGGACCATGTTAGGTGCCTCAGTTTGGATTTGAACTTGTGGTGCTCCTGCCTCAGCCTCCTGAGTATTGGGATTACAGATTGTGCCGTCACAACCAGTAATTTCTCATTTCTTTCCATGATTTAACCCAACATTTCTGGAGGGGCTATTATTTTACCCTCCCAACTCCACCACCCATCACTATGGACACCCAAACTTGAGAGAACAAATAACTCCTCTCTGTAGCTCAGCTTAGATGAGAGATGCTAGGTGCCTCCAATGAGAGAGTCAAAGTCAGTACAGCAACTAGACTTAAGAATTGTTAGCATTAGTGGGGCATGGTGGCGCAAGCCTTTAATTCCAGCACTCAGGAGGCAGAGGTAGGTAGATGTCTGTGAGTTCAAGGCCACCCTGGCCTACATAGTGAATTCCAGGTCAGCTGGGGCTACAGGAGACCCTGTCTCAAAAAGACCAAAAAAAAAGAAGAAGAAAGAATTGTTAACATTAAAATAATCACAGATTGAGCGTCTCATATTCAAAATGATCAGCACTAGAAATACATTCTAATATTTTGGATTTTGAAATATTTGCCTATTTGTAATGAGGTATCTGGCAAATGGGACCCAAATCTGAACATGAAAGTCATTTCTGTTGCTAATACACCTTATGCTTGTTCTCTGAATGTAATGTTCTAGAATGTGTTTAGTGTGCTTCTGTGTTAACTGCAGTCTTCCACATGAAGGAGGTATAGATTTCCCATTTCTGCTTTCATGCTGTATGCAAAGTTTCAAACATTTAGATCATTTCCAATCTTAAAATTATGGGTCCTCAGCCTGTGCTGGAAATATGATTAGATGCTGTCTTATATGCCTTAGCTGCAAACACATTCACCCCGCAAGCAAAGTAGGCACTGACCATCACCTCCACTCCCCAGGTATGTAATTTGGGAGTGGAGGAAGAAACTTCTTGGTCCTCTTGATAGTAAACCCTGAAATCGAGATATAACTTTCTGTGGTAGTCAGTGTTTGTCAATACATTTTAAATCACGATGATAACCTGTGTTTCTGATAGGCATGTAAGACGTTCCTCAGTGGTAAAGCTCTCACTTAGCATGTGTTCAACCTGAAAAAATTTTTTAAAAAGGAAAAGACTCCAGAGATGAGTTATCTCTTGTTCTCTCTAACATCACACTCTAGACTTCCGAAGTCACCTAGATATTTTAGCTCTCCTTTTTTCATGTGTAAACTCTACACACAAAGCCCGGGGGGGGGGGGGGGGGGAGG